>NC_142438.1:3542954-3862272 GCF_059453495.1 Arachis ipaensis | reverse complement strand
TCTACGGTATAAAAGAAAAAAGAAAAAAAAACGTTATAAAACAGTATCGTTTGATTTACATATATATTAGGATAAATATTATTTTAGTTCTTAATTAATTTGATTAATTTTTAATTTGGTCTCTAATATTTTAATTATTATATTTAGCTTCAAAAAAGTTTTATACAACTAATTTTAATTTTAAAAAATTTTAAATAATTTAATATTGTCTCACGGTTAAATTTGACACAAATAATTCATATATTAAAAAGTCAATAACATTTGATTTTAGTTTGTAAATAAAATCGATACACCAACGATTATTAATGTAAACATTTTTTTTTAATTTTAAAGTGTTGATAATTAATTATTACGATTTAGAATTTTGTACAAAAAAATTCGAAAAGAAAAAATGTTATAAAAAATTTTTGATAATTTTTTTTTAATATACAAAAAAATATAATATAACAACTAATAGCGTTGTAATAATCACTCTATTAATTATTCGTGTCAAATTTAATAATATAATAATTATAAATTCATTTAAATTTTTTTAAAACAAAAATAAAATATCTAAAATATTAAAAATTAAATTAAAATATGATTTAAATATTCAAAATTAAAATAGAATTTTATCCTACATATTATTTATCATTAAATGGGATAGAATTTGAATCTCATTTAAATTGAATTCAGCTCTAATCTAATGATAATTATAACGCAAATCAAGGTGATATTTTCATTGTGTATGTATGCATATAAAAACAAAAATAAAGCAGCTGTATAGCATTGGAAGAAGAAGTCATTTTCTTGCACCTAGTTGAGAGATATCATATGATTACATTTTTGTCCTCCTTGATATAGTGCCATAAGGATAGACATTGTTGAACATTGATAGGTGGAGATGGGCCATAGGTTGATATTTTAATTACATGATTATGACAAATAAAGATGTAATTTAAATTAAACAAACTATATATTATCCATCAAGTATATATATAGTTTATATTGACCGTCGCAATCACCTCAAAGCGCAACCGAATAATGGACCCACTTTGGTTGATGAGGCTTCAAATGAGAACGAAAATGGAGTAAGTGTTGATGGTCAAAGTCTTCAGCTACCACTATCTCTTTGTTTATTTAGCTCACATGCACATGCCAATATGCCATATAATTAAAGGGCTTTTAGACTTTATCATTACCATTAAGATGATATTACTAACTCTTATTACGAGTTTAACTTAATAAATTATGGCTATTTTTGGAGAAAGTCACTCAGATAAAAATACTTAAAAATTTTTTTAAAATAATTTTTAATAATTAAAATTTAATACATATAATCAATTAAATCGTATTATTTTTGTCAAACTTAGATTATACAAATTGATTTAGTCAAAAAATCGGTAAACCAAACTTTGAATTTATTAAATTAATATTTTTTTATAGCAAATAACTATAATAACTCTATTATAGAAAATGACTAAAATATTTTTATTATATATATATATAAATATATATTTTTTTTTATTTTAATTTTAAGAACCTTAAATCCTAACTCTATAATGGTACAGAGATAAGAGAAAGGTTAGGATGTACATTTCTCAAAATAATAATAATAATAATAAAAGTATTTTAATTATTTTTTATAAAAAAAATATTAATTTAAATCGGTTTAAGATGTAATTTATTTATTTTTTGGCTAAATCAATTTATCTGTTCTAATTTTGATAAAAATAACACAATTTAGTCAATTATATGTATTAAATTTTAATTAATAAAAAATATCTTTAAAAAAAGACATTTTAAACGTCTTTATCTAAATAGTTCCTATTTCTATATGATAAAATATATATTTTACATTTTTCATAATTCAAATTTAAAATTATAGAGTTCAACTAAAGAATCAATTACTTTTCAGCATATATCTAAAATCTTAACCCTAATCTTTACAAAAATTGAGAATTAAAAAGATAATTTTATAATAAAAAATTAACAAATATTAATTAATTAAAAATTAATTCTCTATATTTATTCATTAAATATATACTCATTATTATATCAGCAATAACATAGTTAACGGTTATAATTATATATATTTTTCATAAGAAAAATTTTTAGAGACAATAAATTGTAGTATTTTTTTTGTCATCATTTGATCAGTATAAATATTAAATTATTTTCAATAAATAAATTTTATTAATTTATGTGTGTAAACTATATTGATTTATGTGTGCTAAACCTAAACTCAAATGACATAATCTTCTCATACTCATCTAGAGGTTGCAGATTCGAGTCTCTTTATTTTTGAAAAAAAAATGTGCTAAACTCTAATAAATATAGATGTAAATTACATATTTTTTGTATGCAAAATATTTATAAATATAAATATAAATTATTACTGATAAAAAATAATAATATCTGCTAATTATGTAGCATTGCTCACTTCATAATAGCATAAACATATTTTTTCATGAATACTGAATATATACTTTTATACGACAATTGATTCTGGACCAATTTTATTTAATCTTCATATAACAAGTTCCATTTTGGGTATATAGTGCATATTTTGGGTCAAATAAATTGCGTGAATTGAGAAGATAATAAAAAGCATAGTGGTTACCATAAAAATTGGAATGAAACGCGTGAGTATTTTGTGAAGCATGACGTTCAAGTGCAGAAAATACCAAGTTTCTTATCAGTCAGTTATCACAGTCTTCAATGCTTATATATTACACATGTTCTATGCAAGACATGTTTTGAGGTTGAGCATTTTCACTTTTCAGTAGCCACAAATTACATTAATATTTTCAAGACTAACCCAAATGCTTGAAATTTAAAAGAGGTGATGAAAATGGTTGAAGAAATAAATTTAAAATATAAGGATTTATATTAAAAATAGATTATAAATAAATTATTTTATGTTTAATTTTTTTCTCATAAAATTATTTATTGTAAAATAAAAATGATAAAAAAAAAATTATTAAAAGAAAAGTTTTTTTTTTTATAATTTTAAACAATGTTTAAATCTTATCATATATTATGTTTATAATAAGACTACTGACCGTTGATCATCTTGTAAATGATCTTTTTGAATTATTTTTTATCTTTCATCACTTATTTATCTTGTATCTAGGCCCTAATATAAATCATACTTGTGTTTAACCTTAAGACAATTCTAATTATAATTAGGTGAAAACTCAGGTGAAGTCGACTTCACGACTTCACCTGAAGTTGATATCTAAGAACCGTTAAATGATTTGACTGATTTGACTAAATTTTCATCCAACGACTCTCAGGTATCAACTTCATGTGAAGTCGACTTCACCTGAGTTTCCACCTTATAATTATAGTTAGTCAACTTACCAAGATGAGATGTTTAACCCTAATTCAATCCACACATAATGAGTAAGTTTGAAAATAATGCATGAGATATAGAAAGATCATACTACATAATAATGATCTTCATTCATTCAAAAACTAAACTAAATTTGCAAATTCAGTTCACAAACACTGAGACTCAGACCCAGGTAGCATTTACAGTGCAGTTCAAAGCAGAGGGTAGTTAACAAACAAAAAGAAATTAAAAAAAAAAAAAACACAAGACATTACAATAATATATTCATGACTACAACACAAGATAATTATTTCTGAGGCTTCTTCCATAACACACCAATCTTCTTAAGCATGTTGCCATTTTTCTTTCTGTTGTAGTCATCATCATCATCCATCATGTGTTCACCAAATGGTGACCGTTTATAGTTGTTGCTGTCCAAAGAAACAGTTCTCTCTGTGATCTTACCATTGTTTCCGGCCGAAAGCATAGCCGCCGCAGCCTCTGCTGCCTTCCTCCATTGATCAGACTGCACCTTCAGCCTCCTCAGCTCTGCTTCCATTTCCGAGCTGGCCGCCTGCGCTGCTTCCAGCTGCTCGGCCACCCTCGCAGCCTTCCGGTTGCTCCTATCCGCCTCCTCCATCACAATCCCAAGTTTCGCGAGTGCCTCGCGCTCTGCAGCCTTAGCCGCCTCGACTTCTGCTGCAGCCTCCTCTTTACTAACTTTGCCACCATCTGACAAGCTCTTGTTGATTTCCGATTTCAGCGATTCGTTCTCTTCGGATATGCTTTGCAGTGTTGTCTCCTTGTCCATCAAATCAGCCTTCAATTCGGCCACACATTCATTGAGTTTGTTAAGTTCTTGTTTAAGCTTGTTCTCCTTTTTGGATGCAATGCTCTCATCAAGCTTTGAACTCAAATTCTCATTTTCCTCCACAATACCTTGCAATTCAGTTTCCTTGTCCATCAAGTTAGCTTTCAACTCTTCGATTTCAACTTTCTTCGCTTTCAATTCAGCTTCTAACTCGCATGCCTTCTTGTTGGATTCAGATTTTATCTGTTCCATCAACTCATAGGCATTCCTAAGCTGCACCGTGCTTCGAATCTGTTCTTCTTGGTAATTAGTTTCGGCAGTTTCTACAGCAGATCTTAGTCGCGCAACCTCGGCCTTCAAAGCATGAGTTTCGCCTTCGATCGGAGTAGGATCCTCGCTCTCTTTCAATCCTTCAATCAGAGAATTTCCAGAATGATTGCTCGCAAGTTCCTCGAGTGAGTTGATTCTTGCTCTAGACTCGTCTAACTCTAAAGCAATGGAGTTGTAGCCATCAACGGCCTTCGCAGCATCGGTCCTTAGCTGATCTACAGTTCTATTAGCTTCCTCAAGTTGCAACAAAGTCTCATTGACCATAGCTTGGGCCTGAGCTTCAGATTGTTTGCAGTTCCTTAATTGATTTTTCATTTCCTCCACAAGAGAGAGAGTTTCTGACAAGTTCTGCTTCAAGCTCAATAGCTCTGTATCCGCCGATTCGATGTGTTGGATTTGTTGAGTCTCACAATTAGCTGTCAGTCCAAGCTGAGCCTTGAGATGCTGCATTTCATTCATTGCAGAGGCAAGTGCAGCAGAGTCAACTGAAAGCCGGTTTCTAGAAGCCTCGAGTTCGCATTCGTGCTCTTCTATGGTTTTTTCAAGCTCAGAATCATGAAGTTCTTTAGTAGCTGAGAGCTCTAGAATTTGCTTCTGCGAATTCTCGAGTTTCGCTGATAGGACTAACAGTTGATCCTTGACATCCTCGGCCTCTTGCTTAGCTTGCTTCTTGCTCGATTCGGACAGAATAAGCTGGTCCCTTACCACCCTCAGATCCTCTTGAAGTTGAGAAACTTGTGATTCCAATTCGGATATCTTGCTCGGGCGCTTCCTCTGAGGAAACAAGGAATTATAATGGTTTAGAACTATAAAAAATTTTGATGACTACAAAACACAGGATGCTTTAAAGATTCAACATGTAAATGTATGAAAAAAACAAGGTGAAAACTCAGGTGCAGTCAACTTCACATGAAGTTGATAGCCGAGAGCTGTTAGATGATTTGACCGATTTAACTAAATTTTCATCTAATGGCTTTTAGTTATCAACTTCACGTGAAATCGATTGCACTTGAGTTTCCACAAAAAAACAATGATAATTTCATAATATAGAAATCAAGAAACAGATTCATTGAAAACAGAAAACGCTGAAAATAAAAACGAACCAAATGCATCCTAAATCTTCAATGAAAAAGGAAGTTATCCCAAATAATTATGTTACTTGTGAAACAAGTTACCTCTGGAACAGGGCTTCTCGGCGATCTGCGGTCGGCGATCTTAGGGCTTCTTTCCTTTGACATTTTATTAGCTTGGCTCAACGAAGATACAGCGTCTGTGTCTAGACCGGTAGGCCTTAGTTGGCGCATCGCACGCGGCGAAACCTTATGAGGAACTTCAGAGGATCCGCCATTTCTGAAATCAAAACAAAGAGAGGTGTTGATCATGTACACATTGTTGAATCCAAATCCCAGAAGACAAAAATGCAGGTGCAAAAACAAGTATGTATTAGGGCCGTTTGGGAAGCTTCAAAAGCTTTTTTTTTTTTGAGTTTTTTGACTTATGAAAAGTAGTAGTATTAATGTCTGGTGCAACTTTTAAAATTAAATTGCAACTTTCTAAGAAACTATTTAAGTACTTATGAAGAAGTTAAAAAAAAGAGAAAAGGACAAATAGGTCCCTAACCTTTTGTCGCACGGACATTTTCGTCTCTGACCATTGAAAAATACTTTTAAGTCCCTGACATTTCACAAAATTTGGACAGATCAGTCCCTCCGTCTAAATGCCTCCGTCAAGGACTGATCCGTCCAAATGCCTTCATCAGGGACTGGTCCGTCCAAGTTTTGTGAAGGTCAAGGACTTAAAAGTATTTTTCAATGGTCAGAGACGAAAATGTCCGTGGGGCAAAAGGTCAGAGACCTATTTGTCCTTTTCTCTAAAAAAAATGACTTCTCTCATAATAAATTTTTTTTTATCACATTTCTTTTAAAATAAGTACTTTTAGAACTAAAAAACTAAACACAAAATAACTTATTTATAAGCTACTTTTAATATAAGTATTTATTGTTTAAGCTATTTTTTCAAAAGAAACTTAATTAAGTTGTCTACCCAAACTCAGCCTTAATGCTGCTACCTAAGAAACACTGTAACCTTTTTTTTGGGTGGATAGAACTACTTCAATTAGTCACAATAAAGTGTTGCTAATGTAGCTAGGTGTAAATGTCATCAACTTCATTAAATTCATTTTGAAAATGTAGTCTTCCAAGTTCCAAGAGCTATTTAAAGAACATTTTATGATTATGATAAGTTTCAAACTATATTAATCCTCCCTCCATTTCATAAGTGTCTCTTTTTAGTTTTGCACATGTATTAAGATAATCATTAAAATTTTATTGAAAAATATAAAAAATATCTCTAGTATTATTTTTCTCTCCATTAATTCTTTAGCCTTCTATGTTACTCTTTCTATTTAATAATGAAGGGCATAATAGGTAAAAATGACTTCTTGAAATTATAAGAGGACACTTAATTTGCAAACAAAAAATAAAAATGCAAAGAGACACTTAATATGAAATGAAGGGAGCAAAATTTAATTTTGGTTGTAACATTCAATCATATTCTTACTTTTAAATAATTTTTTAAATAGTAAGTTTAAAAATTAGTTATTTTTGCTATGCAACAATATCCAATTAGTTATCTACATAGAGAGGAAGGAAGAAAAAGAAAAGAAAAGAAATGGAATAGATTTTTTTTTTTAATATGTTTGGATGAAAATAAAATGAAAAGGAAGGAAATAATATATAATATTATGAAAAAATAATTTTATCCTTATATATTTTAAAATATGTTGAAAAATAAGAGGATAATATTAGAATATTAACAGTAAGTACATTTTTCTCCTATTTTACATCCAATGTTGGAGAGAAAAAAATTTAATGAGTCACACCTATTTTTTTACAATATTCATTTTTTTTTTTTACTTTTTCATTCAACCAAATAATATAAAATAGCTATTTTCCTTCCAATTTCTTTTCTGTTCTTTTTCTTCCTCCCATTTTCTCATCAAACAAACACCTTAGTGTTAATGAAGGAGATCTTCCTCCTTAGTAGGCCGTAACGAAAATGAATCCTCTCAATTTTTTTTTTCAATTGAAGGAATAAAGTGTCATATCTCATCTCTAACCCTTCAATGCTTTCTCTCGCATAGTTTTTTTTTTGTTTCATTTATAAAATTAGTGGTGAAAAATTATACCTTACCATTTCATGTGAGAAAAAAATTGAGAGGATCTATTCCAAGTCTTAACTACTATTGTGGTCCAAATTGTGTCTTCCCTAGAATAATTCGTTTTTAGTTTTATTTTTTTAAAAAAGGAACACATGAAAATGCAATTATAGTGGTGTGGGGTAATGAAGCCTAATTGAACGAAAAAGGATATAGGGATACCTAATTACTCATTAATCTAAGGAGACAAATAAGCTTAGCCATCATTATCAATCTATTTTCTTAAGTAATCACTAATCACTAGTCGATCTAAACAGCTAGACAGATAAAATTTATTCTGTCTTAGAAGATAATGGTATTCAAGCTTAGTTTTCACGTCAACTATTTTTTTTTTTTTTTATTATTTGAATCTATGATATAATTCAATTTTGTTAAAAATAAACATATAGAGAAATTACAATATTTAAGAATAATAATCTTGCATTCTCTCACCTTAAATTAAATGTTGGAAAAAACTTCAGATAAAAATAAACGACTTATTTTGTTAAACAAAATTTATCAAAAAGGGAACTCACAACTAACTTTAAGAAAATTAAGAACAAGTATTTATTTATTAGTAGAAGGCCCAATAAAAAACATTTTCGGCACTAACTGCTATTACTAACCACATGAAGGGTTATATAAAAGCTTATATTTATCCAAAATATATGAAGCTAAACAATTCCATGGAGCTGATTAAAATTCGGTTTAATTATTCTGTTGGTCTTTATAGTTTTATCAAATTTATAATTAGGTCTTTATTTTTTTTTATTTCAATTGGGTTTCTATATTTTTAATTTTGTAATTAGATCCTTCCTAGTATAAAAAAATGTTAGAGTTAGCTAAATATTTCTCTGCAAATTAAAGATATCTACAATTAAAAACCTAATTAAATCTTTGATCACATATTTTTTGAGAGAGATATTCAATTAATTTTAACAATTTTAACATGAAAAAGACGTAATTATAAAATTAAAAGCAGTATAAAAACTCAATTGAAAAGAAAAAAAGTATAAGGATCTAATTACAAATAAGACCTATAGAAAAATTAAACCTTGAAATTCCATTTGGATTAGGGCTAACGGTTATAAAAGCAAGCGTTATAAATCATTTCAAGATTACCTTGTCTTAGGGTTAGGGGTCTGCATGGCTTCCTTCCCTGCCCTTGCAATTTTGTATCCACCAAAAAGAGAAATGGGTTCACAATTTGGGCCTCACTGTTTCAATGCTCTCAGACCCACAAGGACTAAAAAAAATGAGACAAGAGAATCCAATGTGAATGTTGATGAAGTTATGGGAAAATAAATGTGTTCATGCAATATGAGATGCACTACTTATCATATCAACCATTTACCCCTTAAGACATAAATGCACAAGATTCTTCATTACTATGGTTTTCACATTTCAGTGATTCAGTCCCTAAAAGTACCCCACCCTTCAAAAATGTTTCACTATAAAGATATTAGGTTATGGGTACCACTATTATATAGGATGACAAAATAAATAAAAAAGTGAAGTAGATTTTTATGAATATGTCAAACTCAAACCACATATGTCCACAAAATTAAGGGGAAAAAAAAATGTTCTACTTTTTACCAAATGCTATGATAAGGTCTTTCAGGCTCCAACATCCCAGTTATGATCAAGAGGGACCTACAACTAAACCAACATAGAAGGAGGAGGAAATTACTAAAGTACCCCCCATGTAAGACCATGAAAATTTTCAATTTTATCCATGTGTAATGGGTATTTTGTAAAATCACAATTGAAATGAAAATTTCAATATCCTCCAATATTGCCGTGAAAGAAGGGAATAGCCAATTGTAGTTGGTATGAAAAAATATATTTTATTACCTATAAAACTCTCAAACTTAGATTCTGTCTGCCAAACAAGAAAGCCAATTGATCAAATTGGCTCCAACTCTTTGACATTTTTCACATCATTATTGTTTCAAATTTCAATGTTGCATTTTAAAAACAATAAACCATTAAAAAAAAGTTTTTTTTTTTTTCTAATACAACATGCTATGTTACTCAAGAGGGAAAAGTGGGAAAAACGCCAAAAATTAGAAGAACAAGGGATTTTCATAGGGAACAAAAACAAGAGGAATCAGATCCATACATAGAAACATTATTTAACTCTGCCACAAAAGTATATATATGGATAATATATAGAAACATTTTAGTTAATTAATTAATTAACCTTGGAAAAACAAATAGTAGAAAAATGGGAACACACCCCATATTTTGAGATTAAAAAGTGGAAAGAAGGAATGCACTATTTAGAGAAATATTATTTATTGAAGCATAAAAAAAGAGAGGAAGAAGCTCACAAACAAAGGGACAAATAAAGTACATTATAGAATCCACTTTTCTTTTTAATATATTCTCTGTGCTGCTTTTCTTTACACACATGAAAGCTACAAAACCTTGCAGCTCCTGAACTACATTATCAAGCAGAAAAACCGCATTTTCTTTTCTTTTGCCATAATAAATAAATATAAAATAAACTATATAAACCGGTGCTCCAATTATTTTAACCGGGAGTACCGGTGCACCAATACTCCGCGGTACCCTTGAAATGTTTCCTAAACTAAACTATATATCAGTTAGAAGCAAAGACACTTTTGGAAAAAAAAAAAAAAAAGAAAAGCAAAAAGAGAGCTTTAAAAGAAAAGAAGTTTCTTTTTTTTTTCTTTTACTCTCCTTAAAGTAAAATAGTTTTTACACGGAAATTTTTTGAGAAAAAAATTAAAAAAAAAAAGTAATTTTGCAAGGAAATGTGGACACCCTAAAATAGTAAAAATATAAGTGGCAGAGACCCACTTTTTAATATGAAGTTTTGAGATCTTGTGAGGTAAGAATGTAATGTATGTGCATTGACTTGAACTATATTCAACCCCATTTGGCTATTTGCTTACATTTTATATATGAATGCAAAGTTTAAAGAGAAAATGTAAATGCAAAACAAGTTGAAAGCATAGAAAGTGAAGAAGAAGCTTGGAGAGTTGTGTATGCTGACCTTTGTTTTGTTCCTGATAGAGCGTGAAAAGGAGAAGCCAAGAAGAAAGGAGAGAAAGAGAGAGAGTAAGAGAGTGACAAAGAAAGGAAGCTAAGAAGAGTGAGAGGGTTGTAAGTTGTAACTTTGAAAGGGTTGTCGTTTCATCCAACAGCGATTAAATTGGTTTGAAGTGTGACTTTGCGTCCGCATCTATCATATTCATACTCTTCAGATAAAATATGGGAAAGTTTTCAAGTATACCGGTGTATGGATGTTTTAATGATTTTTAATAGTTGATTTTAATTATAAAGTATATCGGTGTTTTAGTAATTTTTAACTGTTGATCTTAATTATATATATTATATATTTTTTATAATTAAAATCAACAGTTAAAAATCATTGAACACTGATATATCAATACATTTAAAAAATTTTCTAAAAATGCCGTCCATATAACAAGAAAAAAAATGTTTAATTATTTTATAATAATATTAGATAATCAGTAAATATTATTATTTTTTATTAGTATTTAATTAATAATAATTTATATTTATATTTATAGAAATTTTACATATAAAAATTATATAATTTATATTTATATTTATCAAAATTTTATACGCATGAGTCAATATAATTTATACTTATATTTTTTAAAATTTATACACATAAATTAATAAAATTTATTTATTAAAGATAATTTAATATTTGTACTGATTAAATAATGATAAAAAAATACTAAAAATTTATGATCCCAACAATTTCTCATTATTTTATTAGTGTGTCTAATTTTATTAAATTTATAATTAAATTTTTATATTATTTTTAATTTTATAATTAGTTTTTTAAAAATATCACAACTAAAAATGCAATAAATCTTTACACACGTATGTTTGAAAAAATTTATTTTATTAATTCTAACTTTTTTAATACAATAAAAATCTAACTCTAAAATTAAAAAACAGTATAAAGATTTAATTAAAATATTTTAAAATATAAAATTTAATTATAAATTTATTGAGATTTTAAAATATAAGAATAATTAAATAAATAAAAAGATAATTATATTTTTTATATGAATATTAAATTTAATAATTACTTTTATATATACTTAACATAGTTGTTGACTTTTTTGTATATGATACCTAAAAAAAACAGTTGAATATTTTGTATATTTAAAAATTAAAAAACGAATTAAATTTTTTATGAATTAATTATTAACTAACTTTTATTATTTTTTCATTTTTAGGAAAATTTTGTAACATTAAAGAATATGTAATCCTTTTACTACGTTTTTACAAAATATTTGTGAGATATTTATATTAAGATGTCTTCTCTTTATGTTGAGAGATAAAATGTACCACTCAAATGAAATGAAGTTTCATAAATGGAGTATGTTGTATACTTGTACGTCGTATGTTATTCCACAAATACTATGCCTACTTTGATAAGTTCTCACTCTTTTATTTAATTAATCTTACCTCTTGTCGTGTCTTGGGATCGACGACGAATAAATCCAACAATTAAAATTGTTTAAATGCATCTAGTATATATGTTTCAAATAATTGCGTGATTTTTTTTTTTAAGTAAAATTTTAAACTTTAATGTTTTAAATAGAAAAATCAAAACATTTCATTTCTATCTTAAATCACATTAATTGAAATATTAAAAAATATATATGTTTTGGACTTTTTTTTTTTTTTTGAGAAAATGACAAATAGGTCCCTGACCTTCTGTCCCGCGGACATTTTCGTTCCTAACCATTGAAAAATACTTTTAAGTTTCTGACATTCACAAAATTTGGATGGATCAGTCCCTAACGGAGACATTTAAACGGATCAGTCCCTAACGGAGGCATTTGAATGGAGGGACTGATCCGTTCAAGTTTTGTGAAGGTCAAAAGTATTTTTCAATAGTTTGAGACTTATTTGTCATTTTCTCTTCTTTTTTTTTTTTTATCAGGGGACATTGTTTACATTGTTATCAGTTTTTGGAGGTTTTTTTTTTATTTTTGGTTTGGTCATTCTGAGAGGTTTTGCTTCTGTTTTTTATTACAAGTACTAGTTTTTTACAAAATTTTTATTTGGTCACCCATCTATGTCGGCCCAATAAACATTTAGTTTTTGTAAGGAAAAAAAGCAGATTATCCAAAAAACAAAAACAAACGAGCCTTTTCGGGTCAAGTTAGCCCATAGAGAAAAAAAAAAGTCCCTTTTAATGAATATAATAACAACTTGTGTGGTTGTGTGAAACTCCAAATAGCTCAGTTTTGTAGTTCCAGATCATTCATCCAGTAGACCAGTACACAAAAGGTCAAAGACACTTTTAATATATTAATTAATATTAGAAAGTCATAGTTGTGGTTGGTAGTGGTGCTACAAAATTTCTTTCGGAAAAATAAACACAAAAAATTAGCAAGAGTTAATTAATATAAAAGAATAAAAATTTTAGTTAATATGTATCCTAAAAGTACATATTAAAGATACTATTACTTATTAGTGAGAGTTTCAATTTTTTTAATAAATATATAGCAATTAACAAATATATTAAAATTTTAAATTTTATATTTTTTCATAAAATTTTTTTTAATTTGTAATCTTAGTATGTATTTTTAGAATATATATTAACTGATTAATTAAATATAAATGATTACTTCTTGTTAACCGTTTTTAATATTGTTTTCCCCCAGAAAAAAAAACATATTGGAGCAATAAATTACTATCATTTATTAAAATGTCAGTGTTTATATATCATTGTCATTTGCATTTATTAAAAAGAAAATGGAAAAGTCTAGTAACATGTAGATGAAATTTCCTGGTAGAAACAGCTTTGACGATAATAATAGTTCACACTCCATAAAATCCGGAAGCTTTAAATTTTCATGCAGCTACACTGACATTTTCTCTCAGTTCCTTTGAAACTGCAGCAAGATAGGCATGTGATGACCCACATATATATACCTCTTACCCAAATAAATGTAAAAATATTATACAAGTGATTTTTATAATGAAATATTATCTATATATTAAATACTCTTGATATTTATATAAAAATACAAATATTAATAATTAATTATATATTTAAATTATTTTTTAATTAATAAAAAAATATATTTAATTGTTAAAAAATACTAATATTAAAATAATATTTATTATAAAAATTTAATTTTAATACACTATTAGTATAAAATAATTTTATATGTGTATTCAATTACGTAACATCATATATATTAGTAAAATATAACTATCTTTTACATTAATCGCATAAATATCATCTAAAAAATTGGATATAATTATACTACACACTGTCAGTACATCATTATTATAAAGGACATATATGTAACTAGATTGTTTTTATAATTATACTACTTGACAATTACATAAAATATTAAGAGAAATAAAAATATAATAGTCGCATTTTTTATGCACATAAACTTCCCTACTATAATGTAAAGGCGACAAAGACATGAACCTGCATTCTTTGTACCTTCTGCTACATGGACCTTCCAATGGAACTTCCGTTCAAAGTCTCTGGTCTCTCAGTGTGAATGGAGGGATATTATAATCATTAACTCCATATATAAAAGTTGGTTAATATATTATTGAAATTATTTTTTTTCTCCCTCTTTAGAGAGTACTATTGGTGATGAGGATCGATGGGAAATGAACATAAAGTACTGATTTAATTAAATAAGGCATGAAAAAAAATATAAATTAAAGTTACAATTTTATCTAATAATGACTAAAATTTTGTTTCAATAATTTTTAAATATTTAACACTTTAGTAGGTACACCTTATGTCCTTATTGTCATTAAATTATAATTTATTGAGTCAGAAATATAACAACAAATGAAAAGAAAATATGTATATTCCGTCTTTATTTTTAAAAATATAGATATTTTAAAAAAATTTATATCCAAAAAAAAAATACTTCATGTGTATCAAAAATCAATCTGTTATTGTCTATAATATAAAGCAAAATTTAAACTTTTAATATTTATTTAAACACACAAATAAATTAATTATTCTACTAACATAAGTTAATTATATATTTTATTGTTTCTACTATTAGAGGTTTGATATTATGATAACTGATTATTTAGTTTATATATATATATATATAATATATATATATATATATATATATATATATATACACGAATCAATATGTATAAATGTACATAAATACATAATAATTAATTTAATAATTAATATTTTTTGAAAATTAAATATATTTATATTTTATAAAAAAGATTAATATAATTTATCTTTTTATATTTATTTTTTAAAAGTTTTAATTTTAATGCACTAAAACAGAATAAAACAAGTTTTATACGTATTAATTATAAATAATTATCTTACTAAAAATAACTATTTTTAATAATAAGCACATAAATAATCATTATTTAAATAAATAAATATAATTAAATAAATAATTATTATCACATAAAAAATTAAATTATTTAAAAAATAATAACATTTAAAAGATAATTAAAAAATCAGCTCAAACAATTAAAATTTATCTTATTTATCATTCATTAATTTATTATTTAGAAAACAACATGTAAACCTAGATGCAGTGATTAGCTGATTCCAGAAAACTTATCTAAAGTGGTAATTAAATTAAACCCTTAATCAAACCCTACAAATCAACTTGTGACCCACCCTAGCATGCAATATATACAAAGAAATAGAATTAGCTTCTCCACAAGTAACACTCTCATCCAAGCAACAACAAAAAAAAAACTCACTACTCACTCATAAATTAAAACAAAAAAAAAATGAGAGCAAGCAACCACTTAATTGGAGCACTAAACTTCCTAACTTTCCTCCTCTCGATCCCAATCCTGGGCGGCGGAATATGGCTGAGCAGCCGCGCCAGCACGACCGACTGCCTCCGGTTCCTGCAGTGGCCCCTAATCGTGATCGGAATCAGCATCATGGTAGTTTCACTGGCGGGCTTCGCAGGCGCGTGTTACCGCAACACCTTCCTAATGCGTCTCTACCTGGTGGTAATGTTCGTCGTCATTGCGGTTCTCATCGGCTTCATCATCTTCGCGTATGTTGTAACTGACAAGGGATCGGGCCGGGCCCTCTTGAACCGGGCCTACTTGGACTACTACCTTCAGGACTACTCGGGCTGGCTGGAGGAGCGCGTGGCCAGCAACGCTTACTGGCCCAAGATAAGCGCGTGTGTTAGGGACTCTAAGGTTTGTGGTAGAATGGGAAGAAGCATTAATGGAGTTCCTGAGACTCCTCAAATGTTCTATCTTAGAACCCTCTCTCCCATTCAGGTACCTTCTTTTTTTTCCTTCATAGATCGCCATTTCTTTTTTTAGTACGTTTATATTTGCAAAAATTAAAGATTCAAGTGCATTTGTTTTCATAAAATTGATAGTTGTTTTGAGGATAGTTAGATGATAATTTTGTTAAATTTATCAAATTATCTAACTGTTTTCAAATAGAATAAATGACCATTTGTACCTATGAAAGATGAAATTGTTGATATATATATCCATACTAGATCGAAACTAAACTTATATCCATGCAAGATGCCATTCAAGTGACAAAAGTACTTTGTTTTTGGAGAGTTGGAGTGTCACGTAAGATACTTTTGTCATACGGAAGACATCTTATATGAGTATAAGTTTAGTTTCGATCTAATGTGGGTATATATCTCAATGTTTTCATCTTTTATAAATACAAATAGTCATTTATTCTTTTTAAATATCAACTTTACATAAAAAATTATAAATAAATTTTCACCTTTGTAAAATATTATTATTTTTGTTTAAGTAAATATATTATTTTTATATAAAATTAATAATAAAAAATCATTAAATAATTTAACTAAATTATTTTCTAACATTATTTAACTGTGAGTCTTTCCTTTTGTTTAGGTTTTAAAACAGTTTATGCGTGTATATGTTTTATTTAGTTTTAATAATTAAATTGCCAGGATCATAAACTAAATTGATAGTTTCATAACTTGCCTGTTGAACCATCAAGTGATTTAATTTTTTTTAATATATATTCACATAAAAAATTATTTCATTTGAAAATAATAATACTTGGTTGTTATAGTTACATAAAGATATTTAAATATGGGTTTTTTTTTAATGTTTTAGGTTTGAATATGAGAATAAATGGAGAAATTAAAAAAAAAGTGAGGGTATGTAATAGAACTGGAGTCAAATTTTATTTAAAACTTTATAGATTTGGCTTTTAAGATATATTTATAACCAAGAGGCACTCTCAAAGTCTCAATAATTATGTTTTCTAATATTTAAAATTTAAATCACTATCACCTTGTAGGGGGAAGAGCATGTTTAATATTATATTGCACCTAATACTTGTTGACATCCGCAGATTGTGATATCATATGTTCTCTTTTTTATTTCATAAAAACATTGTATATATTATCCAAATTGTCTTATTATTAAAGGAAAAGTTGTGAGTTTAGGGTTCAGTTTAAGAAAAAATATGTGACGTAGAGGCAAATAAATAATAATTGAGATGAAGTTGATGGGGGTAGTTCTGACTTTTAACAAGTGTAGTGGATCTCTCTGCTGAAATGGTGTAGCATGTGAAGATGATGGGCTTTGACCCATCAAGCCCCGAAATTTGTGGGCGGTGGTCCAATTGATTTTAACTTATTATTATAAGTGGAAAAAAAATTATTAGAAGCTTGCTAAAATAAGAAATTAGGAGTTTAATTGGTATTCAATTTAGATTTTTTTTTTAAACCAACTTGGGATGAAGTTGACGGATTAGTCATTGACCTGTCGGGTTTAGGAATACCGTGATTGATTCATGATAATATGTGACAAAATAAACGAAAAAACATATTGGTTTAGAATTAAGAAATTCCGACTAAAAAATAAAAAAAGAAATATTTGATGTAATTATAATATAAATATTTGTGTGTGTGTGTTTGTTTCTCAGCATCAAAAGAGAAAAAGAAGATAATGTAACCAAAATGTGTGATATCATGAAAAGATTTTTCTTATGTTTAAGACTATAAAAAAAAAGTTTATGATATACGACATAGTGACAGTGATGTATTCTGGCTTTTTTTTTTTTTTTTTTTGGTTTCCCACGGTATCCCCCAACCCGGCAGGTCAAGGACTAATCCGTCGCGGTACTGAGCTCCATTTAAGGGTTTGCCGCTGGCCAATGGGTTGCTGCATGCACAAGGCGGGGATTAAAATGGATTGTCTGATTGAATAATTAATGGTACTCACAAAGCATAATTGTCGTTTCATATGCAAATATTTTATACTAACTCTATAACATATAATATGATATTTGTGCATGTAATAACTCTTGAAATTTGATTTGGAATTGTGTTTTGTACGAGCGGGGATTATAATGATTTAGGCCACATATTTGAGAATTTGGAATTTTTTAAATTTAATTAAGAAATTGAAACTTTATGAGTCAGCATAAATTAAAAAGCATTGTATGATAACACATTTAAAAAAAAAAACACAAGGGAATTTGTTTTCGAAACACTTTTAAGAGTTTGTCGTCTTACTAAAATTATTTCATTTTCTCTTTGTATGCTTTTCTGGCCATAATTAATAAGAACTTTTTGGGGTTGCAATTTGCAAACTTTCCTTGAAGAGTTAGAGTAGAATTGATAATAATAATTACTCAAAAAAGTATTGATAATAATAATAATAATAATAATCTTTCTTTGTTATATGGTTGGGCTCCATTATTATTCATTCGTACCTTTTTGTGGTTCTATTCTTTCTAAGTGGGAAACATGATTTGAATGTATAACCTAACAGTTGTCGCTTTCTCTCCTCAAATCATAAGAATGTTCTCTGAGATACGATTTATACTTTTTCAGTGTTTGCCCTTTTTTTTTTTCTACGGTAAAATTTACGTACAGTTATTTTTATATGAAATTAATAGTTAAAAATTATTAGATTGTTTGATATATTTAATTAAATTATAATTTATCTATTTTTAACTATTAACTTCACATAAAGATAACTATACATAAATTTTTATTTTATTTTTTATCTTTATCCATATAAATTATCTTTTAGGTGATATAATATCCTTCTTTTTCTTTTTTCTTTTGTTAATATAATAAACTTTCTCTTTATTCATTTGAAACTTGCAACATCATCTAAGAAGGTGTGAGGAAACAAGATGTTATTAAGGGCTTTGTTTGAATGGAAACAATGGATGAAAAATTGATAGCTAAGAAATCTTAACATGAAGAGGGAGGAGGAGGGGAAAAATTGAGAATAAGAAAATGTAATTATATAGAAACAAAAGAAATATTAGATAATTAATCATTTTTATTTATTTTATATTTGAATTAACATTAACTATTTTTTAAGTTATTTTTCTACGAAAAAATGTTGGTACCTTACTATTTTCTATAAACTGAAAAAAAAAAAGTAAAAACTTTTTCGATACTCAATTATGGCCTAATTATTACTATATATTAAATACGGCCCAATTATTATTATATATATTAAATCCAATGGTATTGTATAACAGCATGCGATACAAGTTAAATTTGAAAATAGAATATAAGAATAAAGATGTACTACATGAGTGGCATATAAAACAATATAAGCAGCAATAGTATTGACACTCCAATAATTCATGTATGCCAATGATTAAAAATGCCTGCAAGCTTTCCATATGGTCAAATCTGTTGGTGTTCTATTAAAAATTGCATCTCATAAAAGGGACATTTTAAGTATAGAATATAGTAGCAATACATGATTCCGTATAAAACATTATAAAATCATCACTATCATCACTCTTATAATTCAATTCATGAATGCCACTGACTAATATGGAAAAAAAAAAACATTTTTATTATACTCATTATGTATTTTATTATTTTATTACCTTCTTGAATCACATAGATATTTCTAGCAAGCTTTTCGAAATGGTCAATTGTTTTATGATTCAGAGACAACAACATATATGTAGTTTATTTGCTAGGTCTCCCTCAACCTTTTTTTTTTCTGAAGTCACATTTTTTCATCTTTATGCTATATATGTGAGTAAGCAGTGTATTGCACACCCCATTATGTTTCATGGGCAATGAAAAACGAGGGTTATTGTTTCGTAGCATCTGAGACTCTAGTGATAATGACAAATTAGAAATCATGTCATTTCGATCATTAAGCAATTATTTTTTACAAAGTATAGCTAGTAATTAGGGTAAATTATTCTCTCTTGTATGATTATGAGATTAGGTTATATTATACATAATATTGATATTGATTTTCTTATAATAAGAGAAGTAATCTAGTATTAATAGAAAAATATCAAGTGTCATATCAAAAGAGGTTAATATTAGTGTATATATTTAATTTATTTTTAATGTGTATTTGTATTTTATATTAACTGGGATTTAGTACTAATTTTTTATATACGCATATAATGATGTTTTTTTTTTTTAATTTATCACCTAATATCCACTTTTAAATTTACATGTTGAGGAAACTTTGGTGTTATACGTTGTTATTGATTCATTGTGTGTTATCATGGAACGTGAAATTTGAAAAACAGCTAGAAACAAATCCGACCATCCGATTTAGGAAGACCACAAATCGGAGGGCCAATATTGAGCTTCTTAATTTTTTTAATGTTTTAAAATCTTAAAACTGACTTATCGATTTCTCAACCTTAAAAAAAAAAACCTCAAATTAGAGGCTCTGATTTGTAACCCTCCGAATTTGAATTTGTCACTTCACAAATTGGAATTTTCTATACCTCCCAAAAGTCTTGTCTCCGATTTATATTTTCAAATTAAAAAATAATATTTTCATATTGTTTAAAAACACACCCATTATTCATATCTATGTATAACACGTTCTCCAAAAGCTTAACAAAAAAATGAGCCCCTAATATCATGATGTATTTTATCCTTGCAAGTAAATTGTTGCAAAATCTTAATTTCTTAGGCTGATAGATTCACATAATAAAAAGTATAGGGTACTAACAAATTATCTGTCAATTTATTATCAACAATTATTAATTATTATATTTTAAACACATATATAAAAAGACACATCTAAAAATATATCTATAAAGACACTTCTATTAAACATAGTTATAAAAATATATTTTTATTAGACACATTCACAAAGACACTTCTATTAAACACAATTATAAACAAGAGTTGGCAGAAGTTGGTAGAAATGCAGTTAGTAAATTAGCGGAATTCATTCACATGATGTTCATGATTAATTCTTTTTAGATCTACTACTTGGCTTTATCAAAAGTGAAGTAACATTCATTATTTATGTGCAATACAATTACTACTCCCATCCCATGACATGTTATTCTTGTGTAGTCTGGTTGTTGCAAGCCTCCAACAGAATGTGGCTATATCTACCAAAATGAAACGGTTTGGAACATCGGGTCTGGCGCAATGGCGGCCAACCCGGACTGCGCAAGGTGGAGCAATGACCAAGAGATGCTCTGTTATGCCTGCGACTCTTGCAAGGCCGGGGTGTTGGCAAGTCTCAAGAAGAGTTGGAGGAAGGTCTCCGTCATCAATATCATCGTCATGATCATCCTTGTAATTGTCTACATCATTGCATACACCGCGTTTCGGAACAATCGGAAGATGGACAACGACGAACCCTACGGAGAAGCCAGAATGACAAAGGCACAACCTAGTAGAATAAATATTTAGGACCACTATTTTGGATGGTAAAGAGTTTTACATGCATATTTTAGCATTTTCTAGCCTTAGAAAGGATGATGTTACTTAGTTTTGTTATTATTTGTATATTAGATAGGTGTGACATGAATTTAGTTTTCATTTTGGAAGGTTGATGTATATTGTGTTTACTTTGACTTATGCTTTTCTTTTGAAGAAGAAACTGTGATCATTTTGTAATAGGTTGAAATCAAGCATTTACTTGATTTATGTATGATTTACCTCAACCCCAATCTTAGTATATTGGTAGTCCTTTTTATATAGATATAACATATTTAAATAGTTTTAATATCAACCTTTCTACTAAAATTAAGATCTTAGCGCGTCTGACATGTCTATGAAACTGTTCGGTAGGTCGGGTACCGGACGTTCGGGTTAGGATCCTGAGGTCAATGCTTCGGACGGTGGAGGAGCTCGTCTGGCCGTGGTTTCCTGGTTCCGGGTGAGCGAGGTCCCGAGCACTTCTGATGAAAAAGGGGGGGTGCCACCTGCAAAGACACTCCGACGCCCTTGTCAGAATATGTGCAGGCGGAGAGGGAATGATGTGTGAATGTCACGTACCTTGGGGGGAGAGCCAGTCTCCCCCTTATATACATGTCAGTAGTGGGCCCCTTCAATGGCCAGGCCCATACCCTCAAGAGCGCTGTCCTTCGGCTGTGTGCAAGCCGTACGGGACGCGTGTCCGGGTCGGGCGGAAGGCGGATTATATGACCGGCGAGAACTCGGGTCGGGTCGACCCGCGCGAGTTTGGGCCAGGCCGTAACAGTGCCCCCGACGCGTCAGCGATGGCCGTGGGGGCCATTGGTGGCGCGTGACTTTCACACTTGTGCGTTGTCGTCGGGTCGGCTGATCGTGGGAGGGACGCGTCTCTTGCGCGCGTCTCTTGATCTGCTGTGGCATCTGTTTGCCGTTTCGTTCTCCGCGCTGGGCATTTAATGCTCATAATGATTTGAAAAAACCCGCGCGCAAAGACTATTTTGCCCTCGCTTCCTTTCGCGCTTTTGGGGGTGGTTTTTAAACAGTTTTCCCCCTATCTACTCCCCACTCTTATCATTTCCAACTTCTTCTCTCCCTAACATCCAAAGCTTCCTGCGCGAACTCCTTCCTGCTTCAACTTCCAGCCCAGATTTCTTTCATCGTTCCAGGTAATCTTCTGATTTCTCCCTTCTGGTGTCTGTGGTATGCTCTGTTATTGTGTGATTTGTTGTTTGTGTCTATTGCATGGCTGGTTTTATTTTTGTTAAGAGGTTTTTTCAGCTCAGCGTTGGGATAGGTGGGTTAGGAGAGGGGGTACCATTCCAGGGTAGGCTTTTTGGGTGGTTTGTGAAGTAGGTGCAGTCTTTAGCCGTATCTGGTTGTGATTGAGTTGGAAAGATGTAGTTTCTGAGTTTTTTCGAGCTTCCGACCTCATAGACTAACGGAGTGGTACCCCGCTGTAGGTATGCCTCGTGTTGTCTCCCGGTCTTCCGGATCTGCTGCGGCTTACGACCCGTATGCTTGGGTAACTGATGATATAAGGAGTTCACCCAACCAGATGGACTTAGAGGAATTGACGGAGTTCCGGCAAGCCGGTTACCTATGTGGGGGGACTGACGAGGAGGCCAACTACGAGGCCATTGTCCCGCTTCCTCGTGAGCGTATTTATGAGCTCAATTTCCATTCTCCTCGCGTTCCCGATTGGATTTGGTTTTACAAGTCCATGTTCACACAAGTCGGTGTTCGGATACCGTTCTCCGATTTCCAAATGGCGCTGCTGAACCGGATATCCGTCTGTCCGTCTCAACTTCATCCGAACAGCTGGGCTTCGATCCGCTGCTTCGAGATGGTCTGCGAGTATTTGGAGCTACCGGCTTCGGTGGACGTTTTTCTTTGTTATTTCAACCTTACCAATCCCTCCAAGCAGGGGAAAGCAAGAAAGGGGTTTCTTTCTTTCCGTGCTACTCAGGGTAGGAAGATTTTTAGCCTCTTTGAGGATTCCTACCATGGCTTCAAAGATAAGTATTTCAAGGTTCGTCCCGTTAAGGGTCGCCATCCCTTCTGGTTGTCGTTAGAGGGGGAGCGCCTTATCCAGACTTACTGGAGCTTTGGCGCGGGGTCGAATCCTTTTGTGAAAGTGTCGTACAAGAGGTTGTCGGCTGTAGATAGGCAGATAGCGGACGTTCTTCTTGCTATCTTTGAAAAGAATCCCGTGAACCCCCACCTTCTCATGGGTGAACGGGAGGTCGGCCGGAGCTATATTCGTGAGTTCCTTTTCTTGTTTGCGTATGTTTCTTGCTTTATTCGTTTGTCGGCTTGACGGCTAACGTTCTTGTTGTTTATTGCAGTGGAAATGTCTGCTACCGTGACTGGTCTTGAGAACCTGATGAAGACCTTTTTTGATGCTAGTGATGATGAGAATGCCGAAGGGAAAGACGCCGGCAAGTCGGAGGGTCCATCAGGGGAAAAAACGGGCCAAGCTTCCCCTGCTCAGGATGCCGAGGAGTCGGGAAAGCAGGGCCCAATGTTCGGTAGGTCGGGTACCGGACGTTCGGGTTAGGATCCTGAGGTCAATGCTTCGGACGGTGGAGGAGCTCGTCTGGCCGTGGTTTCCTGGTTCCGGGTGAGCGAGGTCCCGAGCACTTCTGATGAAAAAGGGGGGGTGCCACCTGCAAAGACACTCCGACGCCCTTGTCAGAATATGTGCAGGCGGAGAGGGAATGATGTGTGAATGTCACGTACCTTGGGGGGAGAGCCAGTCTCCCCCTTATATACATGTCAGTAGTGGGCCCCTTCAATGGCCAGGCCCATACCCTCAAGAGCGCTGTCCTTCGGCTGTGTGCAAGCCGTACGGGACGCGTGTCCGGGTCGGGCGGAAGGCGGATTATATGACCGGCGAGAACTCGGGTCGGGTCGACCCCGCGCGAGTTTGGGCCAGGCCGTAACAGTGCCCCCGACGCGTCAGCGATGGCCGTGGGGGCCATTGGTGGCGCGTGACTTTCACACTTGTGCGTTGTCATCGGGTCGGCTGATCGTGGGAGGGACGCGTCTCTTGCGCGCGTCTCTTGATCTGCTGTGGCATCTGTTTGCCGTTTCGTTCTCCGCGCTGGGCATTTAATGCTCATAATGATTTGAAAAAACCCGCGCGCAAAGACTATTTTGCCCTCGCTTCCTTTCGCGCTTTTGGGGGTGGTTTTTAAACAGTTTTCCCCCTATCTACTCCCCACTCTTATCATTTCCAACTTCTTCTCTCCCTAACATCCAAAGCTTCCTGCGCGAACTCCTTCCTGCTTCAACTTCCAGCCCAGATTTCTTTCATCGTTCCAGGTAATCTTCTGATTTCTCCCTTCTGGTGTCTGTGGTATGCTCTGTTATTGTGTGATTTGTTGTTTGTGTCTATTGCATGGCTGGTTTTATTTTTGTTAAGAGGTTTTTTCAGCTCAGCGTTGGGATAGGTGGGTTAGGAGAGGGGGTACCATTCCAGGGTAGGCTTTTTGGGTGGTTTGTGAAGTAGGTGCAGTCTTTAGCCGTATCTGGTTGTGATTGAGTTGGAAAGATGTAGTTTCTGAGTTTTTTCGAGCTTCCGACCTCATAGACTAACGGAGTGGTACCCCGCTGTAGGTATGCCTCGTGTTGTCTCCCGGTCTTCCGGATCTGCTGCGGCTTACGACCCGTATGCTTGGGTAACTGATGATATAAGGAGTTCACCCAACCAGATGGACTTAGAGGAATTGACGGAGTTCCGGCAAGCCGGTTACCTATGTGGGGGGACTGACGAGGAGGCCAACTACGAGGCCATTGTCCCGCTTCCTCGTGAGCGTATTTATGAGCTCAATTTCCATTCTCCTCGCGTTCCCGATTGGATTTGGTTTTACAAGTCCATGTTCACACAAGTCGGTGTTCGGATACCGTTCTCCGATTTCCAAATGGCGCTGCTGAACCGGATATCCGTCTGTCCGTCTCAACTTCATCCGAACAGCTGGGCTTCGATCCGCTGCTTCGAGATGGTCTGCGAGTATTTGGAGCTACCGGCTTCGGTGGACGTTTTTCTTTGTTATTTCAACCTTACCAATCCCTCCAAGCAGGGGAAAGCAAGAAAGGGGTTTCTTTCTTTCCGTGCTGCTCAGGGTAGGAAGATTTTTAGCCTCTTTGAGGATTCCTACCATGGCTTCAAAGATAAGTATTTCAAGGTTCGTCCCGTTAAGGGTCGCCATCCCTTCTGGTTGTCGTTAGAGGGGGAGCGCCTTATCCAGACTTACTGGAGCTTTGGCGCGGGGTCGAATCCTTTTGTGAAAGTGTCGTACAAGAGGTTGTCGGCTGTAGATAGGCAGATAGCGGACGTTCTTCTTGCTATCTTTGAAAAGAATCCCGTGAACCCCCACCTTCTCATGGGTGAACGGGAGGCCGGCCGGAGCTATATTCGTGAGTTCCTTTTCTTGTTTGCGTATGTTTCTTGCTTTATTCGTTTGTCGGCTTGACGGCTAACGTTCTTGTTGTTTATTGCAGTGGAAATGTCTGCTACCGTGACTGGTCTTGAGAACCTGATGAAGACCTTTTTTGATGCTAGTGATGATGAGAATGCCGAAGGGAAAGACGCCGGCAAGTCGGAGGGTCCATCAGGGGAAAAAACGGGCCAAGCTTCCCCTGCTCAGGATGCCGAGGAGTCGGGAAAGCAGGGCCCAATGTTCGGTAGGTCGGGTACCGGACGTTCGGGTTAGGATCCTGAGGTCAATGCTTCGGACGGTGGAGGAGCTCGTCTGGCCGTGGTTTCCTGGTTCCGGGTGAGCGAGGTCCCGAGCACTTCTGATGAAAAAGGGGGGGTGCCACCTGCAAAGACACTCCGACGCCCTTGTCAGAATATGTGCAGGCGGAGAGGGAATGATGTGTGAATGTCACGTACCTTGGGGGGAGAGCCAGTCTCCCCCTTATATACATGTCAGTAGTGGGCCCCTTCAATGGCCAGGCCCATACCCTCAAGAGCGCTGTCCTTCGGCTGTGTGCAAGCCGTACGGGACGCTTGTCCGGGTCGGGCGGAAGGCGGATTATATGACCGGCGAGAACTCGGGTCGGGTCGACCCCGCGCGAGTTTGGGCCAGGCCGTAACAGTGCCCCCGACGCGTCAGCGATGGCCGTGGGGGCCATTGGTGGCGCGTGACTTTCACACTTGTGCGTTGTCGTCGGGTCGGCTGATCGTGGGAGGGACGCGTCTCTTGCGCGCGTCTCTTGATCTGCTGTGGCATCTGTTTGCCGTTTCGTTCTCCGCGCTGGGCATTTAATGCTCATAATGATTTGAAAAAACCCGCGCGCAAAGACTATTTTGCCCTCGCTTCCTTTCGCGCTTTTGGGGGTGGTTTTTAAACAGTTTTCCCCCTATCTACTCCCCACTCTTATCATTTCCAACTTCTTCTCTCCCTAACATCCAAAGCTTCC
The DNA here is from genome assembly GCF_059453495.1 of Arachis ipaensis. Lineage (NCBI taxonomy): Eukaryota > Viridiplantae > Streptophyta > Magnoliopsida > Fabales > Fabaceae > Arachis > Arachis ipaensis. The sequence continues at coordinate 3,835,504 of NC_142438.1, read as the reverse complement.
TGCGCGAACTCCTTCCTGCTTCAACTTCCAGCCCAGATTTCTTTCATCGTTCCAGGTAATCTTCTGATTTCTCCCTTCTGGTGTCTGTGGTATGCTCTGTTATTGTGTGATTTGTTGTTTGTGTCTATTGCATGGCTGGTTTTATTTTTGTTAAGAGGTTTTTTCAGCTCAGCGTTGGGATAGGTGGGTTAGGAGAGGGGGTACCATTCCAGGGTAGGCTTTTTGGGTGGTTTGTGAAGTAGGTGCAGTCTTTAGCCGTATCTGGTTGTGATTGAGTTGGAAAGATGTAGTTTCTGAGTTTTTTCGAGCTTCCGACCTCATAGACTAACGGAGTGGTACCCCGCTGTAGGTATGCCTCGTGTTGTCTCCCGGTCTTCCGGATCTGCTGCGGCTTACGACCCGTATGCTTGGGTAACTGATGATATAAGGAGTTCACCCAACCAGATGGACTTAGAGGAATTGACGGAGTTCCGGCAAGCCGGTTACCTATGTGGGGGGACTGACGAGGAGGCCAACTACGAGGCCATTGTCCCGCTTCCTCGTGAGCGTATTTATGAGCTCAATTTCCATTCTCCTCGCGTTCCCGATTGGATTTGGTTTTACAAGTCCATGTTCACACAAGTCGGTGTTCGGATACCGTTCTCCGATTTCCAAATGGCGCTGCTGAACCGGATATCCGTCTGTCCGTCTCAACTTCATCCGAACAGCTGGGCTTCGATCCGCTGCTTCGAGATGGTCTGCGAGTATTTGGAGCTACCGGCTTCGGTGGACGTTTTTCTTTGTTATTTCAACCTTACCAATCCCTCCAAGCAGGGGAAAGCAAGAAAGGGGTTTCTTTCTTTCCGTGCTGCTCAGGGTAGGAAGATTTTTAGCCTCTTTGAGGATTCCTACCATGGCTTCAAAGATAAGTATTTCAAGGTTCGTCCCGTTAAGGGTCGCCATCCCTTCTGGTTGTCGTTAGAGGGGGAGCGCCTTATCCAGACTTACTGGAGCTTTGGCGCGGGGTCGAATCCTTTTGTGAAAGTGTCGTACAAGAGGTTGTCGGCTGTAGATAGGCAGATAGCGGACGTTCTTCTTGCTATCTTTGAAAAGAATCCCGTGAACCCCCACCTTCTCATGGGTGAACGGGAGGCCGGCCGGAGCTATATTCGTGAGTTCCTTTTCTTGTTTGCGTATGTTTCTTGCTTTATTCGTTTGTCGGCTTGACGGCTAACGTTCTTGTTGTTTATTGCAGTGGAAATGTCTGCTACCGTGACTGGTCTTGAGAACCTGATGAAGACCTTTTTTGATGCTAGTGATGATGAGAATGCCGAAGGGAAAGACGCCGGCAAGTCGGAGGGTCCATCAGGGGAAAAAACGGGCCAAGCTTCCCCTGCTCAGGATGCCGAGGAGTCGGGAAAGCAGGGCTTGGGGGATCAGGCTTCCCCTCTTCATGAGGAAGGGCCTGCTGACGAGCAGGTGACTCGCACCCCTCAACCGGATAGCGATGTGGAGCTTATCCATACTCCTAAGAAGCGAAAGATGTCTTCCAGCCCGGAAGGGGTCCTTACCGTGATGGAGAGGAATTTTGATGCCTCCAAGTTCATTGACTCCCAGTTGATACCCGGGACGGAAGAGCATTTTCATGCGACCGAGCTGTCCGGACAGGCGAGGTGGATGTATCGCACCTTGCTTCGTGGGGCCGTGATAGCTCGGAAGGCTGAGTTTGAGCTATCTGGTATGGAGGCGCTTCGGAGGAAGCTTGAGTCTTCTGTTAAGGCGAATAATGACTTTAAGGCTCAAGTTGAGCTCCTCCAGGGTCAGCTGTCCGAGATGGGGGGAAAGCTTAATGCCGCCGAGGAGAAGTCGTCGTTTATTGCGGAGAGGCTGAAGGCGTCTGATGAGACCGTGGCTCGGCTTCTTGAGCGTGAGATGACATTAGAAAATCAACTGAACGCTGCTCAGGGTCGAGTTGTCGCTTTGGAAAAGGAACGGGAGCAGGCCATTTCGGAAGCGAAGGCCGCTAAGGCGGAGGCCGTTGATCTTAAGAAGAAGCTTAAGGTGGCCAAGGAGCAAGGGAAGTGTGCCATCTTGATGACCGAAGATGCCCTGAAGGCCCAGCTGAAGATTGCTGCTCCCGATTTCGAGGTCTCGTCAATTGGTGTTTTCAAGACGATCCAGGACGGGAAAATTGTCGATATGCCGAGGAAGTGAGGTCTTATAACTTAGGATATTTTGTAATATATTTGTCGAACAAACTGTTGATGCTTTGTCGTTTTGTTTGCCTTGAACAATTTTACGTGTTCGTTGCACATTTTGATGCTTTGTCAGTTATCATCGTTTGATTGCTATGATTTCTTGCTTGTTTCATTATTTTGTCGTGTTGTCGTTTTCGTGTTACCGTTTAATCTGGGCGGGCTTATGTCTTGTGCCCGTCTTGCCGTTTTCGTATTTGGTAGCAGTTCGGACCGGTTCGGTCGCGTAGTCGTTGAATTGGTTGAGGCCCATGAGCCGTCTGGCTCCCGGGGTGATCAGTCCCGGGGTGCCGTTTTAGATTTTGGTCACGAGGAACAGATATCAAGTAAGAGAGTTTTAACAAAAGATAAAAAATTTGAACAAGTAAAAATTACTCGACAGTTGGGTAAGTATTTGACAAGGTAAGTAAACAAGTTGAATTAGCATGTGGATGGGGCGAATACTAACTCTCTGGCTAGGCTCTCTGGTCGTTGAGCCGGTGGGTCAGGAGTAGAACCTCTTTAGGTTGCTTGCGTTCCATGTTCTGGGTATTTCCTTGCCGTCCAGTTTTTCGAGTTTGTAAGCGCCCTTGCCGAGTACCTCCCTTACCCTGTAGGGGCCTTCCCAATTTACCGCCAGCTTGCCTTCTCCTGGGGTCGGGACGCCGATGTCGTTGCGTCGTAGGACGAGGTCCCCTTCTGCGAAGTCTCGTTTGAGGACTTTTGCGTTGTAACGCAGGGCCATTCTTTGTTTCAGCGCCGTTTCTGTTAGGTGAGCCATCTCCCTTGTTTCTTCGATCAAGTCTTTCTCAACCGCTTCGCTCATGCCCGCGAGGAGTAGTCGGGGGCTTGGTTCGCCGATTTCAACTGGTATTACCGCGTCGACCCCATAGGTCAGGCGAAAGGGGGTTTCCCCCGTGGCGCTTTGCTCTGTTGTCCGGTAGGACCATAAGACGGAGGGAAGTTCGTCGGCCCAGTTTCCCTTCTTGCTGTCTAGGCGCTTCTTTAGGCCGAGAAGGATGACTTTGTTTGCGGCTTCTACCTGCCCGTTTGTTTGGGGATGTTCTACTGAGGAGAACTTTTGCTTTATCCCTAGGCCAGAGAGGAATTCCATGAACTTCTTGTCGGTGAACTGAGTTCCATTGTCCGAGATAACGATCTCTGGGATGCCGAAACGTGTTATCACCTGCCTCCACATGAACTTCCGACAGTTGGAGGACGATATGGTGGCTAGTGGTTCAGCCTCTACCCATTTGGTGTAGTAGTCAATGGCTACAATGAGGTATTTGACTTGTCCTGGGCCGACCGGGAAGGGTCCCAGGAGGTCGACTCCCCATTGTGAAAAGGGGCGCGTAGTCGTTAGCGAGCTTAGCTCGGAGGCTGGTGCTTTGTGAAAGTTGGCGTTTTGTTGACACTTTGTGCATTTTGTGACAAATTCCTTCGAGTCCTTCATCATTGTTGGCCAGTAGTATCCTGCTCGAACGAGCTTCCTTGCTAGGGCTTTGCCCCCGATGTGATGTCCGCAACACCCTTCGTGGACTTCTCTAAGCACGTAGTCCGTTTGGTCGGGGTGCAAACACTTCAATAGGGGCTGGCTGAGTCCCTTTTTGAATAGTTGTCCTTGTATGATTGCGTATCTGGCCGCCTCCCTTCTTAAAGCTTTGGCCGCCTTCTCATCTTCGGGTAACTTGCCGAGTTCCAGGAAGGTGGTAATGGGGTCCAGCCATGAGGGGCTCGCCCCCGTCAGGTGGAGGGCGACCGTTGGTTCCTTCACCATGCCCTGGATGAGCGACCGGTTACCCGATCCTGGCTTTGTGCTCGCTAGCTTCGACAAAAGGTCTGCTCGTGTGTTCTTTTCTCTTGGAACGTGCTGGATGATGACTTCCTGGAACTGGCTCATCATTTGCTTAACCTTTTCCAAGTATTTTTGGAGGAGGGGATCCCGGGCTTGGTAGCTTCCGTTTACCTGCGAGGTGACGACTTGGGAGTCGCTGCATACTTCGACCCTTGTCGCCCCGACTTCCCGAGCCAGTACTAATCCGCCTAGGAGGGCCTCATATTCAGCTTGGTTGTTTGACACTGGGAACTCGAACTTGGTCGATTGCTCATAGATGACCCCTGCTGGGCTTTCCAAGATGACCCCTGCTCCTCCGAACGTTTGGTTGGGGGCTCCGTCCACATGAAGCCTCCACCGTGTGCCCGTTTCCTCGGAAGGGTCGCCCGTTACCTCCACTAAGAAGTCAGCCATTGCCTGTGCCTTGATTGCATGTCGAGGCTCATACTGCAGGTCATATTGTGAGAGCTCGATGGCCCAGGTCATCATCCTTCCAGCCAAATCAGGTTTTTGCAATATTTGCCGAATCGCCTGATCTGTCCTTACAACTATACGGTGACTTTGGAAGTATTGTCTTAACCTTCGGGAGGATACCAGGAGTGCCAGTGCCAGTCTTTCCAGTTTGCTGTACCTCAGCTCTGGTCCCTGGAGTGCCCTGCTCACGAAGTAGACGGGCTGTTGTGTCCTCGCTTCTTCTGTGACGAGGACCGCGGCAAGCGCTTCCTCGGTTACTGATAGATAGAGGTAGAGTGGTTCTCCGGCTCTGGGTTTCCCGAGGACCGGTGGTGCCGCCAAGATTTGCTTGAAGTGGTCGAATGCTTCTTCGCATGCTGGTGTCCATTCGAACGTCACTCCCTTTCTCATTAAGTTGAAGAAAGGTATGGCCTTTGCCGCCGATGCGCCGAGGAAACGGGACAAAGCTGTCAATTTCCCAGCGAGTCTTTGGACGTCTTTGATGCAACCCGGACTCTTCATTTGAAGGATAGCCTGGCATTTTTCGGGATTGGCTTCCACTCCTCTTTGAGTGATCATGAAGCCTAGGAACTTTCCGGCCTCCATGGCGAACGCGCATTTGAGTGGATTAAGCCTCATGCCGTGTTGTCGTAGGGACGAGAAAACATCGTTAAGGTCACTCAGGAGGTCGTCAGGTCGGGCGGTTTTTGCGAGTATGTCATCTACGTAAACTTCCACTGTTTTGCCCAGGAGTTCGCTGAATATCTTATTCATCAATCTTTGGTATGTGGCTCCTGCGTTTTTTAGGCCAAATGGCATGACCTTGTAGCAATAGATGCCTCCTGGCGTTATGAATGCCGTTTTTTCCTCGTCAGGTCGGTGCATCGGTATCTGATTATATCCTGAATAGGCGTCCATGAAACTCAGATATATGTACCCTGCCGCTGCGTCAACGAGCGTATCAATATTAGGTAGGGGGTAGCAGTCCTTGGGACAAGCCTTGTTGAGGTCAGAGTAGTCTACGCACATTCTCCACCTCCCGTTGTGTTTTTTAACCAGAACCACATTCGACAACCAAGTCGAGTAATCCAATTCCCGGATGAATCCCGCTTCTAAGAGGCTGGCCGTTTGCTTGGCTACCTCGTCCGCCCTTTCCTGCGACATTTTCCTCCTTCTCTGGGCCACTGGTTTGGCTCCCGTCTTTACGGCCAGATGGTGTGACATGAGCTGGGGGTCTATTCCTGGCATGTCGGCAGGCGTCCAGGCAAAGAGGTCGGCGTTAGCCCTGATCATCTCCATCAAAGGCTCCTTTATTTCGTGCGGGAGGTTCCTGTTTATGAATGTGAACTTATCGTGTTCCTCGCCGACTCTGAACTTCTCCAAGTCTCCTTCTGGCTCTGGTCTGGGTTTGTCGTCTACCCTGGCGTCCAGGTCGGCCAGGAAAACTCCTGACGCCTCCTTTGATTTTTTTCTGAGAGAAAGGCTGGCATGGTCGCAGGCGACTGCCGTTTCCAAGTCGCCCCGGAGTGATCCCACGGATCCGTCATCGGTGATGAACTTCATCACCAGTAGTTTCGTACTGATAGCTGCCCCCAGGTCGTTAATGGTCTTTCTCCCCAGGATGATGTTATAGGCCGTTGAATCTCGTAATATTACAAAGTCTGCCATGATTGTCCTTCGTCTTTGCCCTTGTCCCACAGAGGTCGGGAGTGTGATGATTCCATCTGGCTTTATGAAGTGGTCTCCTAACCCTACCACACCGTGCTGGTGGGTCGTCAGGTCGGAATCTCTCAATCCCAGGGCATCGAAAACGTTTCGGAACATGATGTTTGAGTCTGCCCCCGTGTCTACCAGGATTCGTTTGACGAGGCCAGTTCCGACCCTAGCCGTAATGACCATGGGCGGACTTTCCAGCGCTTCGTCGAACCATTGGTCCTCCGGGCCGAAAGAGATAGGTGGGAGACCCTTAAGACCTCTACCAGGCGGGGAGGAGATCGCTAAGACCTTGGCATCTTTCTTCTGCGCCGATTTTGACCTCGGGGCGGTATTCCTGGCCGTCACCACGTTTACCACCGTGAGGCCGTGGTCGTCACCCTCTGGCTCCTGGCGCTGTCTTGTCGGTCGGGATCTGTCCTCGTTGTCGTTGTCCCGGTTGCGTCTCCTTGGTTCCCTTATAAGGTGGGAGAAGTCGGCGAGTTTGCCGTCCCTGATAGCTTGCTCGAGGGCGTCCTTTAGGTCAAAGCAGTCTTGGGTCTTGTGCCCGTAACCCTTGTGGTACTCGCAGTAGAGGTTCTTGTTTCCTCCCGTCCTGTCCTTCAGTGGTCGGGGCTTCGACAGTATCCCCTTTTCTGCTATCTGTTGGTAAACTTCAGTGATTGATGCCGTAAGGGGGGTGTAGTTGGTGAACCTCCCAACTCGGGGGAACGGTTTGGATGGCTTGCTCGGACCGCCGTCCTTGGCGTGTTCCTTTGGTCTTTCTCTGGCTTCGAAGTGCCGGGATTGGTTGTAGGTGGGCTGCCGCTTATTGGCAGCCACGACCCGGCTGACTTCCTCGTCATTAATGTATTCTTTGGCCACGCACTGGATCTCTTGCATCGTCCAGACGGGCTTCGTGGTGAGGTGTTTCCTGAAATCCTCATTTGACAGCCCGTTCGTTAAGCATAAACTTGCCACTGAGTCCGTCAGACCGTCAATCTCCAAGCACTCGTCATTGAAACGGTCTAGGTACTTCCTGGTCGGCTCTCCGGGTCTCTGTGTCACCCCCAGCAGATTGATTGGGTGTTTGGCTTTAACAATCCTAGTTGTGAACTGAGCCAAGAAAGCGCGGCTGATGTCGGTGAACTGGGTCACCGAGCCTTGCGGGAGGTTGTTAAACCACCGTATTGCCGGGCCCGCTAGGGTGACCGGGAAAGCGCGACATCTGACCTCGTCTCCCACCCCTTCTAGGTTCATCCTGGCCTCGAAGGCCGTCAAGTGTTCTAGGGGGTCTTGTGTTCCGTCATACTTCATGTCTGTCGGTTTGTCAAAATGTTTTGGTAATCGGACCTCAAGTATAGAGCGGTGGAAAGGGGTCGCTCCTATTATGACAGGTCCTCGGGCAGTTCTTCTCGACTCATTGTTCTCGCGGTGACGTTCCTCGTTGCCTCTGTTCGACGCGCGCCGCCTTTCGTGTCGGGCGTAGATAATGGGGTCGCGACTTCTTCTTCTGGGGCGTATCCGTTCCTCAGTGCTCTCCGACTCGCAATGGGGGCTCGGCGTGCGCCTCGAGTGGCTTCTTGAACGGGAACGGGTGGGGCTCCGCTCTGGGGAGCGTTGGTCGCGCTCTCTTTCTGCTAGTCTGCGCTCTAAGTCTTGCATTCTGTGGCGTAGTTCTTGCATTATCCTGGCGTGGTTGTCACCCGTCCCCCCGAAGGGGCGTCTCTCGTGAGTCTGCGTCGCATCCCTCGTGGGCGACCGTTGCTGCTGCCGGGATTCCGTCGCGACGGCGCCTCCCCCGAGTATGGGAGGCGCTACCTCGGAACCAGTCCCAGTCTGGACCAGTACGAAATCCATGAACGTCTGATCCCCACAGACGGCGCCAATGTTCGGTAGGTCGGGTACCGGACGTTCGGGTTAGGATCCTGAGGTCAATGCTTCGGACGGTGGAGGAGCTCGTCTGGCCGTGGTTTCCTGGTTCCGGGTGAGCGAGGTCCCGAGCACTTCTGATGAAAAAGGGGGGGTGCCACCTGCAAAGACACTCCGACGCCCTTGTCAGAATATGTGCAGGCGGAGAGGGAATGATGTGTGAATGTCACGCACCTTGGGGGGAGAGCCAGTCTCCCCCTTATATACATGTCAGTAGTGGGCCCCTTCAATGGCCAGGCCCATACCTTCAAGAGCGCTGTCCTTCGGCTGTGTGCAAGCCGTACGGGACGCGTGTCCGGGTCGGGCGGAAGGCGGATTATATGACCGGCGAGAACTCGGGTCGGGTCGACCCGCGCGAGTTTGGGCCAGGCCGTAACAGAAACTATTTACAAATTAGGTTTTAAAGCGAAAAGGTAGAAATTAAAGTAACTCCATGTGAATTGAAAGTTAAAAATAGTTAAATGATAATTTTGTCAAATCTATCAAATCATTTAATTATCAATTTCAGATGAAATTAATTGTAACTAAATTTTCACGAAATAGAGAATATTTTAGCAGTAAGAATGTATGTTATTGCGGTTTATTTTGCCTCTCAAAATGTTTTTGTCTAAAAACTAATCGAATTAACAATTTGATTTTTTTTTGTTACCCACGATATCCCCCAACTCGATAGGTCAAGGATTAATCCGTCGCGGATCTGAGCTCCATTTAAGGGTCTGCCGCTGGCCAATGGATTGCTGCATGCACAACGCGGGATTCGAACCCCCGACAATTTTGTTTTTATTTTAAAGGAAACATTGCTTTTCTTTTTTCTTTTTTCTTTTTTGAGCATAGAATGGAAATATTGCTCTTTTTGGTCAGGAAAAGAAAATATTGCTTGAACTCTGTTCCCTTTTTTTTCCTCGGAAACCCATGGGTGTTTTGAATTGGGTTTTCAATTCGGGCTTACTATTTGTTAACAAGTGATAGCAAGTGGTGTCTTTTTTAAATTGGTCATTTTTTTATGGAATTGGGCCTATCTTGTACAACTATCAAAATGACTTCCGTTTTTTAATTTTTAGGCCTGATATTTTTGTAAGCCCATAATTAAACTAGTTACCCATATATTGGATTCAGGCGCTACCGCTTTCTTTATTGGGCTTAATCTAGTTGCCAGTATATTTATTATTGTTCTATTTGTAGTCTGTCTTCTCAGAGGCCCAAAAAAAAAAAAATGTCTTCTCACATTATATTTACTTGAAATTCTGAGTCGCCCCCTCCCCATTACTAAAGGTCTAGAGTTCAAACTCTAGAGGATGCATTTGAGGGGAAAAAATGTGATAAATATGTGAGAAGTGTGTGGGTGTATTATGTACCTAAGATTGGGGGTTGTCCAATCTACTGACAAAAAAAAAAAAAATTCTGAGTCGCCAAAGGTTGACCACATGACTTTTTTTTTTTTGTTCTAGATTAAAAATAGGATAAGTACCGGGAGTCAATGGCCTAAGCGTACAATGTGTACAATGGAGATTTAGGAAGTAATGAATTATTAAAGATATGACCATTAGTGTTACATTGTCCTGTCAGGTTACGCTTTTGGAATGAATGGTTTCATAATATGGTCCGAAAGATCAAGAGTTCGATCCTTGGTAACCCCAATGATATCCGACTCCCTAGCAGTACTCTAAAAATAGATCTCAAGCATGACGTTTGGATGAAGATGCCTCCTAACAATTGACAATTTTATGCATTGACATTTTTATCCTTCTTGATCTATGGTGATGATCAAGGGTTGATTATATTGGTTTGTTGCAATGATATTAGGACCCGTCGTCAATGGCATACACTACTTGACTCAATATACATTTATACATTTTTTAATATCCAACTCATATTCTAACATTTATATTTTTTTATACATGTGAATGATTAATAACTGATTTTTTATATACATATAATATCAATAATAACACAATTGATTAGGTAAGAATTTTTCCTGTTAAATAAAACATGCACATGTATTTGGAAAGAATAACCTCGTATATATATTCAATTAAAAAATTATAATTGGAGCATAGTGCAGTTTGAATGATAATACTAAGTCTATACATATAGTAATTAACACGTTTTCATGAACACTAACAATGCATGTAAGATACCTATATATAAGAAAAAAATGTGAAAAACTTAACATCTTTAGGGCCTAGCTAGCTATATACATTGTTCTTCATTATGTGCATTTTCAACAATATAGATTAGTTGAATGGCTCTATATATATAAATATAAATATATAATATGATAAAAATTTATATACAGTTATTTTTATGTAAAGTTAAGAGTTAAAAATTATTAAAAAAATTTAGTCAAATTTATTAAATTATTTAATAATTTTCAAATATTAACTTCATATGAAAATAACTACACATAAATTTCTAACCTAAAATATATATAGTGGCTAATTCCACCAAATCAAACAATAATTTAACATATTGATAAGTATAATAAAGGATTTATTTGGGCAAATTTCTAAAAAAATATATTTTTTTAAGTTATTTTTTATTTCGAAAGATTTTATAAAAAAAAAATTTATATTTAAATATCTCATGTAAAAATATTTTTTTATTTATTAATTATATTTAACTATAATCATATAAAAATATTTATTTATTTATTTATTACGTAAATTTTTTTTAAAATATTTTAAAAAATATAAATTATAAATTTAAAAAAAATATATTTTATTTTAATTTTTTTATTTTTATTTTTAAAAAATTATTAAATATATTAAAAAATAAAAAGAATTAAATAAAATTATTTTTTATTAATTTAATGTCACCTATATAAATCTAAAGTGAATCTGACGGCGAAGAAGGAGTAATAGGAATTTGAAAAAACTTCAAACCTCCGCGTAGACCTAATCTAATTCTTCAATATCAGATCACCATAATTTTGTAAGCAAAAGCTACGTTAACTCAAATTTATTATCATTATTAATAACAGCTAGCACACATAACTTTTCACATTTTCTTGCGGACAAACTTAATTTATATTTATTTATATATATTACTAAATCGAAGAAATTAAACAAATAATTGCAGCAGTCAGCAGACATACACTTTTTCTTTCTTTATTAATGACTTCCTATTCAAACCTCCTCCTGTGAATTAATGTCATTAATTGTCACTGATTATATATAAAACCACTAACCTTACGAAAGCATGTAGTATTCACTACTCTGTAGCCAATAGAACTGTTGTTAGAATAAATACTTCACAACTCAGCAGTCAGCACCATTATTAATACTTTTAGATATAAGTATTCATTATTTATAATAGTATACTATATATTTCAGTGGCGGAACTGAAATTCTAACATCGAGGGATCTAATTGGCAAATTTTTATAATTAATTTATAATAATGTTAAATACACATTAAAATTAGTTACTACAATAATTAGTGATATAAAATATCGACTTTGTTAGATAGACAATGACTTTTGTGAACAATGTAAAAAATGAACTCTAAAATAAAAATATACTACACTATGCCAAATTATCCACCTAAAAATTTTAATATTAGAATAACTATCCACACACCTAATGAATTGAACATCCAATATATATCTAAATTCGAGATTCTATTTAGATAATGTATAAATACTATATTAAATTAGATAATAGCAGCCTATTATATATATATAAAATATATTATATTTATCTTATATATATATATATATATTATATATGGGTATATATGTTATTTCTATGATATGATGATTTTAAATTGCAGTCAAAATATTGAGTCTCATTTTCTATGTAAAAGAATTAAGTGAAAAAAAAAATTAGAAACAGACGAGTCTTATTTTAAAATAATTTTTTTGTAGAATGCGACTTTTTTAGTGCCGTCTTCGTTTAATATTTTCATTATCTACCTATACTTTTTCATAAAATATATAGTAAAAACGAGTTAAATACTCAAATACATAATAATAAATTTTTATAATTAATTTTAATATGTACTTAGTATTTTTGTTAATTTTATTATGAATGATTTTAATAAAATAATGTATAAGAATGGTGTATTAAGATTATACAATACTATAATATAATATTATATATATCACTGATAGAGAAGACCATGGCACATGTCGATCCTTCTTTAGTTTTGCCATTAAATCGAATATTCACTCAAATGTTTACTTAAATAAATATTAAACTCGAATCTTCTTTTTATATGTATCAACCATTTATTTATAACAAAATTTTAAAATATTTGCTGTAAATTAATCCTTGTAATATGATAAATAGACTTTAGAAAATTTATTTTCCAAAATGGTATAGATTTTTATCAACTTGAGATTAAAAAATTCAGTAAATAATATATTTCATTATTCAATAATAAAATTTTAATCAATTTATTTACTTTTTATCTTAATATTATATTTTTGTTTTGACAATTTATATATAAAAATTCAACTACTACATTAGTCATTTTAATATAACATATGTATGTTTGAATATAAAATATACATTAAAAATAAAAAATCCTCTTATAATTGTTCTTTCTAACAGCTCTGAATTATTTATTATCAATTATGAGTATGGTCTAAGTCTAAGAAGTGTGATTAGGGTCCTCAATTCACACAACACTAGCTGGCTCAATGCCCTTTGGCTCACGGCTTAAATTTTCTTTCATTCATATTTGATCAAAGACCAACCTATAATTATTTAAAGTTCTCTTTGGACTATGACTATGCATTTATTAAGTGTGCTGAGGGATAGCTAGCTATATAGATATATCAACTTTTCATTATAATTGAAGATCAAAGAAAAGGATGAGGATGGATTAAATGCAAAAAGGTACCAAATGCTGATATATTAATTATGAGTAGCATTCTGAAAATATATCTATCTATCTACATTATGATTATTACGCATATGGTGTTAATTATATGGTATATGTACGACCATTCAACATATAATTTAATTTGTACATATTCCTTGCATTGCAGGACAAGTGATATGACCCCCTCCATTCGACAAAATTCTAATTAGGGTTTAATACGATCGAAAAAAATTTTCTAACATATAAAATCATCTCTAAAGTTTAAAATTATTTTTAAAATTATTTTTTTTATTTAAATATTAAAATTTTGGACCAAATTATTCATAACAAAAAAATTTATAAAATAAAAAAAAACTAATATTTCTGGTCTTGCGAATGAAAAAAGAAAAAATAAGAAGGAAAAAGGGAAGAAAAAGTTGTCCATGATCCACCTCTGCCTTCGCTTCCACCATCACCTTTATACGATTTTGATCCTTAAAGTAAGGACGATTTTAAAATCAAGTTAAATCTTAGAAATAATTTGTATGCAAAAAAAATTCAAAACAAAAAAAATTTTCAGTTTATACCTAAAAAATCAAAATCATACTTATCCTTCTAATTATTAAGAAGTGGTAGTACTTGCAATTTTGACCGATTAATTTCGGATGTAACATTTTGAATTTAATTAGTTGATTAGGATAATAGATTAATGATCTCTCCCCGGTTGGCTAATAATATAGCTGTCATTTAATTTGTGACTTTATTATAGATGTATTAGTTCCAAATATATATGTTATTCTAAAAAAAAAATAGAGATTAACTTTCTTATAAACTATTATTTAGAATTTTTTAAATAGAAAACCAAACATGTTGCTAGATTAATAACATTGTACCTTCGCGGCCTTGATATGAACTAGTATAATAATAATTATCTAATAATTGAGCTGTGTCAACTCTATCCCACTACTTCAACAATAAAATTATAATAATTAAGCATATTTACTCTTAAGTGGAAATTGGTTAAAAAATAATATATAGAGTAAAGTATTATTTTTGTCCCCAACGATTTGGGGTAAATTCTATTTGTGTCCCTAACGTTTAAATCGTCCTATTTATATCCCTAACGTTTGTAAAAGTGATTCAATGTTATCCTGCCCTCAATTACACATCATGAACGATTTAGTTTGAGTTTTAAAAATCTCTTCTTGAAGTTAGAATACAAATGTCTGGGATAGAATCGATAATCCATTCCGAAAAATAGCTCATCAAAAGTTGAAACTAATTCCTACAACATTTACATAATTCACTTTTTTAGGAACATAATTGAATCTAAACACAAATAGTGGGTATAATATTAAAATCGAACACATTCAAATGAGACATATTTGAGAATGAATACATCCAAGTGAGAATAATTGAGAAATATAATCTGATTTGTTAATATAATTGATAGTAGGATAACATTGAATCACTTTTATAAACGTTAAGGATACAAATAGGACGATTTAAACGTTAGGGACACAAATAGGACTTACCCCAAACATTGAGGACAAAAACGATACTTTACTCTAATATATATATATATATATATATATATATATATATATATATATATAGTGGGATGTAAACCATAAAGTTTAGTTGGCTAATATTCTTCATCTTTTAAGGTCCACGCGCTAAAGACTCCAAGGGCTAAGAGATAGAGCACGAGAACAAAAAATAAAAAATAAATAAATTATAAACTAATTACAAAGGTCTAACTACTTCCACCACAAAGTTGAAAGCTGGAATGAAAATTTTCCAAGTCGTGGAAAAACTTAATCACTTGAAGATAAGCTAGAATCCCAAAGTTCAAAATAATACTACTTAGTTAAGAACATTTCAAATAAAAAACAATGCATATAAGCTTAAATAATGGAATATTTATGATATGATATGATAAGTTGCTACATTTTGAAAATGGGAATGTCATGTATAATGGTTTAATTGAAACTTAAGACTTATGACTCCATTTTCTTAATGGGTGTGTTCAACGAGCTGAACGACTCTTCACCAAACTTGCCCCCCAACTTTGCGGCCTTATATTTTAACTCTTTTGCACACACACATGCAATTATAAAACATGCATGCACAAAATCATATTACAGTTGGGTAATGCTAGAGAGACAAAAAAAAAAAGCAAGAACTTGCCTTATTTAGCATTCATTAATTGTTGTAACAATTAATGAATGCTAAATAAGACAAATTATGACTGTTTTTGGTTGATTTTCTTTGATTACCAAACATTTTCGATCACAGTTATCGCTATTTATATAAATATCTTTGTATATATAAATTTAATTTTCAACAAGCACTCCCTCGCTTTGCGGCAGTTTGTGCCTGGGTACATAAATCATGTCTGGGCATATCGTCGAACCGCCGCTAAATAATTTGACGCAGTATATTGGGTTAATGGTGGTTATACTATTAGTTGTTGGAAACAATCGCAAAAACTAATCTTCACATTTCAAACCGTTGGAATATGATTTTATGACGATTTAAAACCGTCGCTATTATCAAAATAAACTATCACTATTTGATACATTTGTTGTAGTGAATAATTTTATGCAAATAACTCATTACACACCATAAAAAATAATTAATTTTTTAATTTATCACTTAACAAATAATCTAAATCTATAAATCTAATTAATTATATGGTCATTTAAAATTTTTTACACGGTTAGTATATTAAAATTGAATTCATATTATTTATTTGACAATTTATAATAGATTTTTTCTCAATTTCATAATATATGTCTTGTTTAATTTATATATGAAAATAAACGTGTTATTTCATTATTTTTCATGATTTTTTTTTGACATAGTAGTTATTTTGAAAATAACAAAATGTTTATCTAACCTATATGATCGAATTGGTTAAATAAAAGAAATGGAAAAGATAGCTAAATATTTTAATTTGTCATCAATATAGTGCATAAAGTAAAAAATTTCAATCTTCTTAATCTACTAAAATGAGTATTCTCCTAAGTTTAGGGGTTAACTAATTTTTTTTTACCGAAGATAAGAAAACTCGAATCCGCAACCTCTTAATTGAGTATGGAAAAATTATGTCATTTGAGCTATTGTTTCTTGGCAGCGGTTAACTAATTAGTACTTTCAATTTTTAACTAGATCATACATTTATAGTTCAGGATAAACCGGTAAATAATTAAATATGACGTCAACGTGTTAAATAATTTTACCTTATTATATAAAGTGATTAATTTCTTACTTCAAAAGAATATTCATTTATTTTTAAAAAACTAAATTCTTCTAGAAATTGTTTTTTTTTTTTTTTAATTCGATTATTATTTTGATTGCGAATACGAAGAATAGGAACACGAAGTGATGAAATAATATTGAATAGAATGAAATGGAAATGTTTTTTTTAGCTCATTTAATTTGTTTGGATATAGAAAATTAAAAAGAGTCATCGTATTGATGTTTGAAAATATAGTAAAATAAGACAAGATATATAGGCACCTTTACTTTGAAATTGTAGTTTGAAAACACAATGTCCAATAAAATGAATTGATAAGAAGTTTGAGCTAACTTATCTTATATTTCATGATTTCATCTATACCGGAGGAGAATAAAAAAATATCATATTTTTTACATATATCATAAAATAGTAATAATTATTGTTCGGTTCGGATTTTGAACGAGTCGATTGTGCCGAACGCTTAGAAATAATAGAAAAACTGGATTCGGATCATTTTTATGCGTATAGATCTCCCAAACTGATGTATAAAGGAGAAAATTGGAGGTTTGAGGTTTTTCCGGGCTAGCGATGTGGAATGAGGGAGGGGGCCTCCTGCAAAAGGACTTCAACGCCCAAATCAATATCCATACAAAGGCGGCAGTTAGGGTAAAGGATAAGTGACGTACCTCTGCTGAGGGGTAGGGCGCTCCCCTTATATAGTCTGCAATAGGACAGGTTCCACAGGGAGAGTCACCTTCCAAAAAGCTTCCTTCCCAGTCGTCGTGTGCATTGTGTGGGGGGAGGTGGCACTCGAGTCACCACTCGACTCGGGTCGTGCAAACCGGCGGGTCGGCCGGCCTTCGAGTCCAGGTATTAGGCCAGCTGGACTGGACCGGAATAGTTATTTAATTTATTATTTAATATTTTTCATATGTATTTAATTAAATAATAAATTACATTCAATTAGGGGTGGGGATGGGTGAAATCGGGTTCGTCTTGATTCGAATTGACCCTAAATAATAACCGGATCTATTTTTGAAATCTTTACCCGACCCTAGACCTGGTGAAATTGCACAACTTTCGGGCCACACTAAAATCAAGTTTTTATCGGGTGAAGTCCGGACCTTGATAAATTTTATGTTAAAAAATTATGATGCACTCATTTATAAAGAAGAACAAATATTTGTTACAGATAAGTTGATAACCATATTTGAACTTGAATTTGTCCATAAATTCTAATTTCATACTTTTTTGATCTTTTTTCTAATTCAACAAATATGATTGAAAATAAAACAATAAGCTTATAATTAATATAACATAATATTGGAATTAATTTAAAATATATATCTTTTTTAGTTCCTTTAGGGTGTACATGAGTCGGGTAAAGTCAGGTCTGCCTTGATCTAGACCGGACCCTAAATAATGATCGGATCTATTTTTGAGACTCTCATCCGATCCTAGACCCATTAAAATTACACCAAATTAGCTTTAAGATTTTCGAGCCGGACCGAGTCATGTACAACCCTACCTTTAATATATCATCATTCTATTTTATATTTTGAAATAATTAAACAATAAATCTTAATATAATAATATCCCATATCATTCTATTATTGCATTTTTTTACTTTGCATATATCCAAACATATCGAGCCTTTGTGAATCAGGTGGTAGTTAAGGGAGTGGAAAGCCTTGTCTCAGTGGTGGCGGCAAACCTAATAAGCAATAACTTTGGATATATTATTATATAGCATAATTAGAATGGCACTAATAATTAATAGTGACATTATTATGCTTGCTTAGCTTCTAGAGTGCCACGTTATATTTTAAACATTTGAAAAATAAAAAGTAATGTAAAATGTTATACGTGGATTCCCTTTCAGTTGAATATTTCATCAATTATATATGCCAAAATAATGTAGTTTTAAAATCATAAATCTTATAATTTTCTATATCTTTCCTTTTTAAAAAAATGAATATGTATTACCTCTCATCATAGCTTTCTTCAAAAGTAAAATATATATAAATAAATTAGTGGTCCATATCATTCATTCCATGTGAAGAAAAAAATAATATAAGAACAAAAATAAAAAGAAAAAATAATAATACAAAAAATTAAAAGTAAAAATATAATAATACATAAAATTAAATAATTAATATAACATCATTGTAAATAAATTTAAATGATGTACTAAGATATGATCTATTGACTTGGTAGAATTTTCTATATGAAAATGAGAAGACAAAAGACTCATTTCATTTTCTTGGATAGTTTTTGGAAGACTGAGTGTAATTAGACAAAAAGTTAGGTCAATGGTATAAATTTTAAAACACTAATTTAGAAAGCCAATTAAAAAAAAAAAAAAAAGGACCCCAAGAGCCAAAGATTTTTCTAGTGGATGGCTCAATTAACATATGTTTATTTTTGCTTTTTCCTCTGAGGCTGCCCCTACTTTGTGTTGTCCGTTATGATAAAATTTAAAGACGAGGAAAAATATTCATAAACAAACAAATTAAATGGCTAAGAGTAGTTTTGTCATATGCCTAATGTCTAGTTTATTTCATACCTTACTTGTCTTACACGTAATATAGTTTTAAGAGGTAGATTAATTAAAAAGATGTTTATTGCACTATTATTTTCATGGAGAGTTTTCAATTTTTTTTTTATTGTACAAAATATTACTCGTAGAAGTTGTGAGAAGGATCGGAGACTGACTGGTCTTGACGATGATGAGTTAAACTTCTAAAGCGACTGGAAGTGATACCTACAAAGATATTCTAATTAGGAGTGGTAATATGTACTCTACTCGCGGGTATCCAACTCGATCTCACCCGGTCGGGTAGGGTTGCCAACCCGATCCGCAACGAGTAGGGTAGGGTGCGGGTAGGATTTTCGTGTGGGTTGGGTAGGGTGCGAGTTGAGCCTCAATCCTACCCGACCAACCCGCACCCTATATATGTATATATTATATACTTATATAAAAATATATTTTAAGTGGATATTGAACTAAAGACTTCTCACTAAATACAAAAGATCTTTAATCATTAAAAGAAGATCATTAATTGATAATTTAATAAGCTTTTTTATACATAAAAGTCAGATCTATTTTAAATTATCATCAAATTATATAATAACGTTGTATTTTTTTTGTAACCCGCGGGTAGGATCGGGTACCCGCGGGTTAAGAGCGGATATGATTAGGGTTGAGATATTCTCAACCCACGAGTAGGGTAGAGTTGAGTTTATATAAAAATCTCAATCCGCGGGTAGAGTTAGAGTTGACTCCAAACCCTACCTACCCTACCATTGCCACCCTTAATTCTAACGTTCAAGCTAGAATAGATCTAAAAGGTTTAGGCGATAGTTAAGATTGAATATCCTATCTGACTCCTTTTAAATATGATAAGAAATTTGAGTTACAGGACCAATTTAGACCATAATAAAAACCTAGATTCAGATAACCGAATTGGAGGTTGCTCTAATGAGAAACCCAAAAATTGAGTTCGGAACAATTATCAAATTTGATGTTTGAAAATTATACTAATAAATTTGAGTCCGAAAAAGCTGGAGTATGAAGAGGACATATGTATGTGTTATCTCTTTCATTTTCTAACCACTTTAGGGAAAGAAACTTTGCAAGGCATATTTATACAGGTTAGGCAAACCACAAAGATTCTCCGTGCAAAAGCAAAACTACTTCTACAAAAATAGACAAACTTAAAATTAATTATTAAGAAACTGATTTCGATGAAAAATATTATATAGCAAAAATATCATCCTAAATCAGATTGGTCCTTTTGAGCTATGGAATTTAAATTATATAAATATTATTTGAATAAAATACGGATGAAATATACTAAATATTGTATTTGTCTGGAAATTAAATAAATTTATCTTTTGCATATAAAATTGATAAAAGATGTGAGTCGAATTTGGATCGGATTTAAGGGTTTAAACCCATTAATAGGGTAAGATAGAAATTTTAAAATGTTTTACACTATTCACGAATATCATAGTCATTCATTGTTATCCTACATATAATATTTGATTAATTTTTATGAATAAAGATAATTTTATAATTAAGAGGAGTGTTAGGGAACTAGTAATTTTTGTTATTTATAGTCATCAAATAGTCATCAATGATAATTTTAATGGTGTGATATTGGTATAAGATTTCATCCAATAACTCACTTTTCTTTGCTGGTTACATGTTGGCCAGAATTTAAAAAAATTACTGGCCCTAGACTTTTCCTTTATAGTTTAACTAGTAACACATATTAATTAAAAATTGACGTGCTTGTAATTAAAGCAAAAACATGGAAAAGAAGCAAAATGTGTGCCTTGAAAGTAGTTTATGTATTTTCTCCATTCAAAGTTGAAAGAGTGATATACATGACTTTCACATTCACACCGATCGATAACCGAATAACAAACAAACAAACAAAGTGAGGAGGTGCGTGCGGCGTGCCACCCACCCCCACATTGTTCTCTTCTATCTTTTACACGCTCGTTTACATACCGTTATTATTTTCATATAAAATTTATAATTAAAAATTATTAATTAATAATTTTATATAAAAATCATTATATGTAAATGTTCACTCTTTTGTATATCTCTAAAGAGTTTTCTTTCTTTTTATATCAGTTAATAACTTAACATAAAATTATTTAAAAATTCTTACCTAATTTTCAAATGCTGACATCATATTTCCTGTGTGATGACGCACACTTCCCTTTATATATACTTATACAGCCCATTCTCTACTTCTCATCTTCCCAATTCACACGCTCTTCCTTTCTCTCCATAAAAAACAATACAATACCAAAGTATTATTAATAATATGGAGGGAAGTGACACTAACAACAACACCTACTCTAACTCTACTTCTACTTCTTCTGGTTATCCTCCTCCTCCTGCGGCGACGGTGGCGGTTGTTATGAGCCCTTGTGCAGCATGCAAGATCTTGAGGCGAAGATGCACCGAGAAATGCATGCTTGCGCCATATTTCCCTCCCACTGAGCCTACCAAGTTCACCATTGCTCATAGGGTCTTTGGCGCTAGCAACATCATCAAGTTCTTGCAGGTATTTTACATTTTTCTTTATATAATTTAGACTCAAAAGTTGAAAATTCAGGTAAAGTTGATATCTAAGAGTCGTTAGATGAAAATTTAGTCAAATCAGTCAATTCATCTAACGACTCTCGGATATCAACTTTACGTGAAGTCGACTACACCTGAGTTTTTACCATTAAACTATATATGTATTTATACATAAATACATTTGTAGCTAATTTTAGTTTTAGTGACTGATTTTGATATACATATAACATTTTTCATATAATTTATATTTAATTATTAGAATATTTTTACAGTTTAGATAATAACGGAATTTATTTTTAACATTACGTCAACATCTATCTTTCTTTCTTTTTAGAATAGTTTATATAAGAATTTTTCGTTAGCATTTAGAAGAAACATAAAAATAAAAAAACTAAATCAAGATTTGAATCTAAGTAATTATTGTTAAATATTAGAATTTTCCCATGTTTTGAATTTACTGCGTGAGTGTGACGACGACGACCAAGGAATTAGAAATAGAAAGTACCTCTCCATTATTCAGAGACAGGATGCAAGACTAGACTTCTTCAAGGGACATAAGTTCCCTCTTTTTTATGCAAACCCCTCAAACTTCGACAGTGACAGAATTTCAAATGTTCTTAAAAAAATAAGTATTTCAATAATTTTAATCGTTAATTTTAATTATAAAATATATAATATTAATTAAATTTTAACGGTTAAAATTATTAAAATATTATTATTTTAAAAATATTTAATTTTTTTTTAAATATATATAATTTTAAAATTATCTTATGTATATATATATATATCATTTCTGAATAATTTTTTTATTGAAAGTCAACATACGGTGGAGACATATATAGTAGCTCCTTTTTTTATATATATTATTTTGTTATTATTCTTTTACTAATTATGCTTTTTTTAGGGGAGAAGGCAAACTAATTAATTAATCACATTAATTACTCAAATATAACGAATACCTAATTGTGGGCCTCTTAGTAGTTATACGTAACACTCTTCACCTCTTATAATCTTATCAAACACAATACATTAGATTATGATATCATTTCTCTGAAAAATTTAACGGTGTACTTTGGCCACTAATTAAATTAGTGACAGATCAAATTGTCGTTGTTAAATCAGACAAGAAATTTTAAGATGTATCTTTATCAGTAATTAGACTGTCAACCAACTTGGATTGGTCGAGTGGTCAGTTCATTCATTTGCTTAAGCAAATGTCGGGGGTTTGAGTCCTGCCTTTTACATGCAGCAACCCTTAAATGGAGCTCAAATCCGCGACGAATTAAAATAAGCTTTGTAATAACATATAGTTTTTTATTAATTAATTTTAAATTAAAGCTCATATATTATTTTTATATATATATATTCTAGGACCTTCCGGAATCTCAAAGAGCTGATGCAGTGAGTAGCATGGTGTATGAGGCAAGTGCAAGAATAAGGGACCCAGTTTATGGTAGTGCAGGTGCAATTTGCCACCTTCAGAAGCAAGTCAATGAACTTAGAGCACAATTGGCAAAAGCACAAGCTGAGGTTGCAACCATGCAATTTCAACAAGCCAACCTTGTTGCCCTAATTTACATGGAAATGGCACAACAAAAAAGCTCCCAACAACAAGAATTTGAATCATCACCTCAGCAATCATCAATGGAGGATTTCAGTGTTCCAAGTCCTCACTATCAACAAAGTAACATCAACTACTTTGAGGATACCCCTAGCCTCAATTCATTGTGGGAGCCGCTCTGGACGTGATTTATCGTACGTTATATACGAGAAATGATATTTGTACTATTTTTTTGTATACGACCTTTCTTTCGTATAAGAGATGTGTATACAAAAAATAATATAAATATTATTTTTTATAACATACATAGATGATTTAAAAAAACAGCCGTGATTTTTGTACTTAATTTCTCTTTAATTCTAAATTAGATTAATTTTCTATATGATTAGATCAATAATGTGGGAGACTTATATAATTAATGGGTTCTCATGCTTGATTTAATAGTAAAGAAAAATAAATCGATTTAGTATTTAAAAAGATAAAGTATATAAATCATTTCTCAAAATAGATATATATCGATCTTGCTGAAGAAATATTGAATTATGACTAAAAATAACTATGTAGCTAGGATTTAAGTTGAATTAATTATATGGGGAAAGAATATTCCTTATATACCTGCGAGCATGTCTCCCATTATTGCGCAAGCTAGGTGAGAATTGAGAAATGAGGTATATGAAGAATATATGTATATCACATCATCTTGAAAAGTAAAAAAAAAAAAAATATAGATGGTGATGTAATCATTTAATGTATGTAATCTTTGCAATTTGAAGAAGGATTTAATTTTTATGTATTGATTATTAATGTAAATATTCTTTTATATATATTGTATAAATTTCTTTAAGTATAGCATAAAAGGTTAAATTATTATAATTAATGAGAAATTTTTGGACCCATAATTTTTAGTATTTTTTATTATTATTTGATTAATATAAATATTAAATTATTTTTAATAAATAAATTTTATAAATTTATGTGTAAAATTCCTAATATATATATATATATATATATATATATATATATATATAAATTATATTAATTTATATAAATAATATTTTTTAAATATAAATATAAATTATATATTTTTTGTGTATAAAATAATTATATATATTAACGTAAAATATTATTGACTAACTACTAATAAAAAATAATAATATTTACGATTCACGTAGCCTTGCTCATAATTAATTAAGCATAACATATAATAAACTTTCCACATACAAGGTATATATATAGAGATATGATCAATCAATCTCTTTCAAGAAAAAAAGTCATGTGATGATAGGTCTTTATTTACGGTGGGATTTTGAATCTTATGCACCTATTTTAATTTTGATTTGTCACATACTATATCATTCAGAATACTTTCAAAGTAATAGCTTTTGACCATCTTGTGTCTTCGGATTCGCTATATTATTGTCACCATAACCAACTTTCAATTTTAAATATATAGCGATCGATAGGGTAACAATAGGGCACAATTAGAGTTGAGTAAACTGGATATAAAGACATATCTCATTATGGGGGCGATATCCCCCAAAATAAAAATGTAACTCATATTACCAACCAATTTAGATTGGTTGAGTATTAAATTGGTTGAGTAGTCAGTTTATTCATCCATTAAGTAAGTGTCAGGAATTCGAATTTTATTTTTTATATACAATAATTTATTAATTAACAACAGACCCTTAAATAAAATTCAAATCTATAACAAATTAGTTTTTAATCTGCTGGATTAAAGAATGAATATATATATATATATATATATATATATATATATATATATATATATATATATAAACTCATATTGTTACGCACATTTTACTTTTTCACAGATGATTTTTATTGGTGTCAAATAATTAAAATATTTAATTACCATTATTGCTCAAACAATATCAAGATGGGTGATGTACTATATGTATATCTTGTTAATTACTTAGCTTTTTTAATTGTCCCATTAGATAATGATTTTTGTAAATAATGTGAATAATGAATTTTAAAATTAATCCAATAAAGTAAAAAAATAACACTCTACCTCTAAATTACCTCTTAAAAATTTTAATATTAGGATAACTATTTATACACTTAGTAAATTGAATATTCAGCTATTGTTAATTGTACTTGAATAAATCAAATAAAAAAATAACTATTCAATTAAAAATAATAAACATAATTATCTGCATATTTATTAAATTGAATATCTAACATATATATTATTTATATTATTTAGTATTTTTATTACTAACCTATATTTTTCCATAAGATTTCAATGGTAAGGAAAAGACAAAAGATGCTCATTTAATAGAAGAAAAAGGTGAATAATTCCGAATATGTACGTAACATCTAACTATTTTGGTTTCCACATCTGACTATAAACTAGAAGAAATAGACAAAGACAAAACTTCTTTTAACTTGTAAATTTTATCAATTATGGTTATTTTATTTAATTCAAAGAAGCCACATACAAAAAAGTTACATACGATCGGCGAGATAAGAGATTAACGAATGGAATTAACTTCAGAAGATTTAGTAGTTAATTTATTAATTTATTTAAATAAGTGTTATTATATTAAAAGTTCAAATTCTATTATATACTTGCGGTAATTTATTAGTTAATTATAAATTTTTAAAATTTAAGTAATAAACTAGTGTTCATCCTATCAAATTAGAGGATAGTATGAAAAAAAAAAAATAATAACAAATAGAGTTAAAGTTTAATGGTCATTGGTGAACAACTTATTATATTAAAACTCATTTGTATCTGGCCACAATATTTGTCTTTTAATTTTATTTGAACTCATCACTTTTGTATTTTATATACTTAAACTTATTTTTAGAGTTTACATTGAAATATTTTTTAAAAATTTATTAATTATTTAATTATAACAATTATGATATTATAACTTACACTAATAGGAAAACGGGAGAATAAAAGCATATATATAAATTAAATATGGTTTAATTACTTTGTCGGTATTATAATTTTATTGAATTTTCAATTAAATTTCTATATTTTTTTTAATTGAGTTCTTATACCATATCTAATTTTGGAATTAAGTTTCTGTCGTGACAGAAACGTTGGAATTAATTGAATATTCCTTTAAACAAAATAAATATGCCTAACACTTGACTGAATATTCTCTATAATTTAATAAAATATTCTATTAATTCCAACGTTTTTATCACGATAGAAACTTATTTACAAAATAAAAAATATAAAAATTTAATTAAAAATTCGATAAAACTATAAGAATCGAAATAATTAAACCATTAAATAATGCTCCATATCTGCACTATATATACAGTATGCAGTGTCTCAAAAAAAAAAAAAAAAAAAAAAGCATGCGTGAATTACTTAGGTCGTCAAACGTAAATAAATAATAGCTTAATAAAACAAAACAATGTTCAATTGTTCATGGAACATAATGCATAAACTAACATGCATGAGAGTGTGACCTGAACTTACTACAAACATTGTCATGTGCTTCACATTCATCACATCGATGGTAGGTCAACATTGTCATCATGATGGGTTATTGTTAATTTTACAACAAATAACTCAAACAACTAAACAATATAATATAATTTCTTCAAAAAATAAACCTAATAAACATTTAAAAAAATAATAATAAGCTAAGGTGGCATTATCATTAGTTTTCAAATAAAAAAAAATAATGTGTTAGTGTTATAAGTGTGAGGAGTGTTGAAGTTAGTCCCACATCAAAGAAAGTAAGGAAGAGTGAGGAGTTTATAAGATGAGAGACCCATTAACTTGACACCTTAAGATTTTGAGTTGGATGTGGTGTCTTTTTATCTTATATTCTCTCACTTGATTCCTCCTCGAATTCTCCTCAATGGTCAAGAGCTCCCCACAGTTGCCCCAACAAAACGGGCATCACCATTTCTTTAATTATATATGCAACACTTCTAACAATTTTTTGCTGCAATTTATTTTCATCATTTTAAACTAATTTTTAAAGAAATAAAAGAAAAAACAGTGCCTCATGTATTGCTTCTTTGTTCCCTAGCTACTCCCATCACCGTGTGAGATAGATTGTGATTGGATGCCTAATTTGGATTTATGTATTCAAAAAAAGGGAACGTGTTTCCTGCACTATATTCCATTCCAACATTGAGTGCTACCATTTCTATTTTTTACCAGATGGAAGAAAAACGATATTTGCATATTAAATATTCTTGATATATGTATAAAAATATAGTTATTGTTAATTAATAGTAAATTATTCTTTAATTAACAAAATAAAAATATATATTAGTTGGTAAAAAATAGTAATATTAAAATAATATTTACGACAAAAAAAAATATATATGTGTAACGAAATTATCCATAATATAAAAATCAAGCATTCTACTTAGACTCCTCCAAAACGTGCACCATGGCAAAAGGTAGATTCATCCCCCCTCTTCCCATAGTATTTTCTAAATCGACAAATTTAGGACTAACTTTTATGTATGAGATGTATAAGACGGAATTCGAACTTCGAACATCTACTTAAATAAGTAGACTCATGAACTAATCACTAGACCAACCAAATTTAATTCTCTTTTTTTAAGAAAAAAAATTATACCTTTTTTAGCTTCAAACTCCAATAATTAATTGGTATATGAATGGTTTATTATGGCAAACGAATTGCGCCACTTATGGGTATAGCCAAAAGAAATGAATAAATAAAAGTTTAGGTAGATAGTAATGTATTATTATACATTATTTTTGGATATATAGTGTGCTAAAGCTAATACCTATACTTGAGTTGATACGTGGTTGCATTTTTTCTTTATGATATGACTTTAAATAAGAGTGTTCATGGATCGGATCTGATCTGCATATCCGTAGTATTTATCTAAATTTGATCCAAAAATTGCGGATATGGGTCCGATTCGCAAGGCTTTTGGATCGGATTGAATCGGATCCACACGCTAATCGGATCGGATTGCGAATTTTGTGTTGGGATTCGCATATCCGTGTATCCGCAAAAATAAAGAAATAAATAAGTAAATATTATTTTTATGTTTTATTTCAACTGATAATTATCATATATGTTGTATTATTTTAATTTATTATTTAAGAAAAGTATGTTTAATATTATTTTAAAAGTAAACATATTTAAAAGAATAGAAAAAATGAATTTATTGATATTTTTTTAATAAAAATAAACTTTTAAAAATATTTTTGTGTTTTGCGGATATATCCGATATCCGATATCCGATCCGCAAATGTGCGGATTGGATTGGATTGGATCCAACCTTAAAAACTGCGGATATTGGATTTGATCCAATCCGATGATTTTAATGCAGATCAGATTGAAATTTTGGCTATATCAGATCCGATCCGATTCGCGTACACCTCTAATTTTAAATTACATTTTACAATTTAATATTTTGAATTCACTAAAACATAAAAAAAAAAATTAAGAGTAATATTACATGATTTTTTTAATCAATATCAGTTATTTTTTTTAATTATTTTATTTGTCCCAAATATAAACCTTAAATCATAAACTATTAATCCTAAATCTAAAATTATATATAAAACTAAATTTTAAAGTTAACTATTGTTAGCTAATTAAAAATTGTTCCCTGACTTTCTAAAAAATTAAACATGTTTCAAACTTTAAATTCTTTAACCACATTGAATTTAATTTTATACATATTTTTATTTAAGCATACTTTTTTTTCATAGATGTGAATTAACAAATTAATTATTTTTTTCTTAGTTATAAATACACACATCTCCCCTTTGAGTCAAGGGGAATAGTGTATTTATGGCGCTAATTCAATGCAATTTCTCTGCCTATAATATAATAATATTAGAGAGACCAAGTAGTAGTACTATCATACTACTGAGTATAGATCAGATCAATCCACATCGTTAGACATTAGTGGCATTAGGTTTTAGCTTTATCTAAGTGATTCCATATGTATATCCTTCATGTGCGAATCACTATCCAAGAAAGAAATACTGCAATCCAAAGAGGGAAAAAATTGCAATATTGCTATTTACATATCTACAAATGTGTCAATAACTTATTTATATTTTCCTTTCTTATTTACAGGATCGGATTAAAATTTATTTTAATTGAAT
Organism: Arachis ipaensis; assembly: GCF_059453495.1. Lineage (NCBI taxonomy): Eukaryota > Viridiplantae > Streptophyta > Magnoliopsida > Fabales > Fabaceae > Arachis > Arachis ipaensis. Next base: position 3,806,567 of record NC_142438.1, on the reverse strand, counting down.
TATACATATGATACGTAATAATCATTTGTGTTACATTAGCGGATAATGAAGAGGTAATAAATGCAGTAATGTTTTTTTTTTTTGGTGTCTAAACAAGGAAAGAAACAAAGCAAAAACTATCTTAAATCCGAGCGGATGATTTGTTGGAAATCAACACTAGGCTCAGACCAAATAACATGATTAGAGTTACTCTTGGCACCATATTTAGCCATCCAATCCGCAGCTCTATTTGCTTCTCGGGACACCCATTCAACATGAACAAGCCAAGGACGAGATAAAAGCTCCTGAATCTTGAGAATCAAATCTGTTACTTCAGATGAATACCCACTTGTAAGCTCATGCATGATGGGCAGAATGTCAAGGCAATCCGTTTCACATATAATATCCCTCAAACCGCAATCCCAAGCTAAAACCAGCCCCCTCCAAGCAGCAAATAATTCACATCTGATTATAGACCAAGGGATAATGCTTCCAGAGCAGCCCGAGATCCAATCTCCTTTAGAATCTCTAATAATACACCCAAATTCCGCTAAATTTGAATCCATATACAAGCTTGCATCACAATTAACTTTAAAACCATTGCCTACCGGTGGTTCCCAACACAGGCAATTTCGGAGAGACCTAAAAGCATTGCTTCGATTCCTGTAAAGCTGTAAGTTCTTGGCGGTAATTCTGGCCAAGGCAACAACCTTATGGTCTGTCCAAGGGTTGTCAGTGTTGAATATGTCATTGCACCTATGTCTCCATACCCACCAAAGCCCTGCACCAAAGGACGCCTCATTGTTAGCCAAGGCCTTCCGAAACCACTCTTCAAGAGCAGTACCAGCCGTCGAGTCCAGGATACTAGGATCCAACATATACCAGATTGCCTTTGATCGTTCACAGTCTCTAAGGCAATGCTCCATAGTCTCCTGTGCCTTGTTACATCGCTTACACATATCTGAAGAAGCTAAATGCTGCTTGAATCGAAAGGTCTCAGTTGGTAGAGTATCATGTAAGCTAAGCCACATAGTAAATTTGAACTTCTCTGGAATGTTTGTGTTCCACAACCAGTTCCAATTACTGTTGGCATTCCAATTTAATGTTTTCTTTAATAACCATTTGTAACCCTCCCTTGCACTATACTTTTTTGTTGCTGCAGGCCACCACTCCCACTGTGGCTCCAACTCAGTCAAACTAGGATATCTCAGACCACAAATAAACTGCTTAATCTCATGCGGAATAGGCGTGGTAAGACTATCAACCTCCCAAGACACCCCTTTCCACAAGTCAGCCACCATGAAATCTGATTCAGAAATATGTACATAAGGGACAAGATTGCAAAGCTTACCAAAAGGAGTCCACTCATCATACCAAACTGATTTGTGGACATCTCCAATATTCCAATGAAGCCCTTCCTTGAGATGCTCATAGGCACTAACAATGTTCTTCCAGGTAGCCGATGAAGAATTTCTATTGTTTCCGTTCATACCAGATTGATTCCTGAGATATTTATGCTTCAGAACCTGCACCCATAACTTCTCACTATTATTTAGACAATCCCATACCAACTTTCCCAGAAGCGCCATGTTAGCACAGGAAGTATCCCTAATACCCAATCCTCCTGCCTTTTTAGGAGTTATGGCGGCCTCCCACCTGACCAGAGGCAGCCCTTTTCCAGTCTCTTGGTCTTTCCACAAGAATTGTCTCATCAAGGAATCAATTTTATTACATGCATACTTCGGGAGAAGAGAAATTTGCATTTCATAAACTGGGATAGAGGCCATAACCGATTTAACAAGACAAAGCCTCCATGCCTTATTCAGTAGGCGTCCTTTCCAACTGGAGAGCTTCCTCGAAATTTTTTCAATAATTTCCTGAGCCGTCTTCCTAGAAGCTCTGGCATGACCGATGTTAATTCCCAGGTATTTACCCAAATCATTGCAGAACCGGATGTTAGAGACCCCTGAGAGAACATCTTTTCTCCTCTCCGACACCCTCTTGGAACACTGGGCCTTTGACTTATGAAGATTTACCTTTAAACCTGACGCTCTAGAAAATAAGTCCAAACAATGCATGACCTCTATTACTTGAGCTTTTGATGCCTTACAGAAAAGTAAAAGATCATCTGCAAACATCAAATGAGAGAGTCGTGGTCCATTCCTAGAAACCGCAACTGGGTTCTACAAACCTTGGGAAACTCTATGAGAGATAAAGCAGGCAAGCATTTCCATACAGAGTACAAAAAGATAAGGAGACATAGGATCTCCTTGCCTCAACCCTCTCTTCGGATTGAAATTTTGGAGCCTGTTCCCATTCCACAAAACTGCCAACGAAGAGGAAGTCACACAATTCAATATAAGATTAATGGTAGCCTTTGGAAACCCAAACCGGACCAAAGTAGCTTCCAGAAAACGCCAGTCTACCCTGTCATAAGCTTTTTCCAAATCAATCTTGAATGCCATGGTCCCTTTTCGAGACTTGGTGTTCCTCATGAAGTGCATAATCTCTTGAGCAATGATAATATTCTCTGTGGTTCCTCTTCCTGAAATGAACCCTCCTTGCAAAGGACCAATGATCTCCGACAGGAAAGGTCTGAACCTGTTAACTAGAACCTTTGTGACAATTTTATAAATTACATTACAATTTTATAAATGCAGTAATGTTAAGATGACAAAAATATAGTTTAAAAGTATGTTATTTAGTATTTATTAATTTTAGTAATAATTAATAAATATTAAATAAGATAAGTTATAATTATTTTTAGTTAATTTTTTTTGTTACCAAAAATTAATATGGGATCAACTCGAATATGTATTGCGACAATTTTTTTATCAATAATTATTTAAAAGTAAAAATTCACGTGTAGTTATATTCATGTAAAGATGATAGTCAAGAATTGTTATTAGATAATAATTTAGTCAAATTTATCAAATTATCGAACGACTCTAAATTATTAACTTCATACGAAAATAACTGCATTTGAGTTTAATTTTTTCTTTATTTAAAACTAGTCATTCTTCTAAGTTTCTCAAGTAAATTAAAGATAGAGTAGCATATAATAATAATAATAATAACAAAGGCAGAATACCAACATAATAATTCAACAAAAATGAAAGTCATAATAAGCAAATGAAATGTAAATGCATGATCATAATATCATAGCAAGTTTCCAAATAATTCAACAAAAGACCAATTCTCTCTTCTTCTTTTTTCCATGTCAAACAAAACTAAGGCCAACCATAAGTAACGCAAGCATGGTGACTTAAAATGCCGACATTGCCTCTTATTTGGGGGAATTAAAAAAAAAGTTGTAAAAAATACATTACTAATTTACATGATAAAATTAAATAACACGTCGATAGTGACGGCAATGAGATTGTGTTTTGATTTTTGGATTTGAATATACTAGACACTACTAGGAAAAATATAGATAATGGCAAGTACTTGAATATTGCAATTTTAAGATTTGAATGAATCGATTTTTTAGAAAAATGATATTCACCTCCACATATAATTGTCAATGGGATGATGCTTTTTAAAATACTAAAAAAATCTATACTCTCTTTAATTTTGTTCCGAACCTGATTTCTGAATCGTTCTTCGAAATGGTTATCGAACCCAACAATTTTAAGATTAGATTATTCTCACGACTTAAAGACGGATCAATAACTTCTAATATCCTGACATAATATTTGAATTCAAATTCATCACTTATTTTAACTAAACAAAGATAATATAAAATAACTACCACAAACTATATAAAGGGGAGGCAGAAGCTCCCTCAAGTACTCACTCATTCCTCACACACACACCTCCTTAGATCCATTCTGACTTGAGCGTCAAAGTGTCTTTACAGGTACATTCCCCGCCGCTTCATAGCTCGGATCCTGCAATCATCAAGATCCGCAAGTTTCCGATCTCTTACTCAACCTGTACGGATAACCTCTTGTACATTGGTGCCGTTTGTGAGGATTTGCAGAACTTGGTGGCATGGCAGACGAATGCGGGGAGCAGCTTTCAAGCCACAATGACTACCCAAATTCACTAGAGCGTGAACCGCGAAATGACGACAATTTCCACCCCACGAGAGGATAGCCAGTGTTGCCCACGCCAAAGCAAATCACAATCATAAAAAACAACCACCTCAGGAAAGAGACCACAGCTCTAACAAAAGTAGAACGTTTGATGGTATGGGAGAGCAAGCGAATTGGATCATCCAAGAGCTCCAAGATCGGATACAGACCTTGGAGGATCGTATCGCCTCTAAGGAACACTACCAACCGGAGCGCACGAGTGAAACAATCTCCTGGATCGTATCACGAAAAGAGCAAAGGAATGAGAGATTGTCAAACCGACATCACGGTAGGTGTCGAAATAGCAGCAGATCGCGATAATATAAGCGCCAAAGAAATTCCAGACGAAGAAGGAATGACCCCATGATAATGGGAGCCACCCTATTCACCGAAAAAGCCATAAAGGTCAAATTGCCAAATGATTTCGACAAACCAACTGACATGAAATACGACGACACTATGGACCTTTAGGAAAACTTAATGGCTTTCGAAGGCAAGATGAAACTAGAGGGAGCAGCCGACGTAGTCCGGTATAGACCCTTCCTAGTAACACTGGCTGGACTGGCCATCAAGTGGTTTAACGCCCTCTCAAACAGTTCGATATCCTGCTTTGACGACGTCTCCAAGAAATTCATGACGCAATTCACCACACGGATTGCGAAAGCAAAACACCCAATCAGCCTGTTCGAAGTCACACGGAAAAAAAAGGAATCCAAAAATATATCTTGACAAATTCAACGACGAGTGCTTGACAATCGATAGAATCATAGAGTTTTTTATCGGTCTCTGCCTAACCAACAGATTAATAAACAAGGACTTCAGAAAGTACCTTACAAACAAATTGATCTGGACAACACACGAAATTTAGATCGTAACAAAAGAGTACATAAACGATGAAGAGGTAAATCAAATCGTAGCACCAATAAATAATACCACGGCAACACTGCTGCACAAATTTAAGCACTTTGAATTTAATTTTATACATATTTTATTTAAGCATACTTTTTTGTAGATGTGAATTAACAAAATATTTATTTTTTCTTAGTTATAAATACACACATGTCCCCTTTGAGTCAGGGGTAACAGTGTATTTACGGCGCTAATTCAATGCAATCTCTCTGCCTATAATATAATAATATTAGATAGAGCAAGTAGTAGTACTAACATACTTACATGGTGGGTACCAAGTATAGATCAATCCACATCGTTAGACATTAATGGCATTAGGTTTTAGCTTTATCTAAGTGACCTTATGGAATCTACATATATATGTATATCGTTCATGATAATTTAGTCAAATTGATAGTAAAAAATTGTTAAACGATAATTTAATTAAATTTATCAAATTATTGAATAATTTTAAATTATTAATTTCACACAAAAATAACTGTATTTAAATTTAATTTTTTTTATTTAAAATTAGTCATTCTTCTAAGTTTCTCAAGTAAATTAAAGATAGAGGAGCATAATAATAATAATAATAATAATAATAATAATAATAATATCAAACAAAAATGAAAGTCATAATAAGCAAACATGATCGTAATATCATAGCAATTTCCAAATAATTCAACAAAAGACCAATTCTCTCTTCTTCTTCTTTCCATGTCAAACAAAACTAAGGCCAACCGTAAGTAACGCAAGCATGGTGACTTAAAATGCCGACACTGCCTCTTATTTGGGGGAATTAAGAGAAAAAAAAGATGTAAAAAATACATTACTAATTTACATGATAAAATTAAATAACACGTCGATAGTGGCGGCAATGAGATTGTGTTTTGATTTTTGAATTTGAATATACTAGACACTACTACGAAAAATTAATATAGATAATGGCAAGTACTTGAATATTGCAATTTTAAGATTTGAATGAATCGTTTTTTAAGAAAAAATGGGATGATGCTTTTTACAATACTAAAAAATTCTATACTCTCTTCAATTTATAAATATTTTAGAAGAATTGGATTACGCATGACTAGTTTAATTTATCAGCTTTATTTATGATTCAGGTCAACATGGCTCATCATCTAGAATTAATTAATGTGCATGCATTGTCAAAAATAATGGCAGGGTCAGTCAAATATTCATGGAAAAATATAAAAGGCTTTGTTTGACATTGAGTTTAATTAAGATACGATCCTACATTTGTTCCAAAAGATTAAGCGGTTAAATAAAAATAAACAAATAATATATATATATATATATATAATGGTAAAAATTCACGTAAAGTTATTTTCATATAAAGTTAATAATTAAAAATTATTAGATAATAATTTAATTAAATTATCTAATAATTTTTAGCTATCAACTTTATATAATAACTATATAATTTTTTTAAATCAACAATTAATGATAGAAATTTAAACAAAATTTCATCTAATAAGTCAACAATTAAAGGAAAAAAAGAACAAAATTAATTGAATATTAATTAAAAAATTAATTTTCAAAATTTTTAATATAGTTTATTAAGCCATAATATAATTTGTTTTAATTTATATATCAATGTATTAAATATTGACTGTAAGTATCAATTTTTATTGGTAGAAACTCAAGTGCAGTTAATTTTATGTGAAGTTGATAGTTGAGAATCATTAAATAATTTGACTAAATTGTTATCTAAAAACTCTTAACTATCAACTTCACATTAAATTAATAAAATTTTTCATTAGTAGTAGTTTTTTATTTTTCATGCCTTGCTTCGTTCACTCTTTACTTTTCTTTCCCTTTTTCACAGCCTATAAAATAAGGAAAAGTATAGTAGACTTGGAAAAGTTCAATCTTTCATAAAAGAATTACATGTACAATTATTTATTATAAAAAGTTGTCTACCTTAGTTCCAAAATTTAATTTTAGAGGTAAATTTATCTCACGAAACTATTCTTTATTTTATTTAAAAAAAAAAACAGACCATTTAAAACTTTATACAGCCATCATGCTAAAATTTGAAGAAGCATTTAGAAGATAAAATTTGGTGAAAAAACACAGACTTATGTATAATGCAAAAATAACTTAATAATAGATTTATTTTGATAATATATCATAAAATTATTTATTTTAAAAATTTAAACTATTAGATAGAGGGACATGAATGATGTTTGTATATAACATTTGTGTCTAAACACAAATAATATTTAGAGAAAAAGTCAACAAAATTAAATGTAAAATAGGTTAACCAATATAGAATTGGTCAATGTATTTTAACCCTTTTATTAAAAAAAATTCCAAAATTTAAGCCTTAAGGCATTACAAAAAGTAGAAAAGTTTTTTTTTTGGGTCAATATATGTATCTCCTTCATGTTGAGCGATGTCTACTCTCTTTTTGATCGAATTTATTGAGGCCCAACATAATCATTAGGGCCCATATAGCCCAAGTGATTTGAGACAAAAAAAAAAAGAAAACCCATCCAAACAACATATATATATATTTGCGCCAAAATAAAAAGAAAAGAGAAACTTACCAAAAAAAAAAAAAAGAAAAGAAAAATCAAACGCAGCAAAAAAAAAAAAAAAAAAAAAAATCAGAGATGTCAAATTGTGAACTTTTATCTAAACTATATGTTATACATTGTTATAGGTGTTTACAAAACGTTAATTTCATTTTATCTTTATATAATTAAAATAATATTTTTTTTTACAAATTATCATAATAGTATAAAATATTAAAATAATTAAATATTATTGTATTTCACATTAAAAATATCTGTATCTAAAAATTTTAATCTCAAATTGTCAATGACCTTTGTGTTTGATTTTTAAATTCTGTAGAAAAAAAGAAGTAAAAATGAAAAATAGAAAACATAACTTAATTTTTTTTACAAAACTTTAAATACTAAAAATAATAAGAATTTTTTCATATTTACATTAATTCTCCAATTATTTATCCGTGTGCAAGAAAAAAGAAGCACTCCCTCCCACACTCACTCACTCACTCACCACCAAGTAACTACCTCATGGACTCCGACGACGACCTCCACCGCCTCTTATCGGAGCAACGCCGTGAGCTCGCCACGGCTGAGGCCATCGACTCCGATCTCGAATTCGCATACCGACTACAGCTTGAGGAAGCTCTCGCCGCCTCCCTCGCTTCCCTCTCCTCCTCTTCCTCCCCGCAACCACCACCACCACCACCAACCAACGATGACAAAAACGACCCTGTTTTGAACGCCACAACACTCCAGGCGCAAGAACTCGCGAGGGTTGAGCAAGAACTTCGCGACCGCCACCTCAGCGAGGCTGAGGCCCGCAAAACGAGTCTCGATCTCAACCGTCGCGTCCACGATCAGAAAGTCGCCATCGAAATTCTTAGAATCCCCGAAGATGATTGGGTCGAGTGGGGCGATAACTTCCAGAAACCCTTCTTCTTCGGGGAGGGTTCTTCTTCTTCTTCTTCGTCGACGAAGAAGAATAATACTCGGAAGGGCAATTTGGAAATGGACGAAGACGATGATGGTGCGGTTTTTAGGGTTTACTTTAAGGGTTTGGTGAGCAATGACGAGAAGTTGAAGAACGGAGAGAAGGTTCTGTTGGCTGGGATTGGGGTTGCGATTTGTGATCCTGAAGATAACTTGATTCTTGAGGTGCGAAAGCCACTCATTGGGTGTGGAACGAGCAAGATTGCTGCTGATCTTAAGGCTTTGATCGAAGGCTTGAATGCTGCGTTCGCTTTGGACTTGAAGCGTGTTCGGTTCTTCTGCGATTACTATCCAATTTTCCAATTCGTGAGGCACCTTTCCCTTTTCTTATTTTTCTTCTCTTGGTTTTGGTTGTTTTGTCGTTGATACGAATTGAAAGTTCCAATTTATTAAGATTATGATGATGATGATTTCTTTGAGGTTTCTCTTGATTTGTGAGTGCAATGGATTGGCAAGTGTTGGGTTTAGGAGGCTTCACTCGTTAGAACTTAGAAGAGAGAGGAATGTATATTAGTGTCGAAGTTCTTGTTAATTTCTTGTAAATATTATTCAAAGAATTTTAAGATAGATGTGATTTTAGAGGTTTCAGGTGGGAAGATTTTTGGGGTGGGATATGTTTACCAACCACCATTTTGGGTTTTAGGTGTTCGGAGAGTTTGCTCCCGATTCTCGGGGATGTAGCATGTCCTGACATGTTATCCTTTTAAATGAATTGGAACTCTCTTGATCATTTTTTATGCACATGACTAGGATTCGAACTTCTAGAGTAGTTTAAGTTTCCTTTTAGGAATTCTCTTATTTTTGATGATGTGTTTACTCCAGTTTCGTGTCAGAATTGAGATTTTAAAATGCTTCTTGGGGGATTTGTTGTTTGAAATTTGTTACTTTTGGAGCAATAAACAAACCAGGGTGAATCCTGATAATAGCTTAAATTATAGTATTTTGTTGTTCAGATGAAAATGATGGCAGACATTGTCTTTGGTTGGAACTTTTTTTGGTGTCAAGAAAAACGGTTGGAATATTTTTAATAGTGTTTTACGGATCAGGTTAGGGGAAGATGGCCTGTGAAACAGCGGAAGGTTGCTGTGCTAGTCAATCAGGTGAATCTGCTACGGAGAAAATTTACTTACTGTGCTCCAATGCTTCTAGCAAGACATGATGTCAAGTATGCATTTAAGCTTGCAAGAGATGCAATCGTTTCTCAATTGACAGCGCCTGCGGACTCTAACGGTATGAAGAATCTGAATGAAACTTGTGTCATATGTTTGGAGGATACCGATGGCAATAACTTTTTTTCGGTTGATGGCTGTCAACACCGGTATTGCTTTTCTTGCATGAGACAACATGTGGAGGTGAAGTTGCTTCATGGGATGGTGCCAAAATGCCCTCATGAAGGATGCAATTCCGAGCTTCAAGTTGACAGCTGCAAGAAATTCTTGACAAATAAATTAATTGAGACCATGCAACTGCGAAAGTTGGAAGCTTCAATTCCAGTTACTGAGAAAGTTTATTGTCCCTATCCACGATGCTCTGCTTTGATGTCAAAAACTGAGCTTTTTGAGTACTCCAAAAATCTTATTGGTGATTTTGAACAATCAGGACCTAAGAAATGTATAAAATGCCATGGTCTCTTCTGTTTTACTTGCAAGGTCCCTTGGCATAGTGGCATGAAATGCTATGATTACAAAAGGTTGAATCCTAACCCTCCTGCTGAAGATTTGAAGCTAAAGTTTCTGGCATCCAGGAGTCTATGGCGCCAGTGCGTGAAATGTAACCATATGATTGAACTTGCTGAAGGCTGCTATCACATGACTTGCAGGTACTCTAATATTGAATTCGATTTAACCTAAGTTGTGATCATTTCTCTTGTAATCGTTGATTCACTAACTGAAAATTGAAATTAAAATCAGATGTTCATTGTGGCATCACAATCCCAATTTATGTTGGTATACCTACAAAGTATTTATTGCTAGGTAAAAGTTTCAGGTGATGGAAGTATTTAACAGGAAATAAGGAATAAATGTCTTCTTTATACTTGAAGAGGAGATTCATTAACAGATTTTTATATGAGAAGTTATCAATGTTGAATCCCAGTATCTTCATTGGGAAGCAATGATATATTAACCTGTAATTAGTTAAACTTTTGTTCCATTCTATCACCACTGATTCTCTGGTTATTATTATAGATGTGGCTATGAATTCTGCTACAACTGTGGAGCCGAGTGGAAGAACAAGAAAGCAACGTGTTCTTGCCCACTTTGGGCTGAGGACAATATTTGGTTTGAGGATCATGCGAGGGACTCGGACGAAGAAGAAGAAGAAGAGGAGGAGGAAGACGACGAATTTTTTGACTCTGATTATTCAGATGATGAATATTACTAATATGTGCCTTCTAGTGCTAGGTCAATTGTTTTGTGGTGTGATCTCTGCATTTCTCAAATAGTAATTTCATCTGCCTAATCCTCCCTTTTTCTGGTATTAATTTGTAAATTTTTGGAGCTGACTCACATATTCTCAAAATGAATCAGTCGGATTTTGGAAAGAAAACAAAAAATTACTTGCACATACCTGACTAGCAAAGTGTGAATAGTCTATGGAAACCGGTGGGAGGTTTTAGTAATGTTTGATTCAAATTTGTATACTCTCTTCTTTTTTAATTTATCATAATCAGTTTTATAGGTGCTATGATTTATTAATTTTACCTATAATTAACGCTACAAAAATTGAAAATGACATGTTGGTAGAGTAGAGCCCATGTTGCATACTGGGCTCCTTTAAAGGTGCAACGAATTTCCAACCTCTTGTGGCGTATTGGACCATTCATAAGGTCATGTCATATTTCCCTGCCCCCACTTTGCTATGCTATAAGGTTATGCCTAAGCTAGGACATATGGACATTAATGTTAATGTGCCCTGTTGTGATTTGTGAGCATCACTTTTCAATTACTGTTGCATGCATATGCACATGCACGTGTCCCTGTTCATATTTGAGCTGTGCAATTAAGAAAATTTCTAAGAAACTTGATGCTACTTACAGTGTGTATTCATTGGTAAACTATAAAACTAACTATCTCAAATTACAGGGTATTTCTATTTCACAACAAAAATCTAACTAATGGTGGTTTCTTAGTCGGATTATGATTCTACACAATTCTAAATTTATTATTGTACTATTTTATTCTTTTAACAAGTAACTAACTACCTTACATGAGCCTAATCCTAATTAGTTTGAAGTAGGATTCCAACTTTCTAAGAGCAATGTTTTTCTTTCTTTTTTTCTTTTTTTAAATAGATAAATATATGTATGCAGAACAAGTAGGATAAACACATGAGATCATACAAAAATCCAAATAAAACATCAACTAAAAGAAGCCAACACCACAAGAAGCTTAACCATATAAATCAAGTTCCAAGAACAATGTTTAATAGCATTATTAGTCTATTAGGTATTAATCCTGAGAAAACGACAACGAGAAAATTAAATTAAAACATAGTGTTGTTGTTTTATTACGATCGTTCACATCCTTTGATACTCAATTATTATTATAATTAGCTTCATCAATGTACTTTTAAAGCCATCTTTGGAAACAATTAGTTGGGGTGGGAAAAGTAGTTACACTTCTTTAAGAAAATGAATAGCTTCGAACATTTTCTTAATCATAGCTTATTTTGAACCACAAATAAGTTAATCCTAACGCAATAAGGCAAAATAAAAATTAAAAGATGTGTGTATTAACTACATGATAGTGTCATTTTTGTTTTGTTCATTCTTCCAGCTCATCAAGGTACTATAATAATTCAGGTAAAGTGGTTCAACTATGTGGTTATGTTATAAAGACTTATAGGTGGCATATAATAATGAAATGAAAGGTAATTATTAATATTTTTTTATTTGGTAGACAAAGATGGATAAAATTAACTTCATATAATATGATAAAATAATATTCAGAAAAATCCAAGGCATGTGTCGTGTGGGCTCCGAGTCCTTACTCGCAAAAAGGTTCACAATTATAATTCTATCTGTCTTAATACCCAATAAAATAAAATAAAATAAAATAAAATAAAGTTGGAAAAATTGCAATACGTGGCCTTTGTGGGTAATCAGCTTAATTATGCAATATATTGACAAAGTTAATATACTTTGAACAATTGAACTTGCATCCCTAATTAATTATCAGGCATTGAAATAATCTTTGATGATGTTGCAAATTAATATCCACTTATTTTTTCTCATTCATAGTCATGACATGTGGGGGAAAAAGCTTAAGTGCTTTAGACAAAATAAATCGTGGTTCAATTTGTTATTTCATATGTTAATAGCACTTTTATTAACATTGTCAATTTGTTATGACTATCTTAGTGAGTGGGAGAATCCTAGTAATCCACATTATAGACTAGAATGCAACCCTTTTTAAGTAGGAAAAAAAAATCCAGGAACTTTATATAACTAGTTAGTTCTTTAGTCAATCCTGAATTATTGAATGGTGAATTAATCACTTAATATGAACGATAAATTATATCGATCATCACTAAAATAAAGTTGTTTTTATTAAAAAATGATAGATAAAAATTATTAAATAATTTAATATATTCAATATATTTAATTAAATTATTATATAGCAAAATTAACCAAAAAAAAAATATTATATAGCAAAATAACAAAATCAACTTAGGTTGGTTTAATAAATAGTTTACTAATTTGTTTAAATAAATATAAAAAATTTAAATATTACCTTATGTATTACGATAAAATTTTAAATAAAAATTCAATCCATGACCGTTTAATCATCGACATATCCAAAAAATATCATGAAAACCAAATTATCATCTAACAGTTATGCTTAATTATTATGTAAATATGAAAACAAGTGCACTTCAATAATAGTTTGTTATGAGCAAAGTGACCATGAGGTCTATGAAGATTTTGACTTCAAACTAATTAATTTTTTTTTAAAAAAAAAAGGTATTAATTTGGTTGTTTAGGAGAGCAAATGGTAGACACATGAAATCCTTTTTTATCAACTAAAATTTAATGGTGATATTTATATGTACTGTTAATTATTTTGATGTGTCTATCTATAAAAGATAGTCATATAGATAATAATTTTTAGAACGAAATTTTACTTGTTTTGATAGGATTTGTGATAAATAAAAAAAGTTGATAAATGATATATGAAAACTCAAAAGATAATAAAAATTTCACTGTACAAAACTATATCGTTTTCATGCTCATGTAAGAGTAACAAAATATGCACTACTATAAATAGTAAAATATATGAACAATTCCATCGGATATGTTAAAAAAATTATATACATATTTAATATCTGATATGTTAAAAGATCTAATTAATTAATCAAAAGTTAACATCTTCGAGTTAATGAGTTATAACTCAAATGACATAGTCTCTCCATATTCAATTAGTCAATTAAGAGTTCGAGTCTCATATTTTTGTTAAAAAAAAAAAGTTAACATCTTCGAAAATCTAATTCTTCCTTTACTCTTTAGTTATTCACCAATTTCAAAGATAAAATGAATATGTATGAGTACTATATGTAGGTAGAATATAAAGAGGGGAATGGGCATGTAACCGTTTAAGAGCAAAGGGTACAGACTTGGTTGTTTGTTTTGCTCCCAAGTCCCAAATGTTCCTTCCTTATAACCATAACCATTAAAAAAGGCACTGCAATTTTTTGCTCTCACCCACCACCTTTTTCCTTTTGCCTTTTGAGTCTTTTTCTTTTGTCAACATTTAAGCCTCTCCAAATTCCTCCTTCACCGCCACTCACTCACTCGCTCACTCACTCACTCTCAAATTCAACCTCAAATAAATCATTTAATTAATTAAATAATTCAATAAATACTCATTTTCCCCCTTCCTTTTTTTTCGCTTCATTGTTGTTGTTCTTCTTCTTAAGAAAATGTGGACCCTCTGAAGAGAGAGAAAGATGAACAGAAACAACAACTCATCGGGATTTGTTGTTGGCGGTGGCGGTGGCGGTGATGGTGAATGGGTGAGAGTGAAGGAGGGTGTGACGGAGTTCATGAAAGGTGTGGCGGAAATGACGGTGGAGCTCGGCAAAGGTTGCAGGGACATTGTGAAACAAAGCCTCGTCAACGAAGAATCTTACCTGGTCAAGAATTTCGGTAGGGATTCATACTTTGGGAAAAGAGTTGGTGGAACTTGTTCCAAGGTGTGTGGAAAATTGAGCTTCTTCAATGAGTATTTACCTGAAGATAAGGATCCACTTCATGCTTGGTCCGTTATTTTCTTTGTTTCCTTACTTGCCTTTACAGGTGAGACTTGAATCTACTTCAATCACTCTAATTTTCTATTTATGTCCTTTTATTATTATTATTATTATTATTATTATTATTAGAGCCACCATATGGATAAATCTGATTTTGAGTTCATAGATTTATTTTATATAGTTTGGTTGGATTGATAGAACACTCAGTATTTAGCTGATACCACACTAGGCTTACTTACATTTTGCTGTTATTGGGGATGATATATATATATAATTGAATCTTATATTTAAGTTCTTATTTTACTCTCTTGTATTATGGTATGTTTAGACTGAGGGGGTAAAAATGGAATGGAAGTTTTCATGGATCAGTGTTACACATTAAATTCATTGATGATAATTTCTGCTGCATGTTTACCCCTAGTCATATATACCTTAAGGCTGCGTTTGGATATTATCGCTGATATTGAAATATAGAAGTATAGGACATTTATACGGAAAATACATGAATTATTTATCTTATAAATGGAAATTATTTTGTCTCTATCTCTATCTCCACAACCAAATGAGCTTCTTTGTCCTGTGTTTCCAGCCTAAGGTTTGTAATGCATTCTTCAAGTAATAATAGAAACTCATAAAGTTCTACATGTGTTGGTGAAATCAGGATTGGAAAAGTTGTGCTTTGATGTTACATTCTAGCTATAGGTAGATGTCATGATTGGTTGATATGTTTGCAGCTATATATTTAAATTTAGAGCATGATCCATCATCCCCTTCGACAAAGGAAGTCAAGGAAGTATTTCTGCATCCTCCTAGTGCTGCTCGCATAGTGCTTCCAGATGGAAGATATTTGGCGTATAAGGAGCAAGGCATTCCTGCTAACAGAGCTAGATTTTCAATGATTGCTCCTCATACTTTTCTTTCCTCTCGGCTTGCAGGTTGTTTGAAGTGTTAAATTCTTGTTCTGTTGTTTTTGTAATATTTTTTTTGGTATCCTATTATAGACTGTTGAAACCATCTTCAAATTCAAAATTAGGAATTCCTGGAGTTAAGGGTTCACTGCTTGAAGAGTTCGGCATTTGCTTGCTGACATATGATCTCCCTGGGTTTGGGGAGAGTGATCCACATCCCAATCGAAATCTTGAAACTTCAGCGGCAGATATGTTATTTCTAGCAGACTCGCTCGGCCTTAAAAAGTTTTGGGTTGTTGGCTACTCAAGTGGAAGTATGCATGCTTGGGCTGCACTTAGATACATTCCTGATAGACTAGCAGGTATCAATAGTTCTTTTTCTTTTTGTTTCCATGCAACTTTGGATATACTCAACATGATAAAACTCGGAGCTTTTATAGCCGGTGTCTTGCTTATTCACTTTTCAAAACAATTATTATTGTTTATTTATGTTATTGTCACATTTTAGGCTTATTAAGGTGTTCTGAATAACTAGTTTAAAGTTGAGATAAAGCTCAGAGATATGGGTCTACATAGTTCTTGCATCTTTTTAAACATGGTATATTTTGGCATGCATTTTGGAATAAATCTAAGTAAATCTCAGGTGCGGCCATGTTTGCTCCCATGGTAAACCCATATGATCGTCTCATGACAAGGGAAGAGAGACGAAGAGCCTGGGACAAATGGACAAGAAAAAGAAAATTCATGTATTTTTTAGCTCGGAGGTGTCCTAGGTTTCTCGCTTTCTTCTATCGGCGAAGCTTCTTGTCAGGAAAGCATGGTCAGATTGATAAGTGGCTGTCATTGTCTCTGGGAAAGAGGGTAAGAAAAGCTTTGCTCATCCATTTCTATCTTGTGGTCAACACAAATGTGTTTGGTATCCATATCAAGAGATCTACACTTCCATGTGATGTCCATGTTATGTTTGTCTTTCACTTGCATTCCGGTAACTTGGATTAAGCATATCCCCTCACGAAAGGTTCCTTGCAGGATAAAGCACTGATGGAAGATCCAATCTATGAGGAATTCTGGCAAAGGGATGTGGAAGAATCAATCAGGCAAGGAAATGCAAAACCCTTTTTGGAGGAAGCTGCTCTGCAGGTCTCAAACTGGGGTTTCAGCCTGTTGGACCTCAAGTTGCAGAAGAAAAAACGGAGCGGAAGTGCTGATTTGCTCATTTGGCTGAAGTCAATGTTCATTGAAGTTCAGGAGGAATACACGGGTTTTCTTGGCCCAATACATATATGGCAAGTGAGTGCATCAATGTTTAGAGTACTACACCCTCTATACAAGCTTCATTTACTAAAGCATTCACTCTTATTTGATAAAAATCTTCTGCAAGCATTCTTCTAAGGACTTCTTTTCCCAAAGCCTTATGAGCAATGGTGAAATATTGGGACGATATGATGTTGTTTGTATTACAAATAAGCAATACATTTTTATCTCAAGAAGCTTTAAATGTTTTGAATGGTTTAAAATGTGATTTAGTCCGTTTTAATTTTTAAACAATTGAAAACCAATTAGGACAATTTCTGGCCAATAATTTGAAACATTAAAGTTGTGATACCAATGGAGGCATACAGTATCTGAAGTGGATCCAAGTATGGTGGACAATTTTGGAGTATAATCATCACTTTAGCATAATTATTCTTAACTTCGATTCATGCTTTTTGGGTTTTAGTTTTCATAAGCATTCTTCTTGTCAATAATGTGTTAGTGGGTCATAAATGCCCAAACCATTTTAGGCAAACTATCCTCATTTATTGTTATCAAAGCAGATCACTATACGTAAGAATATCCCATTTTGCTTTTCCTTCCATATTTTTGTCATGTGCACACCTCTATCAATTATCGTCTTCACATTCATTAACATTTGCTCTTTTCTAAGTTTCTAACCACCGAGAGCATACTACTTTAATGTACACTAAATGGCATGTATTGGATGGAAAATGTTTAATGGTTGCATACATTGAAAACTTTGATGAAAGTTTTTTTTCCTTCAATCAACAATTTATGCTACTGACACAAATATATACTATTGTGTCTCATTTCAACTGTTGCCTTGCTGTACCCGTTGTTTCTGCAAGATGTTGAGTTTTGCTAGATAGATAATATGTCAGATTATGTTTTTTGGTAGCTGTTTCTTCAAGTATATGGGGGAAAAAAGAAGAAAGAAGAAGAAAAAGGACACTACATTTGCTTAGAGGTTATTTTTGTTTGGATGAAGATATTAGAACTTTGTTTGAGTAATGTAAAACACTACTTTCTTCATTTACATCTTAGTACATCCTTTAATGAATGTATCCGGATGAACCCAGGTGAAGTACGACATTGTTTGATTCATGTAATGTTTAAATTGGTTTGTTGATGATATTTGTTTCAAATGAAAGTATACAACTCATCCTTGTGCATTGTTTGCAGGGAATGGATGATAAAGTGGTTCCTCCATCAATGACTGATTTCGTGCACCGAATACTACCTGGAGCTGCAGTGCATAAGCTACCATATGAAGGACATTTCACATATATCTACTTTTGTGATGAATGCCATAGACAGATATTTACAACACTTTTTGGAACCCCACAAGGTCCACTCACTATTTCCTCAGAACAAGATGAAAATGAAACTACCACCCTAGATGAAAAAAATGTTGAACAACAGCCAGAAGAAGTAGTAGCAAACCATGGTGAACTTTGATAATGCCACAAACTAGCTAGAACAAGTACACATAGGACATAATAGGATAAAAATGCTCTTTTTTTTCCCCCTATTTTCCTTTTTTTTTGTTTTCCCTCCTGGCAGAACATCACAATTTTATCATTCTATGATGTACATACCATATAGTTTTTGCTTCATCTCTAATGGAGCATTTATAGGAAAGAAAATAAAAATCAACATTTGAAACTTGCTTTTGGTTGTAGTACTCAGATATGGCACGAATATTGGAATTCACTCCAAATTTGTGTTGCTGAAAAACTGATGTGATGCCCTTTTTTACCCTGGATGAAGAGATGATTGAAATTGTGCAGCGAATAGTATGTATGTTTTTAGGAAAATTATAGCGTACAGAGCTTATTTTGGTACAGAGATAAAGAGATTCTCGTTTCTTTAATAGATAAGTGACACATGGCACTATTTTTCTTGTGAGAGAGCAACTGAGCTAAGGTTGTTTTAGGGATGAAGGGTGGCTGGCTTGTAATGTGATGGAGCTGCAACTGTACAAAAGATTGGGTGAGACTTAATGGGCTTGACAAAGGGCTTTTTGATATAAACAAAATATAAACAATGTTCTCATTAATATTAAAGAATACGGCATTAAAACTAATTGGAAGAAAATGTGAAAAATAAGTAACAACCAAACTAAGTAGAAAACAAAATAAACAATGGAAATGCACGAGTATATTTGAAATGGAATACATAGATTTGGTGAACAATAATCAACATTACTATTAATAACAACAACAAATTACATCTTAAAGTGATCCTTAAAATTTATAAATTGTATTGATTTAATTCTCAATTTACAAAAATTGTATTATTTATATCTTTGACATTATAAAAAATTAGAATAAAATCCGTACATTATGCAAACTCAAATAAATGATAGTAACAATTAATAATTATTTTAAAATAATTTTAAATACATAATTATGAATACAAGTAAAAAAATATTTTATGAAATAATAAAAATTTAATCACATAAAAATATACATTATAAATTTATAAAAATTTTAAGGCTCATAGTTATTTATATAATATCAAAGATTATTTTTACTAAAAATATTATATATACATTAAAAGAGTAATCATTATATATTTATGTAAATACTTGTGCTGTTTTATTTTTAATATGTATTTTATAGGGATAAATACTGTTTTGGTTCCTAAGATTTAGGGTCAAAATTAAATTCGTCTCCAACGTTATTTTGGATTTAAAATCGTCCTAACATTATTTTTTATATTAAAATAGTCCTTTTGACTTTTTACAGACAAAAATAACCTCCACCACCACTACCTTTTTATCACAACCACCATCTTCCTTACTCCCACCAAATACCAATAATCAGATTCAAGAACACAATATTCAATGCCAACAATAACACATTATCCAAATTCAAAAACAACAACATCAAATTCAACATACAATAAAAAGAAAATCAGAAAAATAACAGAAGCAGAAGTAGAAGCAGAATCAGAAGCAGAAGCCAAAGCCAAAACAAAAGCAGAAGTCGAATCGAAAGCAAAAGCAGAAACAAAAGTAGAATTGGCGAGGTACAACGGCAAGGACATGAAGTGGCAACGAGGTCAGTAGCAGCAACACCACCACCAGCACCATCACCTCCCCGAGGATGACGAGGAATACGAGGAAGGTGAGGGTCAGGTGCATTGCTGTGAGGGGGAGTCACGATGATGGCGAGGGGGAGTCACAATACTGCAAGGGCGACGGTGAATCGCGGCGCTACAAGGGCGACGGTGAATCGCGGTGCTGCAAGGGCAACAGTGAGTCGCGATCGCGACGGCCAAGCACGGCGAGGCTTCCTTCTCTTTAAGTCTTTGCTTCTCTTTCTCTCTCTTCTGAAGATGTCAATGAGAAAAAGGGGTGATGAACACCCCCTCATCTTCCCTTCCCCTCTTCCTCCCCCCGGCGTTCTTTCCTTTTTTTTTAATTTATATTTTTTATTAGGATTAATTTAATAATAAAATTAAAATTTTTATTAAAATTGACGATTTTAATACCAAAAATAATGTTAAGGATGATTTTAAATCCAAAATAACGTTGGGGACGAATTTGATTTTTATCTCGTCATGTTGTCTTCTTGGAGCATCACATATTTTCTCGTTTTTTCTCCTTTGAGTATATTCCTCCCACTCAGTCACATTTCTTTACTAACCCCAATGTTGACCTTTTTCCTAGTGATGATTCTACAGGTTCTATCTTGGGTCATCCTCTACAGCCTCCTACTCTTCCGCCTTCTCCATCTCCCGATGATTCCAGACCGGATGGCGATCCCGCTCCTACCGTCATGCCTCCTCCTCCCACTCGTTCTTCTAGGGTAAGGAATCCACCTCCTTATATTCTTGTTCATTATTGCTTTTCTACTATTCTTCATCAACATGAACCTAAGTCGTTTAGAGAAGCCTCCACAAATCCAAATTGGCAACAAGCAATGCAGGAAGAAATATAGGCACTTGAAAAAGCACACACTTTGAATTTGGTTGATCCTCCTTCTAATCAGGAAGTTGTGGGCAGTAGATGGGTATACAAGATCAAGACTCGCTCTGATAGCTCTATTGACCGTTATAAGGCACGCTTGGTTGCTCAAGGTTGTACGCAAGAGTATGGTATTGACTATGAAGAGACTTTTGCTCCTGTTGCTCGTCTCACATCTGTTAGAGCTCTTCTTGCCATTGCTGCGGTAAAAAATGGGTATAAAACGAATATATTTGGGTGTAATACAAAGATATTTGGGTGTAAAACGAAGATATTTGGGTGTATTTTTATTCTGATGAGTTCTGCATAATTCAGACCTCTTCCTCTTCCTCCTCCTCATCTTCTGTTGCTTCTTCTTCTTCTTCTTCTTCTTCTTCTTCTTCTTCTTCTTCTTCTTATTTCATATTCTCATAATTCTTTTGGGAGGAAAAAATCAAACAAAGAAGAAAAAAATACATAATGTTACAAAATCAAAAGAAGAAGGAGGAGAAACACGACGATGAAGATGAAACACGCGAAGAAAAAGGAGGAGAAACACAAAGAATGAGGAGAAGAAGAAGGAAGAAGAGGAGGAGGAGGAGAAACGCGAAGAAAAATGACAGTTGTGGTTTTCATCGAGGAAGAAGAAGAAGAAGAGTCGTTCATAATGGTGAGTAGCGCGCTTTGAAAACAGGAAGTGATTAAGTAACGTGCGTGTATTTATTCTTAAATGTGGGAATTTAATGCGCGTGTGTTTTGTTGGATTTGTGCCAACTTGTAAGATTTATAAGCAAAAAAAGCTTGTATGTGCAGTATACCTGTAAAACAAATTACTTTTGTTAAAGACAAATAGAAATGGATTTTATTGAAGAGCATCACGCTGTATATAGAAGCCAATTTAACCCTAAGAGAATAAATAATTTTTTTCTTTTAACTGTTATCGATATATATATATATATATATATATATATATATATATATATAAACTCTTCTAATATTGTATATCTAAATTATATACTCAAGGTAAGCAACTCTAAAAGTGACAATTTAGCATAAAAATAATAACAATCCTTTATTATTACTTATTAATAGTAATTGAGTATATGAATAACCTTATAAATAGAATTAATTAAATTTTAACTGAAAACAACTTACACTCATAAAAAATGTTAAATATATAATATTATATATTAATATAAAATCACATAAAAATTATTTATTATTATTATTATTATTATTATTATTATTATTATTATTATTATTCTAGATAATATATGATATGACCATGACTATTTAAGATTTTATAATTTATTTAATGTTTGGATCCTGAATCTAATCGCTCAAAGAAAGTAATAAGACACTCACAGATAGAATGTTACATAATTTAAAATATAAAATCCTTATATAACTGATCAGCCAAGCCAAGCCAAACCAACCTTTTAACAAGTTATGGGTTAGCAGCTTTGATTGTTATAAAAAAAATAACAGAAACACGTGTCTCAAAATTAGTATACCAAAAAAAAAATCTGTATATTAGCTCTGTACCGTAGTGTTACCCATGTTTTTAATATTTGGCTTATACAATATATATACTTGCTTACAACGTGATATTAACTTCTGTTGTAATTTTTGAACTAACTAGTGTATGAACCGTGCTCAAAACGGAAAAATTTATAAAAGTTAAAAAAAAAATTTATATACTTCAATATTTAAAACAAAAATATAAAATAATTATTATTTTAAAAAATTTATAAAATTATTATCAAAATCAAATTTTAACTTAAAAAAGTAAGTAATAATTATTTTATATTTTTTAAAGTAAAATAATTATACACTGATACAGAATTTAAAATAAAATTAAAATATTTACATCAGAATACTATTTTTTCAAAGATTTTTCTATAAACAACATTGATGGTTGAATTTGCAGACATTCCTACGTGATTCATAAGTAAAATTTTTAAACCTCTTTTACTCTTAATTCTTGAAAGTGCCACATATAATTAGCCATGTGTAAAAATTGGTTTGGACAAGTACAATCCAACATGAGATAAAGTTTGTCCCTGAAACTTATTAATTGTTATGGCAAACAATACTATTATGGGAAACTATCTTCGTTGGAATCTAACTGGGACGATTTCATTTGTTGGTACCATATTCATTCTTGGAATCAAAGCAATATGATCAACATTGTTACCCGTTAAGACTTCACATTCTATGACATAATTTTCAAACTTCCTAACTTGTAGCCTTGTACCATTACAAAGACCACTGGATTGGTCACTATTCATCAGTAACATCACCGGAACACCAACCTTAAGTATTAATTTATGTGGAGGCAAACCAGAACAATTTATGCTATTCAGTAATTCAGAATCATAGAGATCTAGTTGACTCTCCATATTCCCTTCATCCATACAAATGGAATCCAAACTAAGATATAATTTTTGTTTTCTCTAGAAATGATAGCTATCAGATGGTTGTTGACCTCTTGAACGATGTCTAGTGTGGGACAGTGGGAGTCAGTATAAGAATAATAATATTTTAGTTACTATATATATAGACTAAGAACATCATTGTAACAATTTAAATTGGAAATTATTTGACACAAATCTTAGAAGTGTCGTATGGACCAGTAGACAAACTCAATAGTTCAGAATTTTCATGCGACAAAAGGCCCTACAAAACAATTGATTCAATAAAAAGACATCATCAAAATCTGGTTGATCTGTTTTTGCAATACCGAAACAAAAGAGAAAGTTATTAGCCAGAAGGGGTTATAGGGTTAGGATTGTATTTATCCAGGAAAGCAGAGACCAAAGAATTCTCATTAGTCATTCTCAACACATGAATCACATATGGTTCATAAGAGTTCAGATTCCTCATCTTGAGTTGCACTTTGAAGATGAACTTAATATCCCTAAACATATCAATCTCTTTGGGACAGGAATTTTTCTCAACACCCTTCACATTTAGCGAAAAAAAGTTCATTCATGCTCTCATAAATAATAAAAATTAAGGTATAGTTCAAAACAAATAACACAAAAAAATTAATATGACATCAAACCTTGGTCACACAAGACACTGCCTAAGGTCATTGGCAGAAACTCCAAGAAACTTTGCAGTTTCTCCATCGAACAAAACAAAAGAGGCAGCATTGGTGTGGTCTATCACTCTTATGTGGATGATGTACCTATTATTCACCAAAAAATTTACAATTCAAAAATAATATACTACATAAATTATACAAATAGTCAGACTGTCTATACTATGTTATTATTGAATTGGACGCAAATAATTTTTTAATGGCTTATCCAAAAGTCTCCATCCCACACGAGAGAATAGTTTAAAATAATTCTTATTATATATAATTCATAAAAAAATGTTATAAAAAAGTGAATTAGTCCTTACATTAATGTCTCTTAATATATATATATTTATATTGATAATAAATAAATAAATATTTATTTAATGTAAAACATTCTCATGTAATTTAATTCGCACTGAAACTATATAACATGATTCTAATAATATTTCAAACAGTAAACTATAAGTAACAATTATTCAATTATAGCTTACCAAAATAAAAATAATTCTATTACGTAAATTCATATATAAATTGAAACTGTTGAAAAAGTATACATAAGTAATCGGAATATATACAACGTACAATGAAAAACTATCAATTAAAATAATAATTATTTAATAGTGTCTAAGCAAAAAATTGTTAATTTTAAAAAAAATTAAACAATCCACCGCATTGAACATAAAAATGAACAGAACATAAAAGTAAAATGCATCTCTCCTTTGTAACATATAGATATGTGAATCCCAATATTCACAATATTTTACCGTTAGAAAATAAATCTATTCTAATAAAAATATAACAATAAAACGATACAATTAAATTATAACCCCGGTAACTAATTAATTTATTACATATGATTATTAAATGAAAACATAAATGAGAATAGTTTAACAGCACATCACAATCCCAAACAGCACGACCCACAAAAAATACTATGTACACTTTAATATACCTATCCACCTCTAAATGACAATGAAACCGTTTCATTTGGTTAATTATGTTTAACTCTTGCTATATGTTATGCTTTGAAAGAGATGGTTAACCTTATTTAAAATCAATTATCTTTAACCTATTAGGCTAACTGAATCACGAATGATAGAACTCAACAACAAAATTTATCAAGAAATAATACAAATGATTAGTTTATACCATTATTTTCTTAGACAATGAGTATGTAGTGTGTGAATGTTAAAGAAGTATCGTGAGTCATACCTTGGCACATAGAACCCATAGTCTTTAATGCAATTGGAATAGAAATATCTTTTCTCAAGTTCCCTTAAGCCACAACGACACTTCTTACATCTTTTGTACCACCAACCAAACTCGATCTCAACTTCTTTAATCGTCCCGACAGTAACAGATACAGCATCATAAAATCGATGGATGCAAGGGTACAACACAACAATTGAGATTATGATCCAACAAACATTAGAATTAATAATTGAAAAAAAGGAAGACTAATAAAGAAAGAATTTTACCTGATTATGCTCCTTTATCTCGACAATTGTTTTGTAAACTGACAGACGCAAAAAATCTTTCTCAACTGAAATAGGTTGATCACAGACCAGCGGCATTATGCCTTGTCCGTCAACATGATCCAATTTGTTCACCCTTGCATTTTTAAATCAGAATTTATGAAATTTGCTAATAGTTAAATAATCAAAAGCCTTGTATAAATATTCTGCTGGCCACACTACTGATCTATACACTGTACCTTGCAAAAAAAATTCTTGGCAACTGGAAACTCAACATTGATAAACAGTTTCGAATTGTAGTTTGTGTTGGAAACATCCATAACCCCTACAAAAAAGACATAACAAATTAAAAAAAATACCAGAAGCATATGATGACACAAAACATGCATTCAAATACCAGTAAAATAAACAAACCACTATAAAATTTCATCTTGTCCATTTGAAAAATAACCACATAGATAAGACACGGGTGTTCTTCCAGATATTTGAGCAAATCAAAAGCAAAAGACTGTCACAACGTTATCCTTAATTTCTGTCCACCCCTATAAGAAATAGCAATGCTTGTAGAGTAAAGAGAGGCACAAAATTTTAAAATAAGATTTTAAAACAAAAGCTACTATCAAAAAGATATTAAGCATTACTCAAGATCATCAAGTTCTATGGTGATATAACTTGACGGCTTCCCGTCCCGTGTGAACTCGACCAAGTTACCTTTAGAGGCAAGCTGACCTATCACATCTACAAAATAAAGGCACGAATCTTTTCATTAATTTTTAAAGTATTATTTAATTGTTATAGGATATTATAAGAATAATACATAAAATTATATAAATTTTTTTATTAAACAAAATTTAAATGAAACAATATTTAATTGAGTTAAAAATTATATTATTTCTTAATATAAAATTATAGGAAGGGAATAATTGTTATAGGAAGGGAATAATAAAAAAAAAATTAATCCTTAATATAATTTCTTAATGAAACAAATTTTAAAAATAAGACATGCTCCGTCACAATATATTATATTATATTATATAAAAATCTTCAATCAATTCAAAAGATACAAAATTAACATTCACGGCAAAAGCCCAAAATAAAGCCGAACTCTTTTCCATGAGTAATAACTAATTTCTTACGGGTTAGACCCTATAAATTTTTTGGGGTGTATATTTGGTCAGAAGATAAAAAGAGAAGCAAATTTTACTTAAATAAATTTCACGAAAATTATATGAATCTATAATACTTGAGACTTGAGAGGAATAACAACAACCATTACTTGAATCCATATCTGTCCACTATATGCTCATAATAAAAAAGACAGCAAATGGTGCAAAACAATATATAAGATTAAAAAATTAGACCTCAAAGAATTAAACAACACATGTATTATAGATTAATCTAACAAAGTACTTACCAACTAAATAACCATCTTCTTTAGACTTTGTGTGAATTGTTTTGAACGGAATAAAAGTAAATCCGTTTAATAGAACTGAAGAATTTTATACCGGACGCACAATCGTATCCCTCTTGAAGTGGAGTCTAAATTCGTATCTAGTAGACTTGAACTTGATGGTATTCAAAGCAACTCCAAAATTAGTGACCACGTACACGTTGCCCTCAGCGAGTAGGCCCTCGAAGATCGGAACAAATATGTCTTTAACAGTGCATTGAATTGTATCTCCCTGAATGTATTAATTTTATAGAGTTATAGATAAATGAGGTTTATTGCTGAGTCATTAGCAAAATAAATCTCACATGCAAAGTGAAGATTTTACCTCTTTATCAAGGACAACCATCTCAACAGGTGCCTTCATCCCAGATTTTGCAAAGTAAGAAACGGTCCAAAGTCTAATGACACGTACTTTAAGCTGTCACACCTTATACGCTGGACCAGCATTGATACACTTGATGAGATCATACCTAAAAATCAAGGACCTCATATTTAGTAAAAAATAAAAAAAAAATATTGTGAAACAATCTACATGGCACATAAACTCACCTAGATGCCATTGCTACCTGCCACTACAAAATTACTCAAATATTATGAATTTCAGTATAGATAAAGAGTAAGTGTGGTGATCACCTATGCTATACTTATAGAGAGTCACAACACTTTTCAGTCCCAGTATTGGTAAGGATTGCAAGAATCTTTATGTTTCTATCAAAATCCAACTAAAAAAAACGAAAAATTTTTGGACTATTCAGGATTAAAGAATCTGAATCATATCAATAAAATAATTATCAAAATTAGGATAGAAATTAACGGCCAATATTTATTGTGTTCCATTTACATCGCAAACTGGAGTTTAATTTTGAAAAATCAAAATAAGAAGCAATATATGATGAAGAGGTAATCACTATATTTACATACACTAATTAGGTACTGTAAATCACAAGAAGTTTCAAAAAGGCATGAAATTATTTTATTTTTATATGTTGTCAAATTATTCTATATCATAGATACTGGCATTTCAAGAGGTACAGAATAAAAAGGGTATGAGAATAAAATTTGATATATAGCACCATTTTTTGTTTCTTAATCTGATATAATTCCTAAAAGGTTTGTTAATAGTACCTTCAATATGACTAAAGATTGTGTTGATCGCAGCAAGCCATTTATCTCTTTCACCTTGCATCCGTTCTATAAGTATTCTCCTTTTATGATCCTCAGTCAATTGCTTTATGCGCTTGACCTTCAGCCTCTGCTATTGCTTTAACTACAATAGTAGATAATTCTATCTCAGCACGCTCTCTCTTAGTCTGATGCTGCAGTGGCTGCGGGCTCGCAATTTGGGGAGCTAAGGTAAGGTTCTTCTTTCAATATCAAAATTTCACGTCAATTTCAGAGAGGAGAAGTGATGAGTGTGGGAGTGGGACTGGGTTACGGGTTACGGATTACGGGCTTAAGCCGTTGGGGATTCATTTTTTTTAAAGTCAAAACAGCACCGTTTGGAGGAGTTATTACTTATTAACAAACCAGAAACCCTTTAAAAAAATGGCCAGTTCTAACAGTTCATCGATTAACTACAGATTTGACTGACTTTGTAGTCAGTTTTTTGTCAGACGGTTTACTCATAACATCTTTTAAGCCATTTTTAAATTTTATAAAATTATTTATAATAATTACAAAAAGTGTTTATAATAAAAAAATTTAAAATTTTATAAAAAATAATATTTAAAATTATTAGTAAAATCTTAGTTGTACTCTGTTTTAATAAATAATTATAATAATATTAGTATTTTATATAACAACCTATAGAAAAAAATTAAAATTTCATACAACATTTTTTCGTTCATTTTTAATAGCTCATAAATACAAAAAAAAATATTATACAAAATTTAAATTATTTTTGTATTAATTATTATATACAATACCCATATCATTATAATTATTCAGAAGTTGCATGTAATTCGAACCTTATGAATTTAATTTACTACATATTTGTCTAAATCGAATTTATTCAATTTAATTTATATAGATATGTAAATTTGATTTATTTAAATTAATTTATTTTTATATGTGGTATGATTTGATTAAAAGAGCAATAATTTATGCTGCTTGGTAGATTCTTCTATAATTTTATCTAGCATCAATAAAATTCCACTATCACTGGTTAAAAAAAATTAAAATCTAAAACGATGGTTAAAAATAAATAAAGAGAATAGATTTAATGCTTCTATAATTGTATGCGTTTTTTTTTCTGATTTGCGTTTTTATCACAATTCACAAGTTGTATGTTTTATAAATTAATGTTAATTCATATGTAGTATATAAATAAATTTAATTAGAATAAATAAAAATTTATTTATTTTATTTTAGACTTTATAAATGAAAAGACTAATTAACTAATATAACGAATTATAATTAATGTAGTATAATTAATTAAGTAATATATAAATTATAATAAATTATATTAATTATATTAATATTTAAATATCTAATCAAATCAATTAGTTGATATAATTAAGTCAGTGCAATAAATTGTATTGAATGAATTAAAACAATTAAATTAGGAAACACTCTCCGAAGCATGCCACGTCAGCTTCATCATTAAGTGCAGACATCCGATTTTTATATAATAGAATAGATGTGATTAAATCTCTGCGAAGCTTGTTTGTGATTGTAGGAAATGCTCGTTCATAAACAATGTCATTACACCTGGAAACTTTTTGTGCAGAAAATATGCCGTAATACCTACGAAGGTTGTTGCAAGCTATATATATTCCAAAGTTAGGAGTGAGACTCGAATTCGAAACCTCTAGATGAGGATGGAAAGATTATGCTATTTGAGTTATAGCTAGTAATTTTCATTCTATTGATATTAAATAGGGATTAGTTTTTGCATGCAAGTTTAATTATTTGTCTATGATTAAGTGGGGCTGATTTAATGTAAAAAATTAACTTAAAAGGGTACAAAAATATTGAAATTTAAGGTTGATTTTTGCCTTTTTGGATTAAATATTTGGGTCTCGTTATATATTCAGCCGCTTTTATCAACTAAGTTTAATCAAATTGGTTTAAATCCAACAAAAATCACTAACACAACGTAGGTGTGAATAATACGCTTTCTATTCTTTGCGTTCCTTTTTCTTTGTGTATTTTTTTTTTTATATTCTTTTGTGAAAAAGGAGGAGGATGAGATGGTGATATTGATGATGATCATGATGATGGTAAGATGGAGGAAGAGGAAGAAGACAAAAGTGGAAGAAGAGGCAAAAGAAGAAGAACCACAAAATTACAAAAATGTAAATACGCACGCGTATATAAATTTAACTTAATTGGACATAGTTAAAAAAAACTTGATTATCTAATATTTCTGTAAATATTTTTAGAATTGATTGAACTTGATTTTAATTGAATTGGAAATTACTTACAAATATTTATATTTGGATTGCAATTTAATCGGAACTAATTATGATTTTTGTCGTTTTATCTCTTATTTATATCACAAGCCGTTTCAATTAATCAGACAATATTATTATTCAATTACATTGTTTATGTTGTTGTTGTAGTAAAAATAAAATAGCTAATTTTTTTTTCAGTAAATCAATATTAAGTTCTTAAATTTAATCCTAAAAAGGTTGAAATCTATGAGTAAAAATAATTGTAAAGAAAGAAAAAGGGAAAGGAAAAAAAAAAAAAAAAAAGAAGAGAGAGAAAAGGGACTTTAACTCCTGAAGAAGGGGTTTAAGGCATATAGACATGGGAGCTGTGAGACTGTGGAACCTAAAACCCACGTTACTTGGTTGGCGTTCGTTTACTGGGTCGCATCTGGAGTGTGCGTTTTTCACTCTCTTCCTCCTCCCTTCTCCCATTTCCTTACATTACACCTCACACCCTCTCTCACTTATTTTATTTATAACCGTCTCACTCACTTGAATGTCGGCACCGCAGAGGCTTCTCTGCACTCTCTCTTCCAGAACCTTCCTCTTACTTCCATTTTCCCATCCCTACAGAACTCTCGCTTCTCCTCCTTCTCCTTTCTCACTCATCCCAATGCCTCGCAATCAGGTACTCACTTTACGACCTTTTGATTTCGTTTTAATTTTCATCTTACCTGCTTTCGCGCGAATCGGATTCTCGTTTCTTAACTCACCTCAAAGTAGTTAGTTATTTATAACTGATTAACTGTCGTTTTGATTTTCATCTTACCTGCTTTCGCGCGAATCGGATTATCGTTTGTTAATTCACCTCAAAGTAGTTAGTTAGTTATAACTGATTAACTGTCGTGTTTGAAGCTCGAATTTATAGAATACTGTTCCGATTCTCGATCGGAGCTAGCTTGGAACTTCGAAACGCGCTAGATTTTGAAGTGATTGATTGATTAATTGAGTGAGTGAGAGATTGTTCATTTTTTGTGCAGCGGAGGGGACAACAATGGAAGGAGAAACCGAAACGCGAAGGGGAATTATCGGCTGCGGCTGCGGCTGGGGGAGGTGCAATTACTTCTTCTGCTTCAGCTGGAACAGTTACTAACGGCCTTGCCGGATTGCGTATTGCTGAAAGCGGGGCGGCGAAAACCAGTGTTGGAGCTGGTGTCCAAGATAGGAAGGTGATTTGGAAACCGAAATCTTATGGAACTGCGAGTGGAGTCGCAACTGCCGAAGCTGAAATGGCTGGTAAAGGTGCAGCTGATGCTGATGCTGCTGCTGCTGCTGCAGGGGCTGAAGCTGTTGTGGCTTCGCCCAAAACGAGTGGTAGTCCCAGTTTGAGCAAGTTGTTTAGCGGTAATTTGTTGGAGAAATTTACTGTGGACAACTCCACATACTCGCAGGCGCAAATCAGAGCTACTTTCTACCCAAAATTCGAGAATGAGAAGTCAGATCAAGAGGTTTGATCATGTGCTTTGTAAACAATTCAGTGTACGTTTAGTTCTGAAAATATTGCTTATATTATAGTTGTTCTATTTGCCTGTAGATAAGGATAAGAATGATTGAGATGGTAGCTAAAGGTTTGGCTACGTTAGAGGTATGTTTGTTGTGCTTTAAATTTTTGTGTTGGTTGGGAAATTGTTGAATGGTGTGATTTTTATGATTTTATTGATTTTCATTGGTGGAGTTAATCTTGTTGTCCTGCATGTGCAGGTTTCTCTCAAACACTCTGGTTCTCTTTTTATGTATGCGGGTCATGAAGGTGGAGCTTATGCGAAAAATAGTTTTGGAAATATGTATGTTTGTGACAGATTATGTATATTTTGGAATTTTTTGTTTCCTTATTTACCTTATGCTCGTTGTTTTTTTCTTGAATAGTAGTCATGCAGCAACGTGGATAATGGTCATGCCTTAGGGCATGATAGTTTTTCATTCATAAATAAATAATTTGCTAGGAGTACATTCCCTTGGCCTCCATTTCTCCCTCTACTCATATCCCTTTGTTATGCTTTCTTTATGCGGTTAATATTTTTATTTATGGTTCATTGCTCTTTTCCATTGTTGCAGATATACTGCTGTTGGTGTATTTGTACTTGGGCGGATGTTTCGCGAGGCTTGGGGAGCTGCGGCTTCTAAAAAACAAGCTGAATTTAATGATTTTCTTGAGGTAATTTTGGAAATTAGTATAAAATTGAATAGCATCTGGGCTTTGTGGTAGTGGCAAACATGTTTGGAAATGCAATGATTATCAAGCATGGAATTAGAAAGAAAATGCAGTATCCCCCCCCCCCCCCCTTTTTTTTTTTTTTCAGTTTTTGCATTTTTCTTAAGTTTATTCCATTAAAACATTTCCATGGATGCTTAATTTATTAGGTTAAGAATTGTTGTATTTTCTGTTCCAAACACTGGGCCACTTTGTGCAAATTAAGAGCTTTTTATCTGAAAAAATTCAGGCTGCATGTCCTTGTGTAATTTGTACTGTTTGAGCATAGATACCTTAGTTTGATATTGTTAATTGCTAACTATCTGCTGAACCCACTTTGCTCTTTCATTTTTGGGTAGTATGTATACTAATTTACAATTGTTTGCAGAATTAATTATGCAGTGATTTACTAATGATTTGCGTACAAATAATGTGATGGTCTTGAAACATGTGGATGACTTCATTTTCTGTTTTTCTTATTTTAAAAAAAATCAATATCTTCCCAGTTGTGTTTCTTTTTCATAATTCAATTCATTTTGTGATCTCTCTTGTTGTGCATGCACTTTTCAGTTCATGTGGTTGTTAATTATATTCACCATGTGTAGATAAGTTGATAATGATACCAATCTAGGATTGTATTGCTACTTTTATTTAATCTCTAGTTTAAGTCATGCTTAAAACTGTCATTATTATCTTCTTTTCCAGAGAAACCACATGTGCATATCAATGGAACTTGTAACTGCTGTTCTTGGTGATCATGGACAGCGTCCCCGAGAAGATTATGGTATGAACAGTTATTTTTTGGTTCATTCAAGAAACTCAATGTTAACTAATGTTCTACACACAAGATCAAAGCTTCATGGTCATGGAAATCATTACAAATTTGTCATGTTAATTCTTTGTTTCATATATATATAGAGAGAGAGAGAGAGCAAGGTTTGGTCTACATCTTCCTTAGATCTTTTATTAAGTTATTTCTGATCCACAACCTTGACTATTAAAACAATTGAAAGGTACATGGGTCACTGTTTTCCCCAGTATCTGGAGTTGAGAAAGCAATGAAGTTTTCCACAGAAGTGTATGAGTTAATTCTTACATGGAAACAACAAATGCATCCAACTCAAATGATTCCAAGATTTACTCCATGTGGAGTTTTGCGTAACATTCTTTTGTATCTTAACTTCATTGTTATTGTCTTTTTCTGAACAGCGGTAGTTACAGCAGTTACTGAATTGGGCAATGGAAAGCCAAGGTTCTATTCAACTCCTGAAATAATTGCTTTCTGCAGAAAATGGCGCCTACCTACAAATCATGTGTGGCTGTTTTCAACAAGGTGAACATTCAGGATCTTTTTTCTTTTACATTAAGAAAATAAATAGAGGATGTATATTGCTTAGCATATCATAAATGACTCAAATATTATATTTCTTTCGAATCCAGTTTCCGACTTTGGAGTTGCACTTTAATTCTGGATCATTTCTACTTAAATATGTTTAAATTGAACACCTTTTGTTTTTTGAATCCATAGTTTTATGTGTTTATATGGTATATTAGGTGTTTTCTTATTTTATTTAGGAAGTTGCAGAGGAATTTTGAATTTTAACTGAAAGAAACTGTTTGATTCATTTACTGTCTGGGTTCATCTATCACGATTACCTTATTGTTATAAGGAATGGTGGTACACGAGTTCCCTACGATCCCTATCTCGCTTCCTTTGATTGATTTTCTTATTTTGATGGATATACTTCATTTTTTGGGTAAATTACATTGACATCCCTTAACGGGTACTTAGTGTAATATTTATAAGGGTGGTCAATGTTATTTTAATAAATACAAGGGTTCGAGCTATTTTATTTCAACACATACATGTTGACTTGGACCTTAATATTATCTGTTTTGAGGTTTTTGTGGACAAGCCAATTGAATTTCACTTTCATTTCTTTATGTAAACATAGGAAATCAGCATCATCCTTCTTTGCTGCCTATGATGCTTTATGTGAGGAGGGTACTGCAACACCGGTATGCAAGGCTCTTGATGAAATTGCAGATATATCTGTACCAGGTTAAGATTAGCACAATTCATTTTACTTGATCTTCGTGCCCTATGCTTGACAGTGTCATACACAAAAGTGTTCTATATTTCTATCTTTTCTTGTTATTTCATACATGAAAATGTTCTATCTGAAGACAAAGTATTTGGTTAAAAGCCATTTTCAAATGATGATTTAAAAGAATATGTTTTGCACAATGGAGAAATATATAACATCTCCGAAAGCAATAATATTACATGCACACTTGGTGCCATAATTCAACTTTGCTTACTTCTTACCATGATCATCGTCTCTCACTTCTGCATCCACCATAGTCGACCAAGATATTTTTGAAGTAAACTTTTGGTGATGTAGCAAGGAATATATTCGACACTGAATTGAATTTCTATCTATCTATGAACTTTGAACTTTTTAATGTTTCAAATGGATCAAGTATATAGTTTATAGTTTTGTTCTATGTTATTTCCTTTTCATTCCACCTGAGATATGTTTATTTTGACATTTTGTTTTCATCTGCTGCTGCTGGTTGTTGTTGTTGTTGTTATTGTAAAATTCATTGCTATATCTATTTTCATAAATGTAGGTTCAAAAGACCATATAAAGGCCCAAGGTGAAATTCTGGAGGGTCTCGTAGCTCGTCTTGTGAGTCATGATAGTCCAAATCATATGAAGAAAATTTTGAAAGAATACCCTTTTCCACCTGCTGATGGAGGTATGATCAGTGGTTCTCTCTATATATTGTGTGCTAGCTGCTGTACCGCATCTTATGCCTTGTTATTTTATTGGTATTATGCTCGTTAGTTGAGGAAAGAGAATTAGATATGCCAAGGCTTAGGATCATTGAGTAATCCCTTTTATGCATAGTACCAATATTTGATCAAGAGTACCTGAAAATTGGATTTGGGTTATGCAAATGGAACCCTTTTTTTCTGTGATAATGACTTAAACCCTTTTCTTGCTAAAAGCGTACCTTTTTGCTCCTCCTAATTGTTAGTTGAAGTTCAAAGAAAGTTGAAATAGCATATAATTTTTTCCATTCTCCTTCAGATGCCCTTGATTTGGGACCAAGTCTAAGGGAAATTTGTGCTGCAAATAGGTCTGATGAAAAACAGGTACAGCATAAATACATCTTGATTTGAATTCATTCTATTGTAATTCTTGAGGTGGATTTGGATCTGGGTCATCAGTTTATGATACCATCTTGTCAAGCTAGGAGTGTAAAAAAACTAGGCAACAGTGGGATGGAACCCTATTTGAGACCCAATGCAGGATATGTGGTTCCACATTCACCCTGTTCTTGCTATTTGTTAAATGACAAGTTCATTCATGAAAGGATCCAAATCCAGATGGATTTTTAAGTAAATGAATTGACTATTGTGTTTTGTTATTCTTCTACAGCAAATAAAAGCTCTTCTTGAGGGTGTTGGTAGTTCTTTTTGTCCCGACTACTCGGATTGGTTTGGGATCGGTGCTACTGATTCTCATTCAAGAAATGCAGACCGATCTGTTCTTTCAAAGTTTTTGCAAACCAATCCTGCAGACTATTCAACTAAAAAGTTGCAGGTCAGTACATCCTTAAATCGTATAGTTACACATGGAAATTTGTTAATTATGACAAACTGTACTAAATCGTTCAGTTCATAGTTATACCTTTCTTTTTAAATTTGAGTCAGGAAGTTGTCCGGTTGATGAGGGAAAAACGCTTCCCCGCTGCATTCAAATGTTATCATAACTTCCATAAAGTTGATGACATATCAAGTGACAATCTTTTCTACAAAATGGTCATTCATGTACACAGTGACTCAGCTTTCAGGAGATACCAGAAAGAAATGAGGTCCCATTTCAATCTGATTTATTGTTGAATGCTCAGCTTATTAATTTTCTAGAGAGCCTTCTATTATCTTGCAAATTAAATTTTACTTGATAACTTCTGAGCTGCAAATGTTTGGCACTTTCAGGCATAAACCTGGATTATGGCCACTATATCGAGGTAAATGCTTTTTTCCTTTTAATCTATCTATTCATTTATTCTGAGATTTGCAAGCTAATGATTCTGACTCACTTGTGGTCAATTGTTGATTGTCTTATTCACATGTGGTGGTTCTTGCTAGTCTCACGTTTCAAAAGTTGCATTTGATATGTGTATAATTGTTTATAAACAAATATATGCTGCTTGTTATTATCATTTCGTCACAGCTCTCTAAGAACTTAACGTATGCCCAGGATTCTTTGTTGATATCAATTTATTCAAGGCAAACAAGGAGAGAACCACTGAAATTTCAAAGAATAATAGTACAAGTGAAAGTGCTAGTGATAGCTCTGAGAAAGAAGAATTAGCTGATGAAGATGCAAACTTAATGGTCAAATTGAAATTTCTTACGTATAAGGTATGGATTAGTGCTTGAACTTGATTTTTTTATGTATTTGTATTATTTATGAGGAAGAATTCATTTTGTTATTGTAACTTTCTATCTTATTTTACCTCTCCTCCTTAGTTGCGAACATTTCTCATTCGAAATGGCTTGTCAATTCTGTTTAAAGAAGGTCCAGGTGCTTACAAGGCTTATTACCTAAGGTAAGTTTAACGGGGCTTGTATTTGACAGCTGAAACTATATTATAGTTTGCTTTCATATATTTTGATGGAAATTTAAGGACACATAATTGTATTGCATAGTTTATTTTTAAATGCATGTTCCAAGTTAATGTACATTTTCACATCTGAGCATCTTTTTCACCATCAGTTAGGTTGCAAAAACATGAATGCCATAGAAATGATCTTTATGGTCTAGGAAGTATATTAAGCATGAATTGTTGCTTCATAAGAAGGTTTCTTTAATAACTCTTCAAAATGGTACCACATGGCATGCACATAAGGACTTTAGCGGATAAACTTTGATTCTCGACTAGATTCATTTGTAGTATGTGTTACATCGTTAGAAGCGTTTGTGTTCTAAACAAATAACACCCGCAGCCACCCACATACCCAAGCAACTTAATGTGAGACAAATAAACCAAGAAAAAGTAAACCGCCATTAATTCCAAACCTGTGTTATACCCTATCCTTCATCTATGTCCTCCTTCATGACATGTTTTATCAGCATGTTAGTTATTCAGTTCTGGTTCAGTAATTCCAAGGGCATAACCAATTATTTAGCATAATAAACTTGTTATTGAAGATGTAATATTAAAGGATTAGGAATATGTTGGTAATATGTTTATTCTTTTGTCTACGTAGTTTGTAATTTGAACAAATTTTATATTCATCTTATATTTGTTTGCTTTGACATCACAGACAAATGAAAATATGGGGAACCTCCCCAGGAAAGCAGAGAGAACTTAGCAAGATGCTTGATGAATGGTACACCTGCAATTCTAGTCATTTTTCTCTTCTCCTATCTGTTTGTCTATTCTTTGTTTTCCTATTTTGGTTGGTGTAATTGATTAAGATATATTCTCTGCATACAGGGCTGTCTTTATAAGAAGGAAGTATGGAAATAAGCAACTATCATCATCAACTTATCTTAGTGAAGCTGAACCTTTCCTTGAACAATTCGGAAGACGAAGTCCTCTGAACCAGGCTCTAATAGGCTCTGCGGGTAATTTAGTTAGGACTGAAGATTTCTTGGCCATTGTTGAGGAAGGCCAGGACGAAGAAGGTGATCTTGCAGCAGAGCGGGAGTCAGTGTCACCTGGGCCTAGTATCCCAGTTCAAGACACGGTCCCAAAAGCTGATGGGCTGATTGTATTCTTTCCTGGTAATTCTACTTATATGTGAAACCTTCAGCAACGTTAAAATATGTCAAGTTGATGAGTTGGCTGTTTTTCTACTGCATAGGAATCAGTTTCAGCTAGCATTATTGAGTGACTTCTTGGTGTTTTACTGTGATCACAATGAGGATTTTGTTTTAGAATTTTTTAGATGCTAAGCTAGTTTAGGAGAGAGAGTTTATGACAATCTTTTCTAATTGCCTGTGTGTGTAATTCAGGCATAATTGATTTTGTTGTAGGTGAACCCATGATTATTACATTTTTCTTAAGTGTAGTTATGCAGCTTGGTCTTTGTTATTACTTATCTATAAGAGGTTTTCCTTTTCTTCCAGGAATACCTGGTTGTGCTAAGTCTGCCCTTTGCAAAGAATTGCTAAAGGCTAAAGAAGGATTAGGAGATGAGCGGCCAATGCATAGTCTCATGGGTGATATGATAAAAGGTAATATTTCTCCTGTAGGATCTAGAAATGGACAAACGTTGGTTTTTAAATTGTAAAAGTTCTTCCTAATATGATTCAGGTTCATATTATTTCCCTCGCTTAGTTGTTCCTATTTATTGAAGTTGTAAACGATCACTGGGATCATGTGTTAGTCTTGATAGTTAGGTTAAGAAAGTACCTTAGTATGTGGAAATTTCACATATTTGATCATGTGGATTTTCTCCATTGATTATATTTTCTTATGAGACCTAGGTTAAGGTCCTCTTCCCCTCATCAATCATGAAATTTTTGTATATGATCATGTTAAATTTTTACATGAGGGTCCATTCTCTCTTAGCATTGCCTATAATACTTGAATATATATATATTTACCAATCAATTCTTCTCAGATAACTAAATTTTGTGGCTTATCAACAGGAAAATATTGGCAGAAAGTGGCTGAAGAACGCAGAAGGAAACCAAAGTCTATAATGCTTGCTGACAAGAATGCCCCAAATGAAGAAGTTTGGAGATTGGTTGGTTAAGTTATTTCATTGTGGCCTCT
Source organism: Arachis ipaensis (assembly GCF_059453495.1). NCBI lineage: Eukaryota > Viridiplantae > Streptophyta > Magnoliopsida > Fabales > Fabaceae > Arachis > Arachis ipaensis. The sequence goes on along the minus strand of NC_142438.1, from coordinate 3,767,271 downwards.
TGAAATTATGTTTTCTCTTCCCCACACTTGGTTCCCTCTCGTATCTCTTTCCCTGTTGTTAATAGGATCTCGTTTAGTACTTTTGTGACTGTTCTTCTGTCGATGGTATCATTTTCATATTTAATTGTTTAGTACTTGATCTTGCTTCCATTGGATGTTGTCAATTCATGCAGTGGAAGGGGAGCAAATTAAATTTGAGTTGTGGTTGACATTAAAAATGAAATAAGAAAGAACAATTCAATAATTGGAAACTCATTCCCCCCACTGAATTAAAATCTTTTGTCAGGTGGCCTTTTATTTTCCTTGTGAATGGCCAGGATAGTACCATGTTCCCACACTTCTCTTAGACTAGCAAACAGAAAAAGTAATATGATGGCCATGCATTCTTGTTCATGTTTTGATGAGTTGCCTTTGTGAGGCTTGAATTGATATATATTTTTGTCATGAAATTAGCTTTAGGGAAATCACCTGCTTCTTTTGTTGGTTTAATTTAATTTAATCTACAATGTTTATCATCAATTATGCCTTTCTCTGCATCATATAACTGTTAAAACTCTATATGCATTAACAAAATCAAATATGCAGATAGAAGACATGTGTCGCAGAACCAGGGCATCTGCTGTTCCCATTGTGCCGGATTCCGAAGGTTGGGTTTGTGGTTAATCCTACTTTTTTCTTGACTATATCCGTTAGTGTCTGCTGTATTATATAAGGGCAGCATCTTCTAGCCCAACATAAACCAATTAGGAAGCATTTACTCAATCTTTCTTTGTGTTATACTCGAGTCCAAAGCAACCAGAGTGAACTGAGTATTTATTTGGCTTTTAAACTGTGACTAAAGAATTGGTCGTCAAAAGAATGAGGCTAACAACAAATACTAGGTATGCATTGATCAGAAGCATAGCTGTGGCATACTATGTCTTGGTGATAAAGAACTTGAAATTCTGAAATGAGTTTTAGTTTCTTTCTCGTCTGAATATATCTGTATCTTCGATTCTGCAGGAACTGATACAAATCCATTTTCCCTTGATGCATTAGCTGTTTTCATGTTTCGTGTGCTTCAACGAGTCAATCATCCAGTATATATCCCCTTATTTTTCTGAAATATACAATCCTTCAATTTTCCAGAGGTTTTGTTACCTTCCATCTCTGATTCCCCCCCCCCCCCCCCCCTCTCTTTCAAATTTTTGAAGGGAAATCTGGACAAGGCATCTCCAAATGCTGGCTATGTGCTTCTAATGTTTTATCACCTCTATGAGGGCAAGGTATGATGCTTCTTTTATTTGGACTCCATTTCTAGGTTTTATTAGTTTCTAAACTGATTTTGCCAATGTCAGAGCCGTAAAGAATTTGAGAGTGAATTAATTGAGCGTTTTGGGTCGCTTGTCAAGATGCCACTGTTGAAGCCGGATAGGTACATTTATGTTAATACTTGTGTTAGTACTTCGTAACAATTATATATATGTTCTAATAGCAATTTAACAGCCTGGTAGCATTCATTGTATTCCATCATTGTCTATACTTTTGTTTATTAAAACAACTGACAATTGATTCTCCTCAATTTAAATATTGTTTCCTAGTTCCAAATTGGAATACCTTGATTTATAAATTATAAGAGATAGGTCAAGGTGGAAAATTGTTGACACTTAAAAACATTTAGAATAGATTATATTCATTAATCCTCTTGTCACTATTACTTATTTTGTTATGCTTTCATCTGTCCGTAGGACTCCCCTTCCCGAGGCTTTGCACTCTGTCCTGGAGGAAGGAATTGATCTATATAAGCTTCACACTAAAAGACATGGAAGGTCAGTCTTATAGAATTTTAGTTTGTATACTGTAGAAACTATTACACTATTTTCTGTGTCCAGATTTTGTTTCTTAAATCTTTTTAGAAAACTTGTAGTAAGTAGATGTCAAGATCATTTCAAATTAAATTGAATAGGTTGTAACAACAAATATGATTTACAGAAAAATATATTAGTTAAAAACTGTATCACCTATATTTCAAGGAGCAAAATGTCGACAATAGCCAATAGTAGACATTGAAATTTCAGGAACTTTCTTAGTACCTGAAAATCAATCCCTCTTTAAGATTGGAACCTTTTTGAAGTTGTTCACCCCCTCCCCCTTCTCTTTTTCCTTCTTTCCTTCCTCTTCTTTCTTCTTGTAATTTGATCAACATTGCCATTTCTATGGTGGCCATATAGAACTGTAGTCGAAGTATATGTAATGTCCGTTATCTTGATTGATGACAGGCTTGGTTGATCTGTCTACTAGCCTCTTGTTTACTTTTATTCCTTATCTTCAAAGTTTTTGCTATAAACTGAGAAGTTTATGTAGTCTTGCATTGATCATTATTGTGACAGATTAGAATCTACCAAGGGGTCTTATGCACAGGAATGGACAAAATGGGAGAAACAACTACGAGACATCCTTTCTGGGAATGCTGACTATTTGAATTCAGTTCAGGCTAGTACATCTGGCATTGTTCTTCCTCTATTGTTATACACCCCGCGCATTTTTCTTCGCTGTTATCTCCTTTTCTCATTCAATATAACCAACTATTATCTCCTGGTTTAAGCTGTTATTGCTTTCGCACACAACATCTGCAGGTTCCGTTTGAGTTTGCTGTCCAGCAAGTTCAGGAAGAATTACAGAAGGTTGCCAAGGGTGATTACATACCGCCAGTTACCGAGGAGAGGAAACTTGGAACCATCATTTTTGCTGCCCTCAGTCTACCAGTTACAGAAATTCATGCTGTTCTTAACAATGTAAGGGAAACGTCTGCTCTTCTTGAATTGTGCTCTCTTCAATATATCAATTAATTCTATACTTTTATATACTTTTGGTAGCTACTAGAACTACTTTGTTGGGGAATAAAGTTCACTCCTACGTGTATTTCATCTAGAAAGAATGTTTGATTCTGTAATATCTATGTATGCAGTTAGCCAAGAAGGATCCCAAGATTGAAGCTTTCCTTAAAGACAAGAAATTAGAGAATCTTAATCGTGCTCATTTGACTCTTGCCCACAAGAGAAGTCACGGCATCAAAGCTGTAGCTGACTATGGCCTTTTCCTGCATAAGAAGGTACCAGTGGAGCTTACAGCACTACTCTACTCTGATAAGATGGCTGCATTTGAAGCATTTCCGGGGTCAGTTGAAGGTGAGAAGATAGATTCCAAGAATGAGTGGCCTCATGTTACCGTATGGACTGCTGAAGGCGTTTCTGCCAAAGAGGCCAACATGTTGCCACATTTGCTTGCAGATGGGAAAGCAAATAGGATTGTCTTCAATCCTCCCATCAATATATCCAGCACAATGGAGTTCTTTTGAGCATTCAGTTCCTCATCTACCCTTCCAAATTCCTAAATCCCCATGGCACTAACATCAAGAGATGATGGAAAAAATTTTGTAGGAGCGAGCATTTACTAGAGATATTTGTGTACATATAGGCTTATTACAAGGTGATTTCTGCAATTGAGTGGTGGGGTATTCCCGTCTTGGCTTGTTTCACTTGGTTCTCTTTCATGTTAAGTTATCAATTTATATGTATTTTTTCCAATGGAATATGTGTCTTAGGGTTGGCGTTGCTGTCAGAAGGATTTTTTTGCCCTCTCCTCTCCTACGATGTGTACAAAAAAACGTCAATAAAACATTCATTCGATAGATTCGATATCAGATATACAACCAAAGACAGCACATTGGTGTTTCGTATGCTTTTTAGTGTACCACTATCTCAATCAATTTTCCACTCTATACATGAGAATGATAATTTAGTTGTCAAATAATTAACAGACATGCATACAACAACAAAGCTTGTTGATAAATAAATAAATTAAACAACCTTAACACTAGGCCTAGGCTTATATCATCAGCCTGGTCGAATATTATGAGCTGATTTGAGAAGAAATGTCTTCTCCGTGAGTGACGCAGGTATCATCATTTGAATCTTCCTTTGGTGTCATACTCTCAGCATATCCTTCGCAGTCTCTGGCGAATTGACAGTATCGACATTTCCATCGCTCATCTTCAGGTGCATAGCTTGCCTCTCGTTGTCCATGCCAAAACTCAAGACAACTTTGAATCTGATTCTTTAACCATTCAGAATCATACTCAAATTTATCTTCCGCCAGCAATGACTTATCTTCTTGATACTCATATCTGACATGACGAAAACAAAACCATGTACTCCTTAGAAGAGAGAGAGCATTTTGAAGTCCTTGCCAAAGGGATCAATGAACAATATTGCCAGAGCCATAAATTTGCACTCACCTTAACAGAAGCTGATCATGAGCAGGGGCTAGCATCTTCAAGGTGTTTGTGTAATATCTCAGCATATCATCAAGGGTCTGCATTTTCTCCAAGTAATCAAATTAGGAAAGAAACATATGTAGACCGTAGACGCATGCTTCAATCATTAACCAACTGAAATCACTTCTGTAAAATATTGTGGTATTGTGAAAATGTTTGACAAAGGGTTGGGACTAATGCTTTCATGAAAAACTTGAGAGGTACTTTTCCAATATCAAAACAAACTTTAAGGCTATACTCAAGTAGAGCTTAGTAATTTAATTTGTTCATGATTGAAATACACACCAGATTCTTGTCACTTGCAGATACACAGAAATCGGAGCCAGCAATTGTCACTTGCAGATCTTCGGCAAGAATATGGTGAGGGTTTAAGCTAAAATAAGTGAAAAACTTTCCAGAAGGGAAATCATTGGCGATTGTATTGTCCCACAAGTACTTGTAACACATCAGTTGAAACCTGCCAAATATAACATATAATGATTCAATCAAACGCATTAGGACACAATATCGCATTTGACAGAACAAAATGCATGGCAGAAGATCCAGCATACCTTCCGTTTCTTCGTTGCGCTTCAGAAGGAAGTGTATCTCGAACACGAGTTTTGGTGTCAATTAATATTGGATTATGATGTTCTTTTGTTAATGGCATCTGAATCTCATCAATCACTCCCACCATCCATACATTGCCTATATATGCTATTCTGACAACAGAAGTTAGAAGTTAGAAGTCTCATCATCATCAAAACAAAACACAACAGAATCCCACCAACAACACAAGACTTCTTTAAGTCTCTTCAGTAAATTTTATATTTCTATCAAATGCAAAGTGTTATTACTTATTATTACTGAGCTACGTGTACACCAAAATTAGCCCCCAGTATAAAATACATGTTGGAATACAAATACACATTGAAAATAAATTAAATTACACATGTATTTACACACAAATACATTGGTAGCTTATTTTAGTGATTGATTTTGGTGTACAAATAATATTTTTGTATTATAATAGCATCAAATTGAGTCTTTTACAATATCAAATTTAAGCAAGTATTCCATTTTTTAATAGAAGGGAAGCCTTGGAGAAATGGCTGAGTTATCTCCGTGTGACCTTGTTCAAGCCGTGGAAATAGCCACTGAAATAATCATCTCTGGCTGCCCTTTATGCTTTGGAAAAGTCTAGGGGCCAGCAACTTTGTTAAATTCTGGCCAGCATATAACCAGCAAAGAAAAGTGAGTCATTGGATGAAATCTCACACCAATCTCACACCATTAAAACCATCATTGATGGCTATTTGATAGCTACAAATCACAAAAGTTGTTGGCCCTTAGCATTCCTCTTATGCTTTAATACTAGAATCACACGCTCAACTCCTAACACATTGTGAAGTATCATTAGCTTACATTGGCAGTTCGCGAGTTAACCCTGTAAACAATAATTGATTCACACCATGAATAAAATTAAGAAACTTCAGGGCCCAACCGTCTTCTTTTGTGGCGATCTTCACCGCCACCCGTTTCATAACCTTCACAGCAATACAATGAGTGTTCATAGATATGACAAAATGGTCCAAATGATCATAAAAGTTTACAACATGATATCAATCAATCTAACAATAGTATGTACCTCTTCTTCAAGCTCCACATGTCTAGCAATACCAGCTCTCATTGCCTTGGTGGTCCTCCGGCCACCGCGGGTAAGAGAGAATTCCTTCTGTTTCTCGCACCATTCCTACCTCAACATTCAACACACACACACATGAAATCAGTTATGTCAAATTGCCATCAATAACAAACCAAACTACCAAAGCATTCATACACAAATAATATGAATGAATGCATTCATCAATTAACCAAACGAATATTGGTGTTTCCTTTTTCAGAAAGAAACTGAATTGAGCTGAAAGAAAAAGGGGCTTTTTGCCAATTAGGTAGAAAATACTAACACCGTTTAATCTTTAGCAATTAGCACAATGAAATGAGCACAAATCTCGAACACCCCATTTGAAAAAAATATGAAAAGATTGAAAATTGATTACCGCGGCAGTGAGATCAGTGACGGACAAGCCTCGGCTCCTTCTATATCGGTGGAGAAATGAATCATGGAGCCTTGTTTTCTTGGGCAAGAGGTCTTCAATATCAGGGTGGTTAACATTGCCATTGCCATTGCTAGTTTCAGTTGATAACCTTCGCTTGGCGAGAAGAGTGATTGATTTGATGGAAAGAGCGTTGGTGTGAAGAAGGGGAGAAGGAGGAGAAGGTGAAGAAGAAGAAGATCGAATGGAAGCAGAAAGAGAAAGAGAGCGAGCAGAAGAGGAAGAAGCTAAAGCAAAAGCAGCTTCAATGAGAGCCATTTCTTCATCACTCACGATCTCAATTGGGATATTATTTGTACTTTTATGGTTGTTGTCGTTCACGACACTCAACTCCTCCTCCGAGGATGTCTCGGCCATGTTTGTGTCGTGAGAAAGTTGACCGTTCGAATCGGCGCGGTTTGAGGGCACACCTCGATTTGAAGTGCACCCCACTTACCCTTTCTTTTCTCTTTCTCTCTTCTTCATCAGAAATCAGATATTGAATTCATTGCATATTGCTTTTGCCCCTTTGGTCTTTCTTACTCTATGCTTCAACTTTCAACCTTTTAAGTTCTAAGAAACAAACTTCTTCGACAAACTAACCTTAATAAATTATAGTTATATTATATAGTAGTTGATTGATTTGTAGGCAAGTTAGTATATATGGTAAATAGTTTTAGTTATATTTTTTTTAGAGAGTCATTTTCTTAAAATGGTATTTCTCTCTCTTCTATTTATAAAATATATATTCTTCTTCCTTATAACTTTTAAAAAACTTTCTCTTTAATCCGTTTTAAATTTTTTGTGTTAATTAATGTTAACTTTATCCATTTTTCAAAAAAAAAATAAATTATTTTTTATAAAAATATCTTTTAACAAAAATTTTATTTTTTATCATTAAATTTTACTTACCAAAATACTCTTTAATAAATTATTTTTTTATTGATTAAATTGTATTTTTATCAAAATATTCTAAAATACCCTTCAATAATTTTTTTATTATTACATGATAATTTTACAAAAATTTTTATTAACAATTATTTTTATATTTTACTATTAATTTTTCGATATTAATATATATTATTTTAACATTAAATAAAAAATCTTAGTAAAATTATTTTTTAATATAAATATATATTAATTGTTATACATATTAACAATAGTAAAATTTTTTTATTTAATATTAAAATAATATATATTGATATAAAAAAATTAATAATAAAATATAAAAATAATTGTTAACAAAAATTTTAATAAAATTATAATTTAATAATTAAAAAGTGATTGAAGGATATCTTAGAAAAAAATAATTTTAATTATTAATTTTTAAAAAAAATATTTTGATAAAAATATAATTTAATTAATAAAAAATAATTTATTAAAGAGTATTTTGCTAAGTAAAATTTAATAACAAAAAAAATAAAATTTTTGTTAATGGGTATTTTTGTAAAAAATAATTTTTTTTTTTTGAAAATAGATAAAGTTAACATTAGTTAACACAAAAAAAATTAAAATAGATTAAATATGAGGTTTTTTAAAAGTTATAAGGGAGGGGAATATACATTTTATAAATAGAGATGAGGGTTATATAATTTTAGCATCTCATAGGGGAGGAAATTGGTATTTTTTCTTTTTTTTTTAAATTAAAAGTGAGATTCGATTCCAACTTTTAAGTAAGGATAAAAAAATTATGTTATTTGAATTATGGGTTTATAGTTTGTTGGCAATATTTTTAGTTATATTATACACAAAATAAACCATTAATGCATTGGACTATAAAATTATCACATATTTATTTTTATAATCAAATTTTAAAAATAATATAATTAAATTAACAAAAATTATATTTACACATCAAAATCAGTCACTAGTATATTTATATAATTTATCTTATTTTTTAGTATATATTTTATATTTTAGTATATATATATATATATTGTACATAATTCTTACAAAACACCAAATGACACTATTGTAATAATTTTTTAGAATTCATTAAATTCAAGGGGTAAACAATCTTAATTAATAATCAAAATTATAGATTACACAGAACATCATTTGCTTACAATAAGATTTTTTTATGTTGTTTATATTTTATTTACAACTTTAGTATGTAGGGAAGAGACACAAACCAAAAAGAATTTTCTCATTCTATCTAATTATATTACATAAAATTAAATAATACTAAAATAATACATTGTTGATAGTTTTACACATATATTCGGTCATGTAATATTAAATCAATAAAAATAATTATTTTTATATTAACGGTCTGAATAATCATTTAAAAAATAAATATAATAAATTATTATATAAAATATTTTATATTTTTAGTGCATTACAATAAAACTCCATAAAATAATACAATTATAAGATCATATAATACTTGTTATGATGGGTAACCAAAGATTAATGGACTGGATTGATAAGATTGGCCCAAACGTTTGGAGGAAAAAACCTCTGATTGGATTTGCGTCTGGGAGCTACCGTCCGACTTGTATATGTAGAAAAATGGGGTTGGTACATGTAAAACACTCTGATGCCTAAGTTAGCAAAGGGTTTTAGCAGGTTTAGAGAGTATTAGAATTTAGAGATACCTAAGGGGTGTAAGTGTATTTATAGTCGTGAATCAATAACCACCGTTGAAGTAGTTTCATCTTTTTAGGTGGATAACTGTCCCTTTATCTTAAAAAAATTGATATATGACTCTGACAGTAGGTTGAGAGATTTTAGGGACAGTTACTTATTTAAATAAACATTATCTGCTATTATTCGATCCCAACTTCTTTAAAATAAGTTAGTATTAAATCCAACTTCTCGTGAGGACGTCAGTATCGAATGAAAGCTAATCTTTAAATTGAGTCTTTTATTTAAATCTGGGCCTTAGTATCGAGTCCGGATACGAACAATACTGGTGAAAGGCATAGTCTTTGTATCCATCCATATTTCAGCCCCTGCTGCCATATTGAAATTTTCAGTAGGCGATTATATTTCCCTGGAAAACTGGTACATCACTATGCTATTTCCATAGCATTACACATCTCAAACATGACAAACAATTTCTAACTTATGCGAACACGTGTTCATTAGTCATATTTAACTCTGCATATATTTTGCCATATATATACATAATCCTGTGATTGTTCATATCTATAATTTCTTCCAGATATTTGATCTCTATTGCTTGATGCTGCCTAGAATAAGTACATAAATTAATCAAATAGTCATTTCACTCTTCTATTTAATTAAATATTAAAATTTGAATTACATTTATGTATGTATATAATAATTTATTATCAATTAATGACATTTTTTAAATCACTAAAAAAAATTAATGACATTTTTTAATAAAATCTCAAATTAGATATTATACAAAAAATTTTGTAACAAAACTCAAATTAAATGGATTAATTCTTAACAAAAAAAATTTCAATCAAATAAAATACCTAACTAAATCCAATTAAATATTGTGTGTGCATTTTTTTGTGTACGTACATTATTTTCTTTTTTGTTTATCTTTTTATTTACACTCTTTTTACTTTTTATTTTTTTCTCATATTTTTTTTATTATCATTATCATAGCTACCATCTCTTCTTTCTTTCCTTTTTCATTTAATTTTTTTCCTTTTTTTCGCTTTTTTTTTAACCATCACCATCATTATCATTATTATTATTATTATCATCTTCTTTTTTTTAGTTAAATATTACACAATTAATTTAATGATTCATTTAGTTATAAATGACACAATTAAAAATTTTAATATCAAAATTCAAAAATTTTCTTTGCATAGTTAAAAATTTTAGGTACTATTTTTTTGATAAACTCTGTATAATTCAAAATTTTCATTCTTCTTCTTTCCAAAATTCTTGTGTCACGATTAAGACATTTTAGTGTCAAAATTAAAAAACTTCTTGTGTCATGATTAAAAAGTTTTAATACTATTTTTTGTTAAATTCTTCATAACTCAAAACTCTTCATTCTCCTCTTCTTCTTCTTTAGTTTAATAACACATAATTAATTCAATAATAACAAAATACATCATTTAATTAGAAATGACACAATAAATCTTTAAAAAATTACAAGTCCAAAACTTTAACGCACTCAACCATTAAAGACATTCAAATATATTTTAGAACAAAAAATACATCAATTTATTGTAAATAGCACATAAAATGACTAAATCTCACTCTTATATGTGAATTTAATACTACCAAACTAGTTCAATGATAAGAAAAATATATTATTTAATTGAAAATAACACGTTGAAGAAATTTCTATGTTACGATAAAAAAATTTCGGCGTCAAAATTGAAAAATTTCTTGTTTCACGATTACAAATTTTTGTTACTATTTTTCTAATAAATTTTGTATAATCCAAAACTCCTCATCCGCCTCTTCTTCTTCTTTTTTCATAATCATCATTTTCTTTTTCTTCTTCTTCTTTTTTCACATTTTCATAATTCTTATTTCACTATCTTAATAAGAACTTGTGTTACGGTTATTTGGAATCAAAATTGAAAAAAAAAAATTGTATCACAATTAAAAAATTTTGGTATTATTTTTTAATAAATTTTATATAATTCAAAAAAATTTCTCACTTTATTCTTTCGCGTCATTATTATCATTATCTTTTTTTTCTCACCTTTTTTTATTGTTTCACTTTTTTATAATTTTTTTATTTTACTTTTTTAATAAAAGTAAAAATATATAATGCTGTAAAATTATCAAAAAGAAGAGGAGAAAAAATACAGCAATAAAAATAACAAAATAAAACGATGATAAAAAAAATATGTAGTGAAAAAATTCAAAAAACAAAAAAATATTTATATTAAAGAGCGCAAAATATATGTTAGTAAAATTAGAATATGTCAACATGTTCTTATTAATAAAATTAATTTTTGTTGAGATTAAATCGATTAAATTAAATTTAGTGGTAAAAAAGATTAAATCGGATTGAATTCTTAATATGTGGAATAAGAAAACACAGTCAATAAATAAATAAAGGGCATCCCACGAGAATTGAGAAAAAATGTTTTAAAATAAAAACGATATTGAAGTTTTGAGAAAGAAAAATAATATAAAAAAATTGAATTGAGACCTTGTCTATATAATATATGAATGGATGCATGTGTGATGTGTGTCAAGAATGAACGAAAGATTGTAACACAACCTTCAACTTGTCTCAATATCACATTGCCACCATAACCCCATGCATGCCACGTGTCCCTCCACACTCTCTTCATAAACCACCACACCCTCTCTGCTGATCTCTTCAATAATCCTCATCACATTTCTCATCATAAACACAAATCAAAACATGGGGAGAAACATAGGATCCCTGTTGCTGTTGGCTCTTGTTATTGTTGTTCATCATGGAGTTGTTGTGGCCACACCCAAATCAATGGAGCTCTACAAGGATCAGGATGAAGAATATTGGGATGAGAGACGACCTTCTTCTTCTTCTTCAGATTCAGGGTTTTTGTTGCAAGATGCAAAGAGTGTGGTGAAGACTGAAGCTGGGGAGATGAGAGTGATGAGAAGCTATGATAGTGGTTTTGGTGGTGGCAGAAGGAGTTTCGAGAGGCTCATGCACATTGCATTCATCACCATGGAACCAAGGTCCTTGTTCATTCCTCAGTACCTTGACTCTAATTTGGTCATCTTCATCCGAAGAGGTATGTATAATAAATAACAATTAACAATTATTCACTCTTTGTTGTGGGTTCTTCATGATAGTTTAGAATCATTGATACTTAAAAATTGTTTGTTGGTAGAAATTCAGGTGAAATTGATAGTTAATAGGTAAGAGGCGTTAAATAATTTATAATTTGATAGCTGATAGTCATAGCTGGTGACCGATAGTTATTAAATAATTTAATTTGATAGAATGATTTACTAACGATCTTTAACTATCAACTTTACTCACTTCGCATGAAAGTAACTCCATTTAAGTTTTCACTTTATATTACTTAATATAATATACTTCAATTTAGTATATTTGATTAAATTATTTAATATAATATATGTTCATATTTGGTGTTAATTGCAGGGGAAGTAAAATTGGGATACATGAATGGAGATGAACTAGCAGAGAGAAGATTAAAGAGTGGGGATATATATGTAATTCCAGCAGGATCTCCATTCTATTTTCTCAACATTGGTCAAGGTCAGAGACTTCACATGGTTTGCAGTATTACCCCAGTTCAAGGAACACCCACACCTACCTTCCATGTAAATAATATCATCTCATAATAACTAATTAATGTCACTATGATTTGCCTCAATAATTAACAGCATTCTTTAATTTTTGTTCTAGTCCTTCTATATTGGTGGTGGTGCCAATCCAGAGTCTATTCTTTTTGGATTTGACCCTGAGATCCTTCAAACTGCATTCAATGTAAGCTAATATTCTTAATTTTTGCATTCTCATCCTTCAATTACTACTGTTATTTATTTATTTGTATATGTATGATTAAATAATAGGCAACAAGAAGGGAACTAGATAGAGTTTTCAGTGCAGAATTAGAAGGACCAATAGTGTTTGTTGGTGATATTCGTGAGCCTAGTTTGTGGACCAAGTTCCTTCAAATGAAGGACCAAGACAAAGCCCAACACTTGAAGAAAATGGTGGTACAAGAACAAGAAGAACATGATGATCATGATCGTGATCATTATGATGAGAAAGAAGAAGATGAAAGGACAAGTTGGTCATGGAGAAAGCTATTGACCAGGATCTTGGGAAATGAGAGCAAGAAGAAAACAGATTACAAGGGCAGCACTGGTGGTTCTCCTGATTCATACAACCTCTATGACAAGAAACCAGATTTCAGAAACAGTTATGGTCATAGCAGTGCTCTTGATGGTGACGAATATCATCCACTCCGAGATGTTAACATCGGCGTTTTCCATGTCAACCTCACTGCGGTATAAATCGTTAAATGATAATTTAGTCAAATATGTTAAACTATCTTAAGTATGAATGACCAGTTTATTAATTGCATGCATGATTTTGATGTGTATGGTGGCAGGGATCGATGATGGCTCCTCACGTGAATCCAAGAGCAACAGAATATGGAATCATACTTCGAGGTTCCGGCAGAATCCAAGTGGGGTTTCCAAATGGCACCAATGCTATGAACGCTGAGGTTCGAGTAGGTGACGTGTTCTTTGTCCCTAGATTCTTCCCTTTCTGCCAAATATCGTCAAGGACGGGTCCTTTGGAATTCGTGGGGTTTGCCGATTCTGCCAAAAAGAACTATCCGCAATTTCTGGCAGGATCGGTGTCCCTCGTGAGATCTATGATGGGTCCTGAGCTCGCCGCGGCTTTTGGTGTCCAAGAGGATACCATGCACCGTCTCGGCGATGCTCAGCGCGAGGCCATCATATTGCCTTCCACGTGGGTTCCCGTTGGTGGTGACAAGGAGAAAGGCAAAGAGCCACGTGGCGGAGACAGTCGGGAGAGAGAAAAAGAGCAACGTGGCAGAGATCCCGAGGAGAGTGAGAGAGAAGCTGGTGGTGACGAGGAAAAAGAAAAAGGCAAAGAGTCACGTGGCAGAGATCCTGAGGAGAGGGAGAGAGAAAGGAAGCCGCGTGATGGTGGTGCAGAGGAGAGGGAGAAGGTGCCACGTGGCCGAGGTGGTGATGTGGAAGGGAGGGAGAGTGTGCCACGTGGTAGGGATGTGAAGAGGGAGCCAAGGCCAAAAGCGGAGGAGGAAAGAGGTCCTACTGGGAAGGATTTGGCTAAGAATTTAGTTATGGGTATCATTGATGTTTGAGGTCTTTGCTTTTTGGACTTTATGTTTCAATATTCTTAGGTCGTCGTTATTATTATATAGTAAGCAGTGAAATTTTGTATTGTCGTTCATGTTGTGCTGTGGACTTGTTTATGTAGTGAGACCTGTGTTTGGTTGTGATTTGTGAATAAAGTTTACTTTCTTTCTTCCATTTTTCTATGAATTGAATATTGTTGCTGGAGAAATAAAAATTTCTGATTTATATAACTTTAATTTGAACAATTTGTACTTTTAAGAGAGGATTTCTAACTAATTTATCTGATAGGATTCTTAGTATGTTGATATTTCCTTTTGAGTGAGCATTGGTCGTTTCTTACTAGCTTCGAAGGAACTAGTCTTGCAAGTTGTGGAAAAAATCAATTAAAAACTTTGTATTTATACTTGTTAGTCTATGAGTAATAGAGTAGTAGTTATGTTAGTTAGAAAGTAGTTACTTTCTGTTATTATAGTATAGCGTGGACTTGGTTTTTGCATTGTAATATTGTTGGTCTATATAATGTGCAGGGACTTGTATAATGAATTCAACCAACATATTCGTTTTCTTCACTCACAGCCTATCTCAATGATTCTTTTGCCAAGAAATCAATTTCTCCTCTCAACTCTACTCTAGCAACAGTAAAAGAAAGTAATGAGTTATGTTAAGGCTATACTAAAATTAGTTATCAAAATTATTTATCAAAATTAGTTATCAAAATAAGTTATTAGTATATATATGTTAGAATATAAATATATATTAAAAATAAATTAAATTATATATATATTTATACACAAATATATTAGTGATTGATTTTAATAATTAATTTTAGTCTACAAATAGTATTTTTGAAAAGTAATTTAGCGTTAGAATAATAATACCAAATAGAACCTTTTGGCAAAGACACCTTGCCGTATTGCCTTTTAACTATTTTGTGAAATAATATACAAGTTATAGAAGTTAGTAAAACGAAAAAGTAAGAATCTAATTACTTTTAAATTAAAATAATAAAAACTATATTTGACTTTGGATAATTTTAAAAATAAAAGTCCAAATAAATAATAATCTCATTTAAAAATAAAAAAAAAAATTGAAGAGTTAAAGGGTATATAAGTCACGTGCAAAGCACGTGTATAAGAAGATCTCGCAAGTTATCTGGAGACGAAGAAGCGAGCAGAGCAGCGTAGATCGAAGAACGCAGCCATGAGAAATGGAATCCACCTCTTTCTCTTTGTTCTTCTCACTTTCCCTCTCTTCTCCCATTCCGAAGTTATAACCCTAACTTCCGACACTTTCTCTGACAAGGTACCTTCTTTAAACCCTCGTTTTTTTCCCCAATTCTAAAACCCTCTATTCTTATTATTTCAATTTCTTCTTTCTTTTCCCCCTTCATAGATCAAGGAGAAGGACACTGCGTGGTTTGTCAAGTTCTGCGTTCCCTGGTGCAAGCATTGGTAATTGATTCATTCATTCTCTTAACTGCTTTTATATGATGTTGCAATTTTCCAGAAATGATTTCATTGAACTGTTAAGAGTGATTTCTAAGCTGTAAAATGATGATGCTTATTATTACAGTAAGAACTTGGGGACGTTGTGGGATGATTTGGGAAAAGCAATTGAAGGAACTGATGAAATAGAGATTGGGGAAGTGGATTGTGGCACTGACAAACCAGTTTGTAGCAAAGCTGATATTCATTCATATCCCACCTTTAAGCTCTTTTATGATGGTGAAGAAGTTGCTAGATACCGAGGTGATTTCACTTTTTTTTTTTCTTTTCTTTTCACTTTTGGTGCTTCATGTCAAATTAAGCTTCATCAATGCAAAACAGATAGAGTTCTTTTTTATTTCTTATAATTTCTGATTTGGAAAACCAAACAAGGGATTACCTCAGTCACCATGATGTGGAAATACATGAAACCAAGTTACTAATGCTGTAGTGCCTGAATGTGGAGATGCAAGATTTTTCTCTTTAAACCTGAGAGGTTGTGGTGATCATCGAAGGAGCTTTGTGGCATATGCTTATAATGTAGTGTCGCATGTTTCTTAAAATCTCATGCTATGTTTGAGTCTACTCTGCACTCTGCTTCTACATTTATGAGTTCAATGATTGATATCTTTTGTTCTTGTAAAATTCTGAATTGCATTTGACAGTTAATTGAGTATCAACACTGTCAAGACACAAGTGCGTGAATGGAGGAAAATATTTTTGAACTTCCTTATAGTCTTGGTCTTGGATTATTGGATATAATTTATGTGTGATTCTTTACTGCTTTATCTAATTATCTAAGCAGCCATGAATGAAGAAATGTATTCTTTAACTCAATGAAAAAAATCATGGCCTTTTTTCACCATCAATTATTAACTGATTTATCCACTTAATTATTTATTTGTTTTACTTGCTGGATGCCTGTATTATCTATTCCCTCATTGCACTCTCACCCCATGTTTGAGGGAGCATTAATAGATCGAATTTTATGCTTCCATGTTTTTTGAATTGCCAGGTTCAAGGGATGTTGATTCATTGAAGAACTTTGTTTTGGAAGAAGCTGATAAGGCAGCAACAAATGCACAAGCACAACAACTAGATAGTGATAGAGAACTATAACTACTTTTTGAGGTATATCTTTTGCTTCAGCTTTATTTTTTATATTCTCTGTCTGGACCCTCCAGTGTTATCTCTCAGCTCTTACGCTGAAGAAATGATCATGCTAAGATGCACTAATCAGAGAAAAAAAATAATGGTTAATCAATCAATAGTTACCAACTTCTTTAGTTTGTTTACCAGCCTTCTGATTGAAATCACATCTGTCATCAGATGTTAAATCAATTCATCGTTTAATTACTCATCTGACAAAGGAATCGTTCTTGTTAATTTGCATGGTGTACAGCCATTTCCTGGACCAATACCTGTTCTATGAGATACGCGATGCACAAATTTAGCGATTTTCTTTTGGGATTCGAACTGAGATTAGCAAAGATACATTCTATTCTGCTCTGACCGGCATTTGTTTGTTCGACCATGCAGTTGTATGAGTTTAGAACTAATCTTTGTATACTACCACATTTTGTATTGTCTTTTCTATAGTTTACAAAACCGATAGCATGTTGTTTACGAAAAGGGTTCAATTGAATATGGACGAAGATGGATTGTCTCCATTTAGTTTAATTTGCCAATTTTCTTGCATACTTTTGCCACATCAAGGTAGAAGCATGTGATCTATCATTAATCATTGATTTGATAAATATATGATTGCTCAACAAATTTATCAAACCAAGCCTGAAATGGCAACCTGATTTTTCATTTTCTTATCATATATCATACATTTTAGTTTCGCTTTGTTCACATTTGGAATCTGTTTTGCAAATTTTGGTTTGAATGTGAACCATATGAACTAGAGTTCCTACTGATTTTAACATATATAGTGAAAATACTTACTCCAATGATAATATCTTCACATAAAGATGATATTGTGAACCATTAGATAGTTCAGTCAAACATTTTAAACCATTTAATGGTTCACGATATTATCTTCGGATGAAGATCTCATCATTGAAGTAGTTACTATAGTGAAAAAATGTGTTAAACTTTAACATGATTTTTACCTAGAATCCATCACTTGATGGGGAAAACAAGAAGGAAAGAACAAAGCGGGTAGTAATCAAATGAATGGAGAAGAAAAAAACAGGTAGAAAATTCAAGTAACAGCTTCAGCTCAAGCCTTGTATAGTTACACTTACATTCATGCTCACCTTCCAGTTGGAAGCACATATATGTTGCTATGCAAGAAAAGGGACTATTGAAGATGAAATTTAGTGCACGTGCCTTTTTTTTTCTTCATTTTCTGTCTCTATCACGCTAACATTTAAAGAAGTGATGTGATGCCTATAATGTGCATTTAAGATATTATGTGATTTCTCAAAAAACAATAGTATGAATATGTTATTTCATTACTAGAGATAACCAACCAAATGACATGCCTAAGATTCCGATGGACAGACAAAAATGTTCACAAAAACTATATTAACGCATAAAAATTGCTACACAACGGAATGCAAATAATTTAAAGTTCTTAATTTGTTTATTAAAAAAATATTATAGAAAATCTTAACAAAATGTTTCTAGCAACACAAAAAAGAAAAAATATAGGGAGACAATGAAAATATTAAACAATATATTGTGTTAAATTAAATAGGTATGCACATGATTATGTTGATTTTTAGTTGGATGGTGGTTATTCTTTTTTATTTGGTTTATTCATACATAGTTAATAATGACTGGATATTCAATTTACTAGGTGTGCAGATGATTATCTTAATATTAAGATTTAAAAAATAATTTTAGAGTATAATATTTTTTTACTTTATTAGATCAATTTTAAAACCTCTTATTTACATTATTTATAAAAATCATTGTCTACTTAACAAAACCGTTCAAATAACTCTTCTCAAGAACAATGAGATAATAATATCTCACACAATCAAACAAAAGCTCAGAGGTAAAAGCAAACGCTAAAGAATCTTGCATGGATGCAAATTTGCCACGATGACAACGAGAATTCCACTTGGCCTCAATAAGGAATGCAAAAGTTGGCAGAAGAAAAACTATTTTAAACCTAGTATTTATTTTAATAATCATCTCACATTTTTCTTATTAAAAATAATCTAAATATACAATTAATTATTTAAGAAGTATTTTTATGTGTTAGTATTATTGAAAATTAAAATAACTTTATATATATTTACTCTATTATTTTTAAATTTTGATATAACTTTTATTCTAATAATTAAATTCTTTTTCATCCTTAAAAATTTTGATGAATATCGTAAAAATATTTTTTTTAGTAAATTACTAATTATGCCTCAAATTTATAAAACGCTGACAATAATAACCCTAATATTTGTTAACGACAATTATATCTTCAAAAAATTTAAAAAACGCTACAAATCTGCTCAACCGTGAGGAGAACCCTTCTCCGTTAAACGGAGCTTGGAGATGTGACAGACGGAATTCTAACGTGACATCCGTTAAAGACTTCAATTCCGTTTATGCTGCATTCCTAATTCATGAAACTCTAATTGTCCAATTCAAATTAAATGACCAAATTAACCTTAAATAAAACACCATATTTAACTATGACTATTTAAGACACGCGAAACGGAAGAGTTTCTTAGTGATGGTCTCTGTTTATTTTCGTCTCTTGTGTCTTTGTATTCGTCTCTTGGAATGGGTAATGTCACATGCAGTCTCACATTTGGCATTGATACTCAATGAAAAAATCCCATCGAATAACCAAGGTTTGGGTAAGCATTTTATGTTTTCGTTGCCACTTTCTACAAGTGCAAGTCCTTGGTTGTTCGATGGAGATTTTTTCACTGAGTATCAATGCCAAACGTGAGACTGCACGTGGCATTACCAATTCCAAGAGACGAATACAAAGACACAAGAGACGAAGACAAACAGAGACCACCACCAAAAAACTCTTCAGTTTCGCGCGTCCTAAATAGTCATAGTTAAATATAGTGTTTCATTTAAAGTTAATTTGGTCATTTAATTTGAATTGGACAATTAGGGTTTCATGAATTAGGGATATAGAAGAAATGAGATTGAAGCCCTTAACAGATGTCACGTTGAAATTCCGTCTGCTACATCACCAAGCTTCGTTTAACGAAGAAGGGTTGGACAGATTTGTAGCATTTTTAAAATTTTGTATAATTATCGTTAACAAATATTAGGGTTATTATTGTTAGCGTTTTACAAATTCGAGGGTATAATTGGTAATTTTTTTTTTATTTCCCTATTAAATCAGTGTTTCAAAGCAGAAAAGAACCAGTTTACATGTCATATTAGAAACCTCTAAAAGTGTAGCAGTTGACAACTTTCCTAACCTTTGCGGATCTGGCTTCTTGGACTACAAAGGTAAAAATGTTATATCTATTCAGCATGGGGAAAATTTACAATATTTATAAAAATGTAATTTACAATATTTATAAATACATGAGCCAAACAAAGTAACACCAATTCTTCTAGTTCTAGTTAGTAGTTACATAACATTTTCTTTTAAATTTGTTACGTGGATGGATGCTTAAACCAACCTATACATTAAATACAGTCACACTTTATACGACAATTGAAGATAAAAAAAGTAAAAGAAAAGCAACAAGAGCATCAATGAATTATCAATTATTACGAATTATGATTCCTACCTGTGCCCCAAATACACAGAAATTACAGCTCTTTTTGTAGTATTGTACTGTATTATCATCTTTTGTCATAAATGCTTGGTGGATAGGACGAAAGTGACATCACATAAGTGCTCATAAAATTACACTATAGGAAAATAATATTAATATTAATACCCTCTTTTTTTCTCTTATCATATTATTCTTCTATTGCTCCAAACAAAAAGAAAAAAATGCAGTCAATGTTGAACCTGCGTGTTATTCATGGTGTTCCTCTATGCCTTTCAGGGATCACAAACCCTCTTTCCCTTTCCAAAGAGTAAATAGAACTATTACACCCTTTTATCTTTTTTTTTTTTCTTTTATTATTCAAGCAGAATTAATTTGTTGATTTTTTTGTAGGATGGCAGATCATGAACGGAGAAGGAAGGCCATGAAGAAGCAAAGATCATCATCATCAATGGCCAGAGAAAGTGTTGTTGTGCATGCAAATCAAGAACAAATGGTGGATACCCTTTGGAATTTTGAGAGGGATTCTTCTTCTTCTTCTTCTTCAATCAAAGGTGAGGGTGATAATCATAAGAACAATAATAGAGATCTGGATGATGACGTCATGCATGATCATGATGACGATGATGATCTTTCACATAATACTAGCTGTTGTTGCTACCTTGGTTCAACAGCAAAAGCTGCATAGCCTTAATTCATTTCTTAATTAGCTTAATTCACACCAGCTAGAATCTCTTCCATTTAGTTGTTTTTTCTCGCTCTCTTTCTCTATTATATTATTTTTTTTAATTTGTCATTTGTTTTTAATTATGTCGAATTGGAAGTTGTGGATCGCTTCTTATTTTATTTCTGCTCCTTTGAAGAATTTACTTTAAGTGTTATAGTAAGTAATTTAGTGAATTCATGTGAGACACTTCAACTGTTATTTTTACATGAACACATCTTTATCAGTTTAGCAGTCACTATATATATTTGAAATAAAAGATCTCAATAATTTAATTATTTATTTCATGAAGTCAAGTAATCTCTTAATTTGTTAGTTTTTGGTATCACATGATTTGTCTAAATTGATTCTAAAATTTATTGTATGAGAATGATTATACTTATTTATTGAAGATTTATTGAAGTAGAAAGTTAAATTAAGAGATTGATTCTCCCCTTATATTATTATTCTATTTTATTTAGTTAGGCCTAAAAAGAGAAAGAAGTAATAATCTTCTTTTCTTTTTATCTTTTTTTTAGATTTTTTTAACAGTATTTTGATTTTTTAATGAGAGATCTTGAATTTGAACTCTACAAATAAAAGAATTTGTGAGTACACTTATGCTCTTTTAATAAGATTTCAATCAGATTATTGAGTCGTATTAAAAAAAATAATATTAGTGTATGGTGAAAAATTACAATTGACAATACCAGTAAAAAAGAAAAATTAAAAGGATGCATTCTCTTAAAGAAATTTCTTCAAATAAGACGAAACTTCCTTTAGGATTTGATCAACAGAGATGGAGTACTTTGGTGTTGTTGTATCCACCTGCACAAGACATTAACCAAGGATACTCTGTACTTATATTTTGATCCTCCTATCTGATGTTTGAATAATGAAACTAAGTGGTATTTGATGATTAATAATTATAATACAATACAATACATGTTATTAATCCCACTCAATGTACCAATATTTTAAACAAACTTTATCCAGAACCAAAATATAATTGCCAGATTTTTTTTATGTAAGAACTTCTTAGCTTAAATTTGGAAGGCCAACCAATACCTTGTAGCAAAAGATCATTTGATTCACATCAAAGAAGAGCATCATTGCAAGACTCCACAGACTGGTGAAAACTGATCAACAGAAATGTGAACATTTGCAAATAGGTGATCAAATAACATTAGATTGGATAGATACTAATACCATATTAAAATTAAATTAAATAGGTCTAACTCAACTCAAAAACTAGTTCATAAAATAAAAAATTATCTCATATTTATAAATTATATCGATATTTTTTACTAAATAATTATATAAAAATTTTATTTATGAGAAATTTAAGAATTATAATGGACTAATCACAACTATGTTAGTGTGAACCTTCTCTTGACCCATGCTACACCAAAAACAGTACTAAAGAATCCTAAATTCTTTTATGCACCTCTGTCTAAAAGTTTAATTTTATTTAGAATGATAGTTTTATGATACAATAAAATCAGGACTCACATGCCCAAAAATTTAAGATAAAAAGTATAAAACTAATAAAGAAACAAAGCGATTTAGACTAAATAATTTAGTTAAATATATTAAATTATTTAAAAATTTTTTACTATATCACCTCTTATTTATGGTTATACCATAATCACTCTTTCGGTGATAATCTATTTGTATTATTGGTAACTAATGGCACTGTTAGAAAATTATTTTAATTTTTTAATTTATTTGTAGGCAATACATATATTAATTATAATTATAAATTATGTTATTTTAAATTAAATGACTTATATAATGGTGATTTCATTTATTGTTATAAATGCTAAATTGAATAAGTCATAGTTACTTTTGATTTGGAATTAAATGAGAATAAAACCCGATATTATCTTTTGTTCTTTAGATAATTATCTTTTGGACTTTAGATATATTATTTTTGGATTTTAGATACTATTTTATTTGGGTTTTAGGGTTTAATGGGTGTCATGCTCAAATAAAAAATAGGCCTTCAGGTTTCGGTCCCCAATCTACCAAACCGCCTTTGTTTCTCTCTCCGTCAAAAGAGTTGTAATTCTGCCGCCTACTGATACAGTAGGTTTTGATTGAGAAACATCGGAAAAACCACAAAAACCAAACTCTTCCGATCATAATTTATGTTTATGAATTCAGGTACGCTTCCGCATCTAGTATTTTCTTTCTTAATGATTTAACATGATAATTTTTAGACTAAGAAATTCTAAAAAAATTCCAACAAGTGGTATCAGGCCATCCATAACTAAATCATTAAGTAATAATTAATTTCATTATTATTTGTTGTTACTTAATATTGGCATGTCACATCAATTTTTTTTAATTTGAATCAATTGATATGCGTCTTATTCAATGTATGTTGTGTGTTGCTTTCCTATACAGAAGGTTTTGATTGAGAAATATCGGAAAAACCACAAGAACCAAACTCTTCCGATCATAATTTATGTTTATGAATTCAGGTACGCTTCCGCATCTAGTATTTTCTTTCTTAATGATTTAACATGATAATTTTTAGACTAAGAAATTCTAAAAAAATTCCAACAAGTGGTATCAGGCCATAACTAAATCATTAAGTAATAATTAATTTCATTATTACTTGTTGTTACTTAATATTGGCATATCACATCAATTTTTTTTAATTTGAATCAATTGATATGCGTCTTATTCAATGTATGTTGTGCGTTGCTTTCCTGTTATTCGCCACTTACGGTGTTCCTCCAATTTTAACTATGTGAATGCACACATTATATTATTGACATTGTAGTCTTATATATATACTGCCTTCTTAATCTATTGCAAAATATTGGTAATTTCTTTATGTATTATTATTAATATTATTGTTATTTTTGATTGGTTAAAATCACTTATACGATATATATTGTGATTTTAAAATAAATAATAACAATAATACCAGTGTTTAAATTAATGTCTCTCAATCCCAAATATTAAAGTAATAATAATATTAATTCATAAAAAATTAATTAATTTCTTGATCATGGATGCTGTAAATCCATAAATTTAACATATTTATTATAGAATTTTTTTGTATGTACTATAATTTAATTTTTAATTATGAATTTAGAATTTTTGACACATAAATCATTGCATAATTATAATCATATTTTTTTTAAAAGTCTAAAAAAAACTATCCTCAATTTCTGGCAGGATCGGTGTCCCTGAGATCTATGATGGGTCCTCTGCAGCATTTGGTGTCCAAGAGGACACCATGCACCGTCTCGACAATGCTCAGCGCGAGGCTATCATATTGCCTTCCACGTAGTTTCCCACTGGGGTGACGAGGAGGAAGGCAAGAGCCATGTGGCTGAGACAGGGAGGAGAGTGAGAGAGAAAAAGAGGCACGTGGCGGAGGCAGAGAAGGAGAGAGAAGGATTTGGTTAAGAATTTAGTTATGGGTATCATTGATGTTCGAGATCTTTGCTTTTTGGACTTTATGTTTCAAACTTTCAATATTCTTCCATTGCTCCAAACAAAAAGAAAAAAAAAAAAGCAGTCAATGTTGAACCTGCCTGCTATTCATGGTGTTCCTCTATGCCTTTCAAGAGTCACAAACCCTCTTTCCCTCTCCAAAGAGTACATAGAACTATTACTCTTTTATCTTTTATTTTCTTTTTTTTTAATTATTTAAGCAGAATAATTTTATTGATTTTTTTGTAGGATGGCAGATCAACGGAGAAGGAAGACCATGAAGAAGCAAAGATCATCATCATCAATGGCCAGAGAAAGTGTTGTTGTGCATGCAAATCAAGAACAAATGGTGGGTACCCTTTGGAATTTTGAGATGGATTCTTCTTCTTCATCAATCAAAGGTGAGGGTGATAATCATAAGAACAATAATAGAGATCTGGATGATGACGTCATGCATGATCGTGATGACGATGATGATCTTTCACATAATACTAGCTGTTGTTGCTACCTTGGTTCAACAGCAAAAGCTGCATAGCCTTAATTCATTTCTTAATTAGCTTAATTCACACCAGCTAGAATCTCTTCCATTTAGTTATTTTTTCTCTCTCTCTTTTTCTATTATATTGTTTTTTTTTTAATTTGTCATTTAAATTTTTAATTATGTGGAATTGGAAGTTGTGGATCGCTTCTTATTTTATTTCTGCTACTTTGAAGAATTTATTTTAAGTTTTATAGTAAGTAATTTAGTGAATTCATGTGAGGCACTTCAACTGTTATCTTTACATGAACACATTTTATCATTTTAGCAGTCACTATATATTTGAAATAAAAGATCTCAATAATTTAATTATTTATTTCATGAAGTCAAGTAATCTCTTAACTTGTTAGTTTTTGGTATCACATGATTTGTCTAGATTGATTCTAAAATTTATTGTATGAGAATGATTATACTTATTTATTGAAGATTTATTGAAGTAGAAAGTTAAATTAAGAGATTGATTATTATTCTATTTTATTTAGTTAGGCCTAAAAAGAGAAAGAAGGAATAATCTTTTTTTCTTTTTTTTGAGATTTTTTTAACAATATTTTAATTTTTTAACGAGAGATCTTGAATTTGAACTCTACAAATAAAAGAATTTGTGAGTACACTTATGCTCTTTTAATAAGATTTCAATCGGATTATTGAGTCGTATTAAAAAATAATATTAGTGTATGGTGAAAGATTACAATTGACAATACAAGTAAAAAAGAAAAATCAAGAGGATGCATTCTCTTAAAAAAATTTCTTCAAATAAGACGAAACTTCCTTCAGGATTTGATCAACAGAGATGGAGTACTTTGGTGTTGTTGCATCCACCTGCACAAGACATTAACCAAGGATATTCTGTACTTATATTTTGATCCTCCTATCTGATGTTTGAATAATGAAACTAAGTGGTATTTGATGATTAATAATTATAATACAATACAATACATGTTATTAATCCCACTCAATGTACCAATATTTTAAACAAACTTTATCCAGAACCAAAATATAATTGCCAGATTTTTTTTATGTAAGAACTTCTTAACTTAAATTTGGAAGGCCAACCAATACCTTGTAGCAAAAGATCATTTGATTCACATCAAAGAAGAGCATCATTGCAAGACTCCATAGACTAGTGAAAACTGATCAACAGAAATGTGAATATTTGTAAATAGGTGATCAAATAACATTCGATTGGATAGACACTAATACCATATTAAAATTAAATTAAATAGGTCTAACTCAACTCAAAAACTAGTTCATAAAATAAAAAATTATCTCATATTTATAAATTATATCGATATTTTTTACTAAATAATTATATAAAAATTTTATTTATGAGAAATTTAAGAATTATAATGGACTAATCACAACTATGTTAGTGTGAACCTTCTCTTGACCCATGCTACACCAAAAACAGTACTAAAGAATCCGAAATTCTTTTATGCACCACTGTCTAAAAGTTTAATTTTATTTAGAATGATAGTTTTATGATACAATAAAATCAGGACTCACATGCCCAAAAATTTAAAATAAAAAGTATAAAACTAGTAAAGAAACAAAGCGATTTAGACCAAATAATTTAGTTAAATATATTAAATTATTTAAATTTTTTTTACTATATCTCCTCTTATTTATGGTTATACCATAATCACTCTTTCGGTGATAATCTATTTGTATTATTGGTAACTAATGGCACTGTTAGGAAATTATTTTAATTTTTTAATTTGTTTGTAGGCAATACATATATTAATTAAAATTATAAATTATGCTATTTTAAATTAAATGACTTATATAATGGTGATCTCATTTATTGTTATAAATGCTAAATTGAATAAGTCATAGTTATTTTTGATTTGGAATTAAATGAGAATAAAACTAGATATTATCTTTTGTTTTTTAGATAATTATCTTTTGGATTTTAGATATATTATTTTTGGATTTTAGATACTATTTTATTTGGATTTTAGGGTTTAATGGGTGTCATGCTCAAATATAAATAGGCCTTCAGGTTTCGGTCCCCAATCTACCAAATCGCCTCTCTCTCCATCAAAAGAGTTGTAATTCTGCCGCCTACTGATACAGAAGTCTTTGATTGAGGAATATCGAAAGAACAACAAAAACCAAACTCTTCCTATCATAATTTTTGTTTATGAATTCAGGTACGCTTCCGCATCTAGTATTTTCTTTCTTAATGATTTAACATGATAATTTTTGGACTAAGGAATTCTAAAAAAATTACAACAAGTGTATCAGGGGCATCCATAACTAAATCATTAAGTAATAATTAATTTTATTATTATTTGTTGTTACTTAATATTGGCATATCACATCAATTTTTTTTTAATTTGAATCCATTGATATGCGTCTTATTCAATGTATGTTGTGCGTTGCTTTCCTGTCACTTATGGTGTTCCTCCACTTATTATGTTTATGAATTCAGGTACGCTTCCGCATCTAGTATTTTCTTTCTTAATGATTTAACATGATAATTTTTGGACTAAGGAATTCTAAAAAAATTACAACAAGTGGTATCAGGGGCATCCATAACTAAATCATTAAGTAATAATTAATTTTATTATTATTTGTTGTTACTTAATATTGGCATATCACATCAATTTTTTTTTTAATTTGAATCCATTGATATGCGTCTTATTCAATGTATGTTGTGCGTTGCTTTCCTGCCACTTATGGTGTTCTTCCGATTTTAATTATGTGAATGCACACATTATATTATTGACATTGTAGTCTTTTATATATATATATATATATATATATATATACTGCCTTCTTAATCTATTGCAAAATATTGGTAATTTCTTTATGTATTATTATTATTATTGTTATTTTTTATTGGTTAAAATCACTTATGCGATATATATTGTGATTTTAAAATAAATAATAATAATACCAGTGTTTAAATTAATGTCTCTCAATCCCAAATATTAAAGTAATAATAATATTAATTCATAAAAAAAATTAATTAATTTCTTGATTATGGATACTATACATCCATAAATTTGACATATTTACTATAGAATTTTTTTGTATGCACTATAGTTTAATTTTTAATTATGAATTCAGAAATTTTTGACACATAAATTATTACATAATTATAATCATATTTTTTTTAAAAGTCTAAAAAGAACTATCCTCAATTTCTGACAGGATCGGTGTCCCTCGTGAGATCTATGATGGGTCCTCTGCCGCATTTGGTGTCTAAGAGGACACCATGCACCGTCTCGACAATGCTCAGCACGAGGCTATCATATTGCCTTTCATGTGGGTTCCCACTGGGGTGACGAGGAGAAAGGCAAAGACGAGGAGAAAGGCAAAGAGCCAGGTGGCGGAGACAGGGAGGAGAATGAGAGAGAAAAAGAGGCACGTGGCGGAGGCAGGGAAGGAGAGAGAAGGATTTGGTTAAGAATTTAGTTATGGGTATCATGGTAAATTTTAGCCTGCACCTGTTCAAAAGAGGCGTCTGGAACGCCTCGTACTTTCTGACACAGGTTTGTCGGTCATTTGTAAATTTATATTCATTTTCAGTTTTGATCATTAGACATAGTACTTTTTGAATTTAGACCATTTTTGTTATTAATAGTTAGAAAATAGCCCCACAATTTCATGAAGCTCTTTTTGGACCGTGACTTGCTCTTTTAGTCTTCTATAATAACGGGCCAGCCCAATTTTTTCCAACATTAAATGATTATTAAAAGTCTAGTTTGTACTTATCATAAAAAAAATCTAATTTGTACTTAACCAAAAAAAAAGTCTAGTAGTAGTATGTGAAAAAATATACTTCACATTAGTTATATGAATTTTATATAACAATTTTTTTTTAAAAAATCATGAAATATATATTTTTTTATTTAAATTTTGCTATCATAGGTTCTAAAAACATTAGTTAAACATATAATAAAAGAAAATATTTTAATATTATTTATTATAATTTTTTTTTACATTTTTAATATATTAAATATATAAAAAATATTAAAATATTTTTTTTATGATATACTTAACTAATGTCCATAAGATATAGGATAGCAAACCCTTTTTAAAACATGGAAAATGAAAATTAAAATATTGACATGCATTAATAATTAATTGGATTTTATTAAGTAGACAATGACTTTTGTAAACAATGCAAATAATGGGCTCTAGCATTGACCCAATAAAGTAAAAAAATATTCCACCCCAAATTAGCTCTTAAATTTTAATATTAGGATAACCATCTGTACACCTAGTGAATTGAACATCCAACCATTGTTAATTGTACATGAGTAAATCGAATAAAAAAAATAACCATCTAATTAAAAATAATAAACATAATCATCTGCATACCTATTAAATTGAACATTCGACATACCCATTATTCACATTATTTAATATTTTCATTATCTACTAAACTTTTCCTAACTAAAGCTAACCATTATTTGAATGCTTTCATTACATCAAATTGTTTTCATTTGCTTCATTTCCTTTAAATTTGATGGCTATAAATCCGTAGTACAGGAGTTTACTTAGCATGTCTTATTAAGATTTTTATTAATAAAAAATTAATAGTCTTTATTAAATAAATATAAAAATTTTTCAATTAATAAGTTTAATATATGTGATAAACGTTCCCTAATATAATTTTGGAGAAAACTATTTAAGGAAGTGGATAATTACTAATTACATTTCCTGTAATAATTAATGTGTCGTGATTTTACTAATGCATTCACTAATGCATTTTGGACGATAAAATGTTCCGATAAATACCATGCTCAAATTAGTATTCACAAATTCACGAACAAAAAAGGAGTTGACAACTATATAATATTATTCTATAGAATTAGAATCAAATTTCATAATTGTTAAAATCATTTTTTTAAGTCAACTCCAAAAAATAACTTACTAAAATATTTAATTTTTTCGTACTGAATAAATTATTTAAATAATTCTACATTTTTTAATAAAACAACTCTGTTTTTGGTTAACACAAAACTAAATTTGTTTATGGCTATACACACAACAATCATTTAATTCTTAATATTTGCCTATGGTTCAGTTTGTTACAATTTTTCTTGTCCAGTGTGCAAAAATATTCTCACAAAAAAAGTATCACTTTTCTAATATATTCACTCATTTTTTTTTTGTCAAGAAACATTTAAAGGGCATACCTTACCAACCAAAAATGTATTCATACATTTAATCAGCCCAACTAAAAAGTCCACTGAACCACCAAAAACTGAAAAACATGTTTACACATTTAACATCTAATGTATGTATATTGCATTTTCACCACAAACACAAGAGGCCATAATGCAATTATAAAAATATAGGATGAAACTGGATGGAAGTCACATAAATACACGTCATTGTCACATAAAAAATGTGTCTGTTGCATAGAAAGCCACAGCAACAAAAAAGGACAGGCGTCCAAGCCTCTTTTGAACAGGCGCAAGCTAAAATTCACCGGGTATCATTGATCTTTGAGGTCTTTGCTTTTTGGACTTTATGTTTCAAACTTTCAATATTCTTCCATTGCTCCAAACAAAAAAGAAAAAAAAAATGCAGTCAATGTTGAACCTGCCTGCTATTCATGGTGTTCCTCTGTGCCTTTCTGGGGTCACAAACTCTCTTTCCCTCTCCAAAGAGTACATAGAACTATTACACTCTTTTATCTTTTATTTTCTTTTTTTTTTATTCAAGCAGAATTAATTTGTTGATTTTTTTGTAATTGATATAAATAATTTTGTAGGATGGCAGATCATGAACGGAGAAGGAAGGCCATGAAGAAACAAAGATCATCATCATCAATGGCCAGAGAAAGTGTTGTTGTGCATGCAAATCAAGAAAAAATGGTGGGTACCCTTTGGAATTTTGAGACGGATTCTTCTTCTTCGTCATCAACCAAAGGTGAGGGTGATAATCATAAGAACAATAATAGAGATCTGGATGATGACGTCATGCATAATCATGATGACGATGATGATCTTTCACATAGTACTAGTTGTTGTTACCTTGGTTCAGCAAAAGTTGCATAGCCTTGATTCATTTCTTAATTAGCTTAATTCACACCAGCTAGAATCTCTTTCATTTAGTTGTTTTTCTTACTCTCTATCTCTATTATATTATTGTTTTTTTTAATTTGTCATTTGTTTTTAATGATGTGGAATTGGAAGTTGTGTGTGGATAGCTTCTTATTTTATTTCACTCCTTTGAAGAATTTATTTTGTGTTATGGTAAGTAATTTAGTGAATTCCAACTGTTATCTTTACATGAACACATCTTTATCGTTTTAGCAGTCATTATATATATTTGAAATAAAAGATCTCAATAATTTAATTATTTATTTTATGAAGTCAAGTAATCTCTTAGCTTGTAAGTTTTTTGTATCACATATTTTCCTAGATTGATTCTAAAGTTTATTGTATGAGAATGATTTTACTTATTTATTGAAGTAGAAAGTTAAATCAAGAGGATTGATTCTCCCTACACATTATTATTCTATTGTTTGGTTAGGCCTAAAAAGAGAAAGAAGTAATAATCTTCAAATTTTTTTTTAGATTTTTTGAATGGTATTTTGGTTTTTTAATGAGAGATCTTGAATTTGAACTCTACAAATAATTATAAATAAAAGAATTTGTGAGTACACTTATGCTCCTTTAATAAGATTTCAATCAGATTATTGAATCGTATTAAAAAATAATATTTTGTATTGTGAAAGATTACAATTAACAGCAATAATAAAAAAGAAAAATCAAGAGGATGCATTCTCTTAAATTTCTTCAAATAAGATGAAACTTCCTTCAGGATTTGATCACCAGAGATTGAGTACTTTGGTGGTGTTGCATCCATTTGCACAAGATATTAACCAAAGATACTCTGTACATACATTTTGATCTTCCTATCCGATGTTTGAATAATGAAACTAAGTGGTATTTGATGATTAATAATTATAATACAATACAATAAATGTTATTAATCCCACTCATCTTATAACAAGGTATACCAATAGCTTAAACAAATTTTGAAGGCCAACCAATATCATTGGATAGGCACTAATATTATATTAAAATTAGATTGAATGGGTCTAACTAAACTCAAAAACTAATTCATAAAATAAAGAATTATCTCATATTTATAAATTATATCAATATTTTTTTTTACTAAGTAATTATATAAAGATTTTTATTTATGAGAAATGTAAGAATTATAATGGACTAATCACAACTATATTATGACCATGCTACACCAGAAACAGTACTAAAGAATCAAAAATTCTTTTATGCACTTCTGTCTAAAAGTTTATTTTTTTAGAATGATAGTTTTATGATACAATAAAATTGGGATTTATATGGCCAAAAATTTAAGATAAAAAGTATAAAACTAATAAAGAAATAAAGTGATTTAAACCAAATAATTTAGTCAAATATATTAAATTATTTAAAAAAAATTACTATATCACCTCTTATTTATGGTTACACCATAATCACTTTTTTCCGTGATAATCTATTTGTATTATTGGTAACTAATGGCACTAATACGTTTATTAATTTTTTTAAATAATAAAAATGTAAGCTTAATTATACATTTAAATTTTGGAAATAGGAAAAAAATATTTTTATTAAAATATATATGATAAAAAATATTTAAAAAAAGACGACATTTGTACGTTAATTTTTTTTCAATCACCAATAGATAGATAGATAGATAGATTGAAGAATATGTATAGTACGCAAAGTATACAAAAAAAAATAATGTTATATAGAACACTATTATAATAATATTTTATAAGAATGGTTACGTGATGTTTTATTAACTAGATTGTTTGCATCTCATTTCATTACAAGCTTTATTGTTAATTTGGCTTTTCAAATTTTTGTAACCTATATTTATTTAATTTTGAGCACAATTGATATATGAACTGTATTACTATAAAGAACACCTAATTTTTTATTCTAAACTTAACTAAAATTAAAAATTTCTACCTTTTGAGCGAGTCTAAATAATAGAAATCACACTAATTATAGATTATTACACTAAACATCCTTTGCTTACAATGAGAAAGCTTTTCGTTGTGTTGTTTATATGAAATTTATAACTTGAGGATAGGGAAGGAACACAAACCAAACAAATGAAAGAATCTCATAGTTCTATAATAACCATATTGCATGAAATAATATTGCTCAGGAAAAGTTTAAATTTGTATATAAACTTAGCATATGGTATATATCTTTTTTATAAGACGAAAAGAAGAAAGACAAATGACTATGAAGAGTGTAATAATAATGTTGCTTATTATTGGAGTAGTCATGTGTTTTGTTTTCGCTGAGTCTCGTGAAATAGAAGATGTATCATAGATGATTGCATAAAACGACCTTGGTCGCATTCAAAAAAGGCCAGAAAGTGCGCTGAAAAATGTTTGGACAATAAGTATTTAGGTTGTTAATAAGCAATCCTTTCTAAGTTTAGATTATGTATAAATATTTGGTGTTAATAAATTCTTTACCTATTTTTAGGTAAAAAAAATTAAAGTAGAGTATATTTTTTGTTTTTGAAGTTTGTCAAATTTTTTAAAAATATCTTTAAATTTTATTTTATTTTAATTTTGTCTCAAAAATTTTTAATTTGTATAAAAAATATCTTTGATAGCTAAATTTTTTAAAAAATTTAAGACTAATATAACAATAATGCATAAAAAATATGCTTAATTTGCTTATTTTAAAGGTTATTCTTATGAAATTGTTGTTGAATTGATCTTAATTTTTTTGAAAAATTATTCTCCAGGAATATATTTGATGCAAATCGAAAATTTTTAGGACAAAATTAAAACAAAATAAAATTTAAAGATATTTTTAAAATTTTTGTCAAATTTCAAAGACAAAAAATATAATTTACCCAAAAAATTATTAAATTTTCAGAAAAGTATATAAGGTATTCATGTATACGACAAACATAGCCATACAAAGAGAACTTTAAATAAATCATAAAACTAAAATAGCTCTAAATAACATGTGAAATAAAATGTGAAATTTAATTTTGATGTACTATAAATATAAAATATTTTTATAAATATATTTAATTACATCATGTTATATTAGTAGAATAACTATTTTTATATTGATAACGTAAATAATTATAAAAAAATTATATGATTGAATGGCTATATAAATTATTGCAGAGCATACAAATTAAATTTTTTATGTCTTATATTATAATTCAAATTTATAGAACTGTATTATTATTAAAAAAATGTATTGCACAATAATTATACTCTAAAGCCTCTTTTGAATTTTTTTTTATCATAAGGTTGCTAATAAAATAATTATTTTTATATTCATAACGTAAATAATTATCAAAAGAAGGTTATATGATTGGATAGCTATATAAATCATTGTAGAGCATAAAAATTAAATTTTTTATGTTTTATATTATAATTTAAATTTATAGAACTGTATTATTATTAAAAAGTTGTATTTCACAATAATTGTACTCTAAAGCCTCTTTTGAACCTTTTTTTTGTTACAGGTTGTTTTTTTTTTTTTCAAAGATAAATATTATTTTATTAATATAAAATAAAAGTGTTTCCATAAAGAAGTACAAAAGAATTGGGTATTCCCATTTATCATCAGCTGTGACTGAAAGACTAAGAGCTTAAAGAAGAGTAAAGTAAGAATAAAGAAAAAGTAGCATCTATCAGGTATGGTTCACGAGTTCACGCACTAAATTGCTAGCTTCTTTCACTATCTCTGGTGCTGGGCTTATTACCTTCTCAAAAACACACCGATTTCTCGCTTTCCAAGTGCTCCAACACAGCGCCGCTATGAGCAGGGTCTTTTGTCTACCGTCGAATTGAGCCGCTGCCCAGGATAAGACTCGTTGCCACCAATTGAAAAAAGTTTCTTCTTCTCTCATCCATAGGTCAGGGGTTATTAAGCTTAGGCTCCATATTATTGAAGATAGGGGGCATTGGAACAAAGCATGAGAAATTGATTCAGCCTTCAACATGCATCTTGGACAAGTGGCAGGAGTGGATGCGAACCGGCTGTGAATTTGTTGCAACACCGGAAGCTTTTCATGAAGACTTTTCCATAGAAAAATCTTAATTTTATGTGGTAATTTCAACTCCCAAATGCTATTCCAGACTCTGTTGTGTATGTTCTGGGACCTCAATGAAGTAGGAGAATGAAAGAATCCATAAGCAATTTTGTATCCTGACCCAACTTCATATATACCAGATTTTGTCCAGCACCAATTAACTTCATCCTCCTCCTCTGTTGGTTTGATTGAAAAAATTTTATTGCATATATCAACTGAAAAAATCGACTCAATCAGATTTTTATTCTAACTTCTATCAGGATTTAGTAATGCACTAACGTAATACACTTGCATATTTGGCAGGATTGTGAGTGCATTTTGAGGGACATTAAGGGGCACTGGTGGTGGGAGCCAGAGGTCATGGAAGATGCGAACATTAGTGCCAGAGCCTATTTTCCATAACAAGCCTTTCTCGATCACCTTGCGCCCTTCAAGAACACTTCTCCAACCCCACGACGGTACGCTTCCTATCTCTGCATGTAGGAAATCTGTATATCTGAAATATTTAGCTTTGAGCATTCTTGATATAGTAGAATTAGGGTATTTCATTAGACGCCAACATTGCTTGCCCAATAAAGCCAAATTTTGCGTCCTTAGATCCTTGATCCCCAGCCCTCCATCTTTCTTTGGTCTCGTCATTGTGTCCCATTTAATCCAAACCATTCTTCGTTCTGCGCCTTTTTGACCCCACCAAAATTGCGAGAGCATGCTATGAATCTCAGTCAATAGCGTGTCCGGGAGCTTGAAACAAGAGAGTGTATAAATAGGAATCGCCTCCCCCACCGCTCTCAATAGCGTGTGCCTGCCACCTGATGACAATATACTTCTTTTCCAACCCATAATCCTCTTCTGAACTTTATCCTTGATAGCTCCAAAGGTTGCTTTCTTTGATTTTTGAACTATAGAGGGCAGTCCCAGGTATTTGTCTTGTACTCCGATATGTTCAATATTTAGTGTCTGAGCAACTGCTAGTCTTGTGTTCTGAGGAGTGTTGTGACTGAAAAAGATAGCCGACTTATTCAAATTGACTTTTTGCCCACTAAAACCCTCATAGGTCTCTAGCAATTCTAGAATGCTTTGGCTTGTATTAGGTGCGCTCTTGCAAAAAAGGATTGAATCATCAGCAAACAAAAGGTGATTAATTGTTTGGCATCTCCGATTAACTTGAACTCCTTGAATTAATCTGTTTTGCTCTGCCTTGTGTAGCAAGAAGGAAAGTCCTTCTGCACAAAAAAGAAAGAGATATGGAGATAGGGGGTCACCCTGTCGGATGCCCCTATTTGGCCTAAAATAGCCAAATGGTTGACCTTCCACAACAACAGAGTAAGAAACAGTCGTTACCAATTCCTTAGTCCAGTTAATCCATTTAGCATCAAACCCCAGCTTATCCATAATATACTATAAAAAATTCCATTCAACCCTATCATAAGCCTTGCTCATGTCTAGTTTAATAGCCATCTCATGCTCTGCCCCACTTCTCTTATTTTTCAAATAGTGCATACATTCGTGGGCAATTAGAATATTATCTGAAATGAGTCTTCCTTTGAGAAACGCACTCTGATTTGGACTTATAATTTTATTCATAATACCTTGTAATCGGTGCACCATAACTTTAGAAATAATTTTATACATAACTGAAGACAAACTGATCGGTCGTACCTGAGTCATGTCACTGGCATCTGGCACCTTTGGAATCAAACAAATTTGAGTATGATTGAAGCTTTTTAAAATTCTGCCACTGTGAAAGAAACTTCTCACTGCCTTAAAAACGTCACCTCCAACTATATCCCAGAAAAAGTGAAAAAACTTAGCTGTAAACCCGTCATCACCAGGAGCACTCTGAGCATGAACACTAAATGTAGCTCTTTTGACCTCGTCCATAGTTACTGGCCTTTGGAGCCTACGGTTCATGGAAGCTGTAACCTTAGACTCCAAATCCTCTAAGTATGGATTCGGATCAGCCGAACAAGAAGAAGTAAAAATATCGCAAAAGTAGTCCTCAGCTACCTTTGCAATATCCTCCGGTTTCGATGCAATCTCATTGTCCCTCCCCACTAATCTCCAAATTCTGTTCCTTCGCATCCTTGATTGAAATTTCTGGTGAAAGAATCTAGTGTTATGATCTCCTTCTTTTAGCCACTTGATTCTAGATTTTTCTCGCCAATAGCTCTCTTCTTTCAAATATGCCAGCTCCTACTTCTCTTCCAAACTGGTAACCTCCTCTCCCCCATTGATTCCAGCCACCCGCAACTCCTCTAGTTTAGCTTGAAGATCCTCAATTTCTTTCCGGGAGTTTGCTTTGTGAGTTTTCTGCCATTGAACTAGTCTATGTCTACAAACTTTCAACTTTTGGGCCAAGGAGAACATAGCCGAGCCTACAACTTCCATTCTCCACACTTCACTGACAATTCTCTTGACATCCTCTTCTCCACACCAACGTTCCTGGTATTTAAACCGCCTTTTACTATGCCAGGATTGAGGTTCGGTTTCCATCAAAATTGGAGCATGATCCGAGCCTGACTCTGTGAGCCTGTGCACCACTGCATTCGAAAACTTCATCTTCCATTCCATCCCAACTAAATAGCGGTCAAGCCTCTCCTTCACCAAATCCTCTCCTTGTCTTCGATTTGTCCACGTGAAAGGGTGCCCCACCATTCCAATATTCACCAATTCGTTACTATCAATAAAATTAGTGAATGTTGCAATGGTGGTTGCTGATTTTTGGCCTCCACCCTCCTTTTCCGCTTGGCTTGTTATAGCATTAAAATCGCCTGCTATTACCACTTTTCCTTCCATGTGTTGGCTCATTGTTATAAGCTTCTCAAACTGTAAGGATCGAATTTGTTCTGAACAACTCAAATGGACACCAATGAACGCCCATACCTCACTGCTTCTGACTTCCTTAATTTTGGCTGCCACAAAGAATTCTCCACTGCTAATAATTTGAACACTGATGCTGTCCTTCCAAGCTAGCACAAGTCCTCCTGCCACTCCTGCCGGGTTAACAATATGCCAGTTTTCGTAGCTGCATACCCGAAGTTTTGCTTCCACCTGTCGAGATTGGTTCTTTGTTTCACTTATAACACAATCTCGGGGGAGTGAGATTTACAGATCCCTTTTAAGGTGTGAATTGTCAGGGGTCTCCCCAAACTCCGACAATTCCAAACTATAGTTCTCATGGCGCCTTGGGTGCCATTTGTAGGCTGGCACCCTCCACCATCTGTTCAACTGCATTTTCATCCTCTGTTCTTGCTTTCTTTGTAGTTACTTCAGCTATACCACTTATCAACCTTTTTTTGGGTTCACTTTTAGTATCTGACTCTGCAGCACCTTGTCTTGCTAACCTTTTCCACTTCTTACCTTTTTCTGTGGTGAGACACTCCCCAATAGCGAATTGCATAAGCTGCCCTTCATCCTCCTTGTTATTGGACTGACCAGCTATGATAACATCCATGCATTCTGTTCTAGAATTGGCTGATTGAGGTGACTCAGGTGCTGCCATGTTACCAGTGTCTTATGGTTTCAAACTTTGTTTCCCTTCTTGCATTGACATCTCTGCAAATTCTTCCAATAAGCAGTTTAAGACCGGTTTTTTCTTACGTTGAGTGGCCTTATTCTGGTTTTGGGTTGAGTTGTTGAATGTTCTTTCTCCTTCAGAGTAGATTCGCGTTCCCACTTGGCTAGCTTTAACCCATTCGCCAATGTCATCCTCTTTTACCATCTCACTCTCTGTGTCCTTTAGCAGATCATGGCAGTTTTTCACCTCGTGCCCCAATTTTGCGCAATAGGTACAGAACTTTCCAAGTCTCTCATAGCGCAGTGCCACTTCTACCTCCTTTTTATTAGGTCCTGCCACTATTAACTGATCTCTCACTTGCCTGGTAGCATCGATATTGATTTTGGCTTTCACAATCCTAGTTTCTCTGCCTCGCATCTGAAATTTACCTACCTCCAACACTGTGTCCAGATTCTCTCCCAATTTACGTCCAACTTCGAGGGTTTTAAACGATTCTGGCAAATCCCAAAATTGAACCCAAACTGGAAAATTGGAAATAATCTCTTCATCACAGTTCTGATCTTCCTTCCATCTCTTGACATGGAGCACATAATCTTTGAATAGCCATGGAGAACCACGTTCAACACGCAAGACATCCACTTCTTTATTAAAAAAGAATTGGAAGGAATTATCCCCTTTGTCACTCACGCTAAATCCTTCCGGGTTTCCCCATATAGCCTTTAAAGCATTCCCCATGGTTCCAATTGAGAAGGTTTTGGAAGCAAAGAGTCTGCCATAGAGACTATTGGAGCAAGCGTTAATACCTTTTGATATGTCTGCCTCTTCCAGTAGAATCACATTCCTACCTCCTTTCAGGTTGTCTTCCTCGATCCGATCTTCATCCCTCGTTGTCTCAGCCATGCAGATTACGTAGACTTGTATTGAGATTTAATTGATCTTGACAATGTAGCCTTGACGGCACTAGGAACTCCGTTAAGAAACCCTAACAGAGCACTAAAAAACCCTAACAGAGCACTTTGTTACAGGTTGTTATACTCTAAGAAAATGAGTATAATATAATTAAAAAATAATTTAAGATTTTAACAGTAATAATAATAGCAATTAAAAATAATTAACATTATAATCTTAGAATTATTTTTAGTCAAAAAATAAATTATTGAAAAAATAGCCACAAAAAATTATAATTTTTAGTGACTATCAAAAAGTCTTTATCAGCAATTGTATAGTTGTTGCAAAAGATTATAACTTTTAACGGCCATTAAAAAGGTCTTTACCAGCAATTGTGTAATTGCCGCTAAAATTTTTTAGCGACGAATCATAAAACGGCTAATGTCTAATTGCAGTAAATGTATTAATTGTTATTTTTATTGCCACTGAAAGTAAAATAAATTGTTTCTAAAAATATTTTTTGTAGTAGTGATAAATGGTAGATATAGAGATATGACCATTGAATTGACCCACTCTTAACATTCCTAATGATTATAATTACCACATATTTGTCAATAAGATATTCTTAAGATAAATACGGTAACATACCGAATCTCTTTTGACTTGCGACTATCATAGTAATTAATAATGTATTTATGAGAAAGTTTAGGGGCCAGCAGTTTTATTAAAATCTGGCCAGCAAAAGAAAAATGAGTAATCTTACACCATTATATGTAATCACACACCATTAAAAATACTAATGATGGCTAATTGATGGCTATAAATTACAAAATTTGCTGGCCCATAACACTCCTCCTATATTATACTTTGATTACAGATACCTAATGATTTAGAGTGCTAGTTGAAGGATATTGGATATGATTTAAATACTTGTAGAATTAATGATTAGTTAATAAGGAATCTATCAACTCTCGATAAAGAGTTTGAGCTCTATGATTATAATGACTGAGATAAATAAAATCTTGGCAAAGGAGATTGAATGAATGAAGAAATGAGTTTCTTATGTTATTCACAGGTTATTATAATGATGGTAACAACTTAGAGTTTGACAATTAAATCATAATCTAAGAGTTAACCAAGAGCTAACAAGATAGAAGGAATTATACTTTGTTATTCTCGGGTTCTTAGTAAAACATATTACTTCATACTATCAAGTCGTTGAGGAGTATTGTTAGATGCCAACATTGATTCATAAATTTAATAGGACTAATTTACTACCCGCTTAGAATTAAACCTATGAAGTCATACACTAACGAGTGTTCTAATCTTTGCTAAGGAATTATTTAATTATTATTTTAATTTAATCAAATAAATAATTATATTAATTCAAATAAAAAATTATTATATTCTTTACTAGCACTAAAAATATAATAATAATATGATAATTGAGAATATTAACTGAGATTTAAAAATAATTAATTATTCTATTTCTAAATTTGAATTTTAAGTTTGAATGAGATCCTAAATGATTCTGTTTTAAATTGAATCGAGATATGATATGATTCACAAGATTTTAATTTGAGATAAGATACGATTTTAAATTTGAAATGAGATTCAAATTTAAATCAATAACAAATATTATATATATATATATGTCAAGAGTACAGAAAAAATATGAGTTTTATTCCTTTACTTCTACATACATAATTATATGTAAGTCTAATTTTTGGAAAAGAATTTAACGGTATGCAAAGAGTTGTAAGATTTGTGCAAAAAATTATAAGAAGTTTCTCAATTTAGATCAGATATCCGTTAATTTAAAAATTGATATCAATGATCAGTTTCAGTGTGGATACACATATCGTTTTTGTACTTTTGAAGAAGAAAATTATTTTTACTAGCATACTCAAGTATTTAAATTTGATTTATGTTACTATAATAAAATTTAAATATAAAATAAAATTTTAAAATTATTCTTTTCTTTTGCTATATGTTATGAATACTCTATAATATTTCACATGGCACATCTTATTAGAAAAAAATTTTAAGTGCACTGTATATCAATGTTTCAATGATTTTCAATCATAAATCTTAATTATAAAAAATATATAATATATAATTAAAATTAACTGTTAAAATTTACTGAGTTTACCAGTATATTTGAAAACTTTTCCTTATTAGGGCTTTTGAAAACATATACCACACCTATATATGTTTGAAGTTGGCTAATAAATTCGGTTGAATGGATCATTTCTAGTGTTGTGTGTCAGTGTCTGTGTGTGTCGTACCATAAGTGAATTGTGGTAATATGAAAAAGAGTAATAAAATGTTGTAAAATACTAGAATCAAATTGCTGTTTCTGTTTGTTATATAGTCTCAACCTAGTTAAGAGATATATATATGTATTGATGGAGAAATAATTGACCGTTATTTGTAATTAATAATGGTATTGTTTATTATATATATTTAGTTATTCCATATAATCATTATTTACACTAATAGCTATGTTATATAAATAACTAATTTCAACTATTCGTATAGAAATATAACTATACTTATATTTATAGGGAAATTTATAAAAATTTTATAGTGTAATTAAATCAGGCTAACATTTATAATAAAATTTTATAAATAATAATATAATCAAAATAGATTTATATTTATAATTAAAACACGAATAGAAATATAAAATATAGTGCACTATGATATAAGAAAATTTATTATCGGCCTGTTGAGACCGGTGAATTAGCGATAGCCAAGCCATTATTAAATATGGTGACCGTGGTAATCTGAGTTTAATTTTTTTTTCTTTCTCAATTAGGTTGTTTGTAAAGTTTGTGCCTATTAATTGGTATTTGGTGCCAATGCTATTCTGGACAAATAAATGATGTCTTGGTCTTCTCTGAATTTAAAAACGACTAAGCCTGATTAATGATAAATAATTTAAATTTTATTTTTAATTTTATAAATAAGTTACTCATCACACCTTAGCCATATTTAATTAAATTAATTTTTTTTTCTTACATCATAAGTAAAAGTTGTTGAATTTTACTAATGGATTTATTGCGATCTGACTGTCTATAAAATTTGATTATTAATGTCATTAAAGCCTTTAGTAACATTGAACATTCTTATAGTGACAATGAGTTGGTATTTATGAAATGTTTAATTAAAGTACAACAAAAAATTTAATTATTTAGATGATTAATTTTTAAAACAAATATATAAAAATGTATAAATAATATGTGGTGATTAATTTAATAAATGATTTTTAGTAATCATAGAGTATCTTTATTGCAACAATTACTCTAAAATTTCAAAACAATTTAATTTTAATTTCTATGAAACAATAATAACTAGTCACTAACAAATGAAATAATAATATATATTATTTCAAAAAATAATTCTCAAGTGATTTTTTTCCGGAATACACACGTCAACAAATTCGTTAAGTGTTAGTGATGGATTTTACTGTGAGAATAATATTGATATTATTTTAAATGTTTTAAGATAAAAATAGGACAATTAAAACGTTAGAAATCAAAATAGAATTTATCACAAATATTAAAGATCAAAACAGTAATTTATTATATAATACAAAAAATAATATTATATAGAACACTTTTATTGTATATATTTTTTTAATGCCAAAATTAAAACTAAAAATCGTGTTATTTTAAAAACGGTCAGGTGATGTTTTATTGACCTTTAAATCATTAGAAATTGTTTGCATACAATTTCGTTACAAGCTTTGTTGTTACTTTGGCCTTTCAAATTTTTGTAACCTATATTTATTTATTTATTTTTTAGCACATAAATTGATACATGAACTTTATTACTATAAAGATCACCTAATTTTTTATTCTAAACTTAATTAAAAGTAAAACTTTCTACCTTTTAAGCGAGTCTAAATAATAGAAATCACACTATTTCATATATAATATATATTATACATATTTTTACGAAACACCAAACAACCATAATTAATTATAGATTATTTCACTAAATGAAAAATTTTTCGTTGTGGTATTTATAATTTACAATTTTAGCATAGGGAAAGGACACAAACCAAACAAATTAAAGAATCTCATAATTCTATAATAATCATATTATATAAAATAATACTACTAAGGAAAAGTTTAAACTTGGCATATCGTATATATCTTTTTTATAAGACGAAAAGAAAAAAGAGAAATGGCTATGAAGAGTGTAATAATAACATTGCTTATTATTGGAGTAGTTATGTGTTTTGTTTTCGCTGAGTCTCATGAAATTATTCTCAAAGAGTCTTCTACTCCATCTTATTATACTATACAGAACCCTAGAGATGTGGATAGCATCATTCCAAATTTGAGAAAATGTATCAAAGATTGTATAAACAGTGGAGGTGGAAAGGGATGGTTGATGCAGTGCGTTGATCATATATGCTTGGACAAGTTCCTACCTCTCTAGTACTTTCAAAATGGTAAGTATTTAAGTTGTTAAACAATCCTTTCCAAGTTTAGATTATGTTATAGGAAGAGTTTTATATATATCGGGAATACTGGTGTTTCAGTTATTTTAACTGTTGATCTAAATTATAAAATATATATATAATATATATTAATTAAAATCAACGATTAAAATAACTGAAACACTAGTGTTTTTGGTACACTTGAAATTTTTCCTATCTTATATACATATTTGCTGTTAATAAATTCTCTACCGTTTTGTTAGGTAAAAAAAATTATTGAATTTTCGAAAAAGCATATAAGGTGTTCAACTATTCATTTATATGACACAAACAGAACTTTAAATAAATCATAAAACTAAAATAGCTCTAAATAATATGTGAAATAATTAAAATACTTTATAAAATTCCTTTAAGTCTTAAATTGTTTTAGTATATTAGATGTTAAATTTA
Organism: Arachis ipaensis; assembly: GCF_059453495.1. NCBI lineage: Eukaryota > Viridiplantae > Streptophyta > Magnoliopsida > Fabales > Fabaceae > Arachis > Arachis ipaensis. The sequence goes on along the minus strand of NC_142438.1, from coordinate 3,722,848 downwards.
ATTTTGATGTACTGTAAATATAAAATAATCTTATAAGCATATTTAATTACATAATATTATATATGCTAGTAAAATAATTATTTTTTATATTGATAACGTAAATAACATCTAAGTTACATGTTATTTTAGAGAAAATTATATTAGGTAGAATTTACCTCCTAAAAAAATAATGTGATTGAATGACTACGAAAATCAATGTAGAGCATAAATATTAAACTTTTTTATATTTTTTTTATTATAATTCAAATTTATAGAACTGTATTATTACTAAAAAGAAAATGTATTATTTCACAATAATTGTACTCTAAGACCTCTTATTTTGACCCCTTTTTCTTTTGTCACAGGGTTGTTAGAGTTGATGAAATTTAAATAAACATTCTAATATAATGTTTTGGACTTCAAGTCTATTGGCTCAGTTATACACTATATATAGACAATAGTTGCTACCAAAATAACCAGCAAATATAATAAAATGGCACATCTTAATACCTCTACCTATGTTTGGAAGTTGTCTAATAAGTTCAGTTGTATGAATAATCCTTTCTAGTGATGTGTATGTGTCTGTGTACCATAAGTGAATTGTTGTAATAAATAGAGTAATAAAATGTTGTAATAAAATAAAATAGATGTTGTTTATTACATAGAATCAAACTAGCATATAAATTCTCTAATTATATTGATGGAGAAATAGTTGACCATTCTATTATATAGATGAGTAATTTCAGTTATTTGTATAGAAATATAACTATACTTGTATTTAAAGAAAAATTTATAGAAATCTTGTTAGCAATATAATCAAACTAGGTTAACATTTATGATTAAATTTAAAAAATAATAATATAATTAAAATAGATTTATATTCATAATTAAAATACGAATAGAAATACAAAAAATATAATCCACTATAATATAAGAGATATTATTATCAGCCTGTTGAAAGCGATGAGTTAACAACAGTTAAGCCATTGTTAAATATCATGGCCATCAATAATTTAACAATCTGAACTTAATTTTTGGGCAATGCTAGGTAGACAAAAAAAACAACCAGAATTTGCCTTATTTATCATTCATTAATTGTTACGATAATTAATAAATGTTAAATAAGACAAATTATGGCTGTTTTTTGCTGATTTTCTTTTGTTATCAAATATTTTCGTAATTTTTTGAGGTTGTTTGTAAAGTTTGCGCCTATTAATCGGTGCCCGTGCCAATACTATTCTGGACAAATAAATGATGTTTTGTTCATTTCTAAATTTAAAAACGACTAGACCTCATTAATGATAAATAATTTAATTTTATTTTTAATTTTATAAATAAGTTACCTATATATCATGCCTTAACCGTATTTTAATTAATTTTTTTTTGTACAACGTAAATCATTACTATCATTATATTATTCTACAACAAATAATATTTTGGCGCAAAAAATATTGAAGTGACATGTTTTAGTACTTATATGCATATCTCTTTTTTCTCAATTTATTTTAAAAAATATTTTATTTATAATTATATAAAAATTAATATTTAATATATAATTATACTAATTACCAATCATTAATATTTTCAATCATTATAATTATATTAATTATCAATCATTATAATATAATTTTTAATCAAACATAATTAGTCATAAATATGATATTAATGTTAATAGCTTTGTTAATATTCTCTATTATGTAGTGTGTATCCTATTAGTATCAAATTAATATTGATATCAATAATTAATTCTTATAATTAATTTTCTACTACTAAAAGATATATATAGTGTTTTTTTTATCATTAATGAGTCTAAATTATTTTAGAGTCAATGCATTTTGTTTAATTTTTTAATTTGTTATTCTTGCTTGACTACTTCATAAAATAAGAATGTATCCTTTATTTTTTATTGAAGTTGATCCTTTTAAAATACAAGTTATAATTTTTTTATGATCTATACAATTCTCTTATTCTTTTGATAATTTGATGATTATAATTTTTATAAAAAAATATTTTTTCATCTAACCTTACAATGCACCACATCTATCAAATACCACCTCGAGTTATATTCATTGATCCGAATTTTAATTATATGGATATAAGAGTTGAACGAAGGGACAATAAACTTTGTTTTACTGAAGGATTATTGTTGGATATATACAAAGTATACAAAAAATATTGTTATGTAGAACACTATTATTGTATATATTTCTTTTATGCCAAGATTAAAAATAAAGCTCGTGTTATTTTTTAAAGAGTAAAGTATTGATTTTGTCATTAATTTTTGGAATAAGTTCCAAAATTGTCCATAATGTTTAAATCGTGTTATTGTTACTTTGGCTTTTCAAATTTTTGTAACCTATCTTTATTTATTTAATTTTTAGCACAATTGGTATATGAACTGTATTACTATATATAAAGATCACATAATTTTTTATTCTAAATAAACTTAACTAAAATTAAAATTCTCTACCTACCTTTTCAGCGAGTCTAAATAATAGAAATCACACTCTTTCACATATAAATTATATATTATTACAAAACACCAAACATACAACCTTAATTAATTATAGATTATTATTACACTAAACATCCCTTGTTTACAATGAGAAAACTTTTCGTTGTGGTGTTTATATTTGATTTACAACATTAGTATAGAGAAGGGACACAAACCAAACAAATTAAAGAATCTCATAATTATATAATAATCATACTACATAAAATAATACTGCTAAGAACAAATTTAAACTTGTATATAAACTTGGGATATCATATCTTTTTTACAGACGGCGCCAATGTACGAGATGTCTCTGGTACGGTTTGAAGGGTGGATCAGGAACCTGCGGACAGAGCTGGGGCCGGGTCGCTTGACTGGAGCAATGGGGGTGGTACCTGCAAAGACACTCCGACGCTCAAGTCAGAATGGATCTAAGAGGTAGAAAGTGTGAGGAATGAATGAATACCTGGAGGGGCCTGAGTCCTCTATTTATAGGTGGTGGAGGATATCTTATCTTATCTTATTTGGCTAAGATAAAGGGGGCGTTTGAATTCGAAAGTCGGTTAGGAGTCTGAGAATGCCGTTTTCGGGCCTTCTAGAAGTGAGGAACGGGTCGGACCCGGGAAACCGGTGTTGGGTTCGGTCTTGGATCCGGGATGTTGGGCCGGATCCGTAACAGTTGCCCCCGCAGCGGGGGAGCGAACAAGGTCGGTCCGTCGCTTGAGAGGCGCGATGTCTGTTCGTGAGCTTCGGTTCGTCTCGGGAGTTCGTTTGTTTTTTGGAGGGAGGTCGGTCCCTTGGTTTCGGTTTCGCTGGGGGGCTCGTCTGACCGTTTTTTGGTTTGACGAGACTCCTCCGCTTCTGCCGTGTCTGTTGCGTTCTTCGATGCTTTATTAGTTTCTTTTTTCGAGGGAGGGTCATTAAATGTGAAGGGACGTTTTCCCTTTTCTGCCCCTACTAGCTTTAACTGTGCCTAGGGGTAATTGTGTCAGTTTACCCCTCTCTTTGAAACCGTTTTGGATTTTTATTTCAGTTCCCTCGCTCACTTCCCTTTCCTTTTCCTTTTTCCATTCTCTTCTGAAGAATCTCTCTCTGAACAGAAAGTCCCTTCCTTTTTTCGTTTTTGGTTTTTGCTTGCTGCTCCTGCTTTTCAAGCTTCCTCAAGTGTTCTTTCTGCATTTCCAGGTTAGCGCGTTTCGTCTATTATTTTCCTATTATTTTGTGAATGCTGCTCTGTTTTTTGCCATGCATTGTTCTGCCTGTTTTTAGTTTTGCGTTGGACTAGTCTCTTTTGGGGGGGGGAGGTTGTTTGGGTTTTTGGAGGGGTCGAGCACCGCCGTATTCGTTCGGTGATGGCGGTGTACCGCCGCGTTGGTTTGGTAGTGGTGTGTAGGTTTCTGTCTTGCTTCTGTCTAGGGTTAGCAGGCTGATGGTGGTGCTCCTCCCTGTTTTAGGTATGCAACGGCGGAGAAATGAGGGTGTGAGGGCTCCAGTAGCCCCTTCCAGGGGCGTTCCCAATCGTTATGGTTGGGTGACTAGTGATGTATGGGGCGTTCCGTCGCGGATGACGGAGGGCGACCTTCAACGGCTCCGTGATCAGGGGGTCATCTGTGGCGGTGGTGATGAGGAGGGGCGGTATGAGCTCGTCCTCCCGGATGCCGACGAGCGCGTTTGCTACTTGAATCTGCATTCTCCCACCGTTCTGGATTGGATGTGGGTTTACGAGTCGATGTTCACTCGGCTTGGCGTGCGACTTCCCTTCTCGCCGTTTGTTCAGGATCTGTTGAGTCGGTGTTCCGTGGCGCCGTCTCAACTTCACCCGAACAGCTGGGCTGCTGTGCGGTCGTTTGAGTTGGTGTGCCGGTATCTCGACCTTCCGGCTTCCGTTCCTGTTTTTCTTTTTCTTTTCTTATGCACTCTTCCGACTAAGGAGGGGAAGCATAAGAAGGGGTATATGTCCTTCCGGGCTCAGCCTCATCGCCGTATTTTTGGCTTGTTTGAGGATTCTTTTCATGGCTTTAAATGGGAGTATTTTAAGGTGCGTCCCGTCCAGGGGCACCATCCATTCTGGCTGTCACCGGAGGGTGTTCGTCGGTTTCTGACATACTGGAACTTCCAAGCTGGCCCGTCGGTTTTAACTAAGTTCACCTATAATGGCTTGTCCCAGGAAGATAAGGACGTTGCCAATATTTTGTGGCATTTATTTGGTGAGCGTCCGTTGAATCCTCGGGACGTTATGGGGGATCCCGAGGCTTGTCGGGCGTATATCGGTGTGTGCTTTGTCTTCTTTTCCCGATTTCGTATGTCATATTCTTGCTTTTTGTAATCTTTTTATTTTTTATTTCTTTCAGTTGAGATGGCTGGTGGGCTGACTTCTCTGGCTAGGTTGAAGGCGGCGATGGGTCGGGAGGAGGGATCCTCGTCTCCTTCGACCCCTGTCTCCAATCCTGCCGTGGAATCTCAACCGGTTTCCCAGGAGGTGATTTCTTCGGCTGCTCGGGCAGAGGTTCAGGTTTCCCCTGGCCATGTGAATTCTCCTGAGGTTGTGGTAGTGTCGGCTGCTGAGGCTTCTCAGAAGAGAAAGAGGCCCGAGGACCCGAGCAGCGAGACTTTTGAGGAAGGTTTGGTGCCGAGTGTGATGGATCGTCGTTTTGATGCTCCGGGGTTTATTGATCAGCATTTGATGCCTGGTACGGAGCCTTATTTTGATGGCTGTGATGTCTCGTTCCAGGCCAAGTCGGTGTATCGTGCTCTCCTTCGCTCTGCTGTTGTTGTTCGGAAGGCTGAGCCTGTGATGGCTCAGGTTGGTTTGTTGGATAAGAAGCTTCGCCAATCTCAGGCTGAGGTGGCTAAGTTGAAAGAGGAGCTCGATGCTGCCGAGATTGCGAGGGGGAAGGCGGTGAAGTCTTCTGAGGAAGCCGGGGCGGAGATTCTCCGGCTTTCCGAGGTTGAGACTTCACTTCTTTCTCAGCTGGGCGAGGAGCGGCGCAAGGCTTCTGATGCGGGTTCCCGGGCTGCCGTACTTCTTGGTGAGATGGAGGCTCTTACTGCCGAGGTTGCTACATTGAAGAGGGAGAAAACTGAACTGTTGACCGATGCTAAGGATGCAATTGCTGCTACTGAGGAGGCGATGAAGGCGCAGGCCCTGGTGCTTGCTCCGGGAGTGGATGTGTCCGTGATGGGCGCATTCAAGACCGTTCGTGATGGCCGGATAGTCGACCTCGAGTAGCTTTATCTTTGTAATCTTTTGTTTTCCCGCTTTTTTAGGCTTGCTTTGTTTTTGGATACATTTGGTTTGGCCGTGGGCAATGTAACCGTGACTCCGTAACTTTGGTTTTTCGTTTTAACAATTTCTCGAGCCGTTCGGGCTCTTTTCGTATGTTCCGTTTAAAAGCTATTCCGTTTAATTAATCTTTTTCCCGTATTTGGGATGAGTGGACCGTCGTGTGGTCGGGTTTCTATGGATATCCGCGGGTTGGGCCTGGAGGGTGATCGGTCCTCCAGTCGTGGCCGTGTTTTTGTTCCGTATTTGGGACATTGTGTGAGAAAAAATAAAGAATTTAGGGATAGCTTTGTAATGCGATTTTATTGATGGGTGGGCCTCGTTAAAACCCTCCGTTGTTGGCGGGAAAGAGTACCCGAGTTTGATATATAGGCGTAGTTTTTGAAATGTAAATGTAATTTGCAAATAAGTAAAGCGAAAGCGTAAAAGGAAATGGGGGAGGGGGAAATGGAGACCTGGGTTGGTTTTAGGAGTAGTATCGCCGTAAGTTGGCGGCGTTCCACGTTCTCTGGACTTCGTTACCGTTAAGCCGTTCGAGCTTGTAGGCTCCTTTCCCGATTGCAGCTTTGATTCTATATGGTCCCTCCCAGTTGGGGGTGAGTTTTCCTTCTCCCGGGGTTGGGGGACCGATGTCGTTTCGCCGTAGGACGAGGTCGTCAGTTGTGAACTCTCGCCGAATGACTCCGTGGTTGTATCTTAGGCTGATTCTTTGTTTTAGGGCTAGCTCTCTGAGGTGGGCTATGCTTCTTATTTCGCCAGTGAGGTCTCGTTCTGCTTCTTCGTCGTTGCCTTCGATTGTTCTTCGCGGGCTTGGGTCACCGATTTCGACTGGGATGATAGCTTCCGTGCCGTAGGTTAATCGGAAGGGGGTTTTCCCGGTAGCTGTCTGCGGGGTCGTGCGGTACGACCATAAGACCGATCCGAGTTCGTCTGCCCATAGTCCTTTGGCTTCGTCGAGTCGTTTCTTGAGGCCTTTGACTATTATTTTGTTTGCTGATTCCACTTGTCCGTTTGTTTGGGGGTGTTCTACCGAGCTAAAGCGGTGGGATATGCGTAGCCCGTTTAGGAATTCCTTGAATTTGGTGTCGGCGAACTGGGTTCCGTTGTCCGAGATGATGATCTCGGGGATCCCAAATCGGGTGATGATTTGTCGCCAAAGGAATTTTCGACATTGGGTTGCCGTGATAGAGGCTAGCGGCTCGGCCTCGATCCATTTGGTGAAATAGTCTATGGCGACGATGAGATATCGGAGTTGGCCTGGTGCCGTGGGAAAAGGTCCGACAAGGTCGATCCCCCAGGTGCCGAATGGCCGTTCTGCCGATATGATGCTGAGCTGATGTGGGGCGGCTTGGTGGATGTTAGCGTGTCGTTGACATTTATCGCAGTTTTTCACTAGTTGCATGGAGTCTCGGATGATCGTGGGCCAGAAGTAGCCGGCGCGGATGACTTTTTGGGCAAGGGTTTTACCTCCGACGTGGTGGCCGCAACAGCCTTCGTGGATTTCGCGTAATATGTATTCCGTGCTCCCGGGCTCGACGCATTTGAGCAGGGGTTGCGAGAATCCGCGTTTGTATAGTTGTCCTGCGACGACCGTATAACCGGCGGCCTCCCTTTTTATTCGTTTTCCTTCTTTAGGGTCTTCGGGCAGTTCCCTGTTGAGGAGGTATTGTAGGATGGGGTGGGTCCATGACTTGTGGTGGGAGTGTGTTAGGTGGGTGTCGGCTGTTAAGGATACGGACGGCGTTTTGACGACTTCCTGAATTAGCGATTTGTTGCCGTGTCCTGGTTTGGTGCTAGCAAGTTTGGAGAGGAGGTCGGCTCTGGCGTTTCTTTCCCTGGGGACGTGCTGTATGATTATCTGGTCGAATTCTTCTTTTAGTTTGTTGACCTTGGCGAGGTATTGTTGTAGTAGGGGATCTCGCGTTTGGTAGTTTCCGTTGATTTGGGAACTGACTACTTGCGAATCCGTGTTGATCTCCAGGATTTTTGCCCCGACTTCGTTGGCTAGGGTTAGGCCTGCCAGGAGGGCCTCGTATTCTGCTTGGTTGTTTGAGACCGGGAAGTCGTATCTGACTGATTGTTCGATCACGACGCCGTTTTGGCTTTCCAGAATGACTCCGGCGCCTCCAGAAGTGACGTTCGAGGAGCCGTCGACGTGTAGTTTCCATGCCTCGGGAGGGGTGTTTCCTGGGGTCATTTCTGCGATGAAGTCGGCCATGGCCTGTGCTTTGATTGCGTATCGGGGTTCGAACTTGATGTCGAATTGGGATAGTTCGACGGACCATGCTAGCATTCTACCTGCTAGGTCGGGCTTCTGTAGTACCTGTTTGACTGCTTGGTCGGTTCGAACCGTTACGGGGTGGGCTTGAAAATATTGCCGCAGGCGTCGGGACGCCGTGAGGAGGGCAAAGGCTAGTTTTTCTAGGCGCGAGTAGCGGGTCTCTGCGTCTTGTAGGACTTTGCTTGTGAAGTATATAGGTTTTTGCTCCTTTTTCTTGTTTTCTCGGATGAGTGCCGCCGCGAGTGTTTCTTCCGTTATGGAGAGGTATAAATATAGGGTTTCCCCTGTTTGGGGTTTGGCGAGGATTGGTGGTTCCGCCAGGGTTTTCTTGAAGTGTTGGAATGCCTTTTCGCACTCTTCTTTCCATACAAAGGGGGCTCCTTTCTTCATTAGTTTGAAGAAGGGGATTGCTTTTTGGGCTGATGCTCCGAGAAAGCGAGATAGGGCTGTCAGTCGACCGGTGAGCTTCTGAACGTCGCGTAGGTTTTTTGGGCTCGTCATCTCGAGAACGGCGCGACATTTCTCCGGGTTGGCTTCAACTCCGCGTTGTGTGATCATGAAGCCGAGGAACTTTCCTGCCTCCATTCCGAAGGCGCACTTTGTTGGGTTGAGTCGCATTTGGTGTCTCCTTAGGGTGTCCGTTACGGCCTTGAGGTCGCTGATGAGTTGTTCGTCGGAGTCAGTTTTGGCGAGCATGTCGTCTACGTAGACTTCTAGTTTGGTTCCGGATAGGTTCTGGAATATTTTGTTGACGAGCCGTTGGTATGTTGCTCCGGCGTTTTTCAGACCGAAGGGCATGACTGTGTAGCAGTACGTGCCGTCGGGGGTAATGAACGCCGTTTTTTCTTCGTCGGGTCGGTGCATGGGTATCTGATTGTAGCCGGAGTACGCGTCCATAAAGCTGAGGTATCGATGTCCGGATGCGGAGTCCACTAGTCCGTCGATGTTCGGTAGGGGAAAGGCGTCTTTGGGGCAGGCTTTGTTGAGGTCCGTATAGTCGACGCACATTCGCCATTTTCCGTTGGATTTCTTTACAAGTACAACGTTTGCTAACCAGGTTGTGTAGGGAAGTTCTCGGATGAAGTTTGCTTCGAGCAGGGCTTGTACTTGTCTTTTGACTTCGGCCGCTCGGTCTGCTGACATTTTTCTTCTTCTTTGTGCTACGGGTTTGGCTTTGGGGTTCACGGCTAGTCGGTGGGACATGAAGTCAGGATCTATCCCTGGCATGTCGGCTGGAGTGAAAGCGAACAGGTCTCTGTTTTGTTTTAAGAATTGGGAAAGGTCTTCTTTCAGGTCGTAAGGGAGGTTCCTGTTGATGAAGGTGTATTCGTCCTTGGTCTGTCCTATTTGTAGTTTCTCCATGTCGCCTTCTGGTTCGGGTCTAGGTTGGCCGTCTTGTCGGGCATCTAGGTCGGCCAGGAATATCCCGGCTGCGTCGCGGGATTTTTTCCGTAAAGCCAGGCTGGTGTTGTCGCATTCTGCCGCGATTTCCCGATCTCCGTGGATGGTCCCGATGGAGTCGTCCTCCGCTACGAACTTCATAAGGAGGTATTTGGTAAAGATGATGGCCGAAAAGTCATTGATCGTCTTTCTTCCGAGGATGACGTTGTAGGCAGTGGAGTCTTTTAGGACCACGAATTCGGCTATGAGTGTCCTCCTCTTGTCACCGGTTCCTATGGTGAGGGGGAGTGTGATGGAGCCTTCCGGTTTGAGGAAGTTGTCTCCGAGTCCCGTGACGCCGTTGCGGTGCGTTTGGAGATTTTCGTCGCGGAGCCCAAGCTTGTCGAAGGCCCCTCGAAAGAGGATGTTGGAATCTGCGCCGATGTCTACTAGTATTCTTCGGACTAGCCCGGTTCCGATCTTCGCCGAGATCACGAAGGGTGCATCTTCGGCTGCGGTGCCGTGCTGGCAGTCCTCGGGTAGGAAGGTTATTGCTTTTTTGGACACGGGAGTTGGGGCTTGGTTTGTGACAGCCATTACTTGGAGGTCCTTTTTTATCTTGGATTTTGACTTGCATGGTGCATCTTTGCCCGTGATGACGTTTACTATGATGGTCGGGTCTTCTTCTGGACTTTCTCTTGGGGGTCGCTTTTGGGTTCTCGGGTTACGTCCTTCTCTCTCCGGTGACCTGTCTCTCTCCGCGCGTCTCGGTTCTCTGATGATTTTGGTAAATTCTGGGAGTTTGCCGTCTCGTATGGCTTGTTCAAGGGCGTCTTTAAGGTCGAAACAATCCTGCGTTTTGTGACCGTAGCCTCGGTGGTATTCGCAGTAGAGGGTTTTGTTGCCTCCTGTCCTTTCCTTGAGTTGGCGGGCTCTTGGAATGATGCCTCGGTCCGCTATTTGGTGGTATATCTCGGTAATTGGTGCGGTTAGGGGTGTGTAATTGGAGAATTTGCCTATTCTCGGTGTCCGGTTGGTCGGCCTCGGGTGGTCTCGTTGATTCTCTTTGGGTGTTGCGTTATGGTGAGAAGCCGAATTGCCGCGTTGGTTGTTGCCGTGCTGCCGCTTGTTGGCCGCGACGACTTGGCTGACCTCTTCGTCGTTGATGTAGTCTTTGGCGACATTCTGGATCTCATGCATGGTCCATACCGGTCTGGTGGTGAGGTGTTTGCGAAAATCTTCATTCATTAGCCCATTGGTCAGGCAAAGGCTTGCGACGGAATCCGTGAGTCCGTCGACCGTTAGGCATTCGTCGTTGAAGCGGTCGAGGTATTTTCTTGTGGATTCTTCTTGTTTTTGCGTGACCCCTAGTAAGCTGATGGGGTGTTTGGCTTTGGTGATCCTAGTAGTGAACTGGGCCATGAACTTTCGTGTAATATCGTGGAAGCTGGCTATGGATCCGTTCGGGAGGGCGTTGAACCATTTGATCGCTGGCCCGGCGAGGGTTACCGGGAAGGCTCTGCATCGGACCGCGTCGGCCGCTCCTTCTAGGTTCATTCTGGCCTCAAAAGCCGTTAGATGTTCTTGGGGGTCTTTGGTTCCATCGTACTTCATGTCGGTAGGTTTGTCGAAGCCTTTGGGGAGTTTTGCCCTTAGGATTCTTTCTGTGAAGGGTGTAGCTCCCATTATTGTATGGTCGTTTCTTGTGCGTTTGGTGTTTCGGTCTCTTCGATCTTCGTCCGAGTGATGTTGATAACTCAGATCTTGAGAAGCGCTGCGGTTATGTTTCTTATTGTATCGCCGTTCTGGCGATTCTTCGTGTCTGTGATCGCGTGATGAGCTGCGACCGTCTCTTCTGTCATGTCGTCGGGTTGGCGACCTACCGCGGCGAGATCTTGATCTGGAGGTTGCATGGCTTCCGTGCTCGTCGTTGTGTTTTCCTTTATTGGTTATCTTGCCTTCGAGTTCCTGAACTCGGAGGCAAAGATCTTGGATGATCTGTGCTGCTTTGTCGCTGGCTTTCTCAGGATGTCGTCGGTCCGTGATGTCGCGATCGTTCGCGTTTTGGATAGCGCTTGCTATTCTCGCTTGGTTCGTGACTTCACGGTGCTCGGGGGTTGGATTAATCGGTTGAGAGTCATCCTGGCTTGAGGGGGTTTCCTCTAGGACGTCCCCCATTGGGCCCAGCTGGCGCGGAGTTCCCACAGACGGCGCCAATGTACGAGATGTCTCTGGTACGGTTTGAAGGGTGGATCAGGAACCTGCGGACAGAGCTGGGGCCGGGTCGCTTGACTGGAGCAATGGGGGTGGTACCTGCAAAGACACTCCGACGCTCAAGTCAGAATGGATCTAAGAGGTAGAAAGTGTGAGGAATGAATGAATACCTGGAGGGGCCTGAGTCCTCTATTTATAGGTGGTGGAGGATATCTTATCTTATCTTATTTGGCTAAGATAAAGGGGGCGTTTGAATTCGAAAGTCGGTTAGGAGTCTGAGAATGCCGTTTTCGGGCCTTCTAGAAGTGAGGAACGGGTCGGACCCGGGAAACCGGTGTTGGGTTCGGTCTTGGATCCGGGATGTTGGGCCGGATCCGTAACAGTGTTTATATTTGATTTACAACATTAGTATAGAGAAGGGACACAAACCAAACAAATTAAAGAATCTCATAATTATATAATAATCATACTACATAAAATAATACTGCTAAGAACAAATTTAAACTTGTATATAAACTTGGGATATCATATCTTTTTGATAAGACGAAAAGAAGGAAGAGAAATGGCTATGAAAAGTGTAATAATAGATGCACAACAAATAATAATGTTTCTTATTATTGGAGTAGCTATTTGTTTTGTTTTTGCTGAGTCTCATGAAATTATTCCTAGTAAAGAGCCTTCACCTCCATCTTATTATACTAAACAGTTTCCTAGACAGAATCCCGGAGAGTATGGAACCAAGCCAACTTTAAAAAACTGTATCAACAAATGCATAGAACTACAATGGCCGCATCCAGAAGATAAGTCCATAAGTAGAATGCGATCGATGAAGGAGTGCGCTGAAAATTGCTTGAAGAGTTTCATATCTACGATACTTTAAAAATGGTAAGTACTTAAGTTGTTAAACAATCCTTCCTAAGTTTAGATTATATAAAAATTTTCTGTTAATAAGTTTTCTACCTTTTTTAGGTAAAAAAAGTTATCGAACAACTTTCGAAAAATCATATAAGGTATTTATTTATGAATTTAACTTTGATGCACTGACAGTGTAAAGTAGTTTTACACGTGCATCCAATTAAGTAACGCCACATCTGTAAAAAAAATAACTACCTTTTACATTAAGCGTCTGTATAGTCATATAAAAAAACGAATATAATTACACGACTGTGTAAAATATAACCACACAAAACGTTTTATACTATCAGTACATCAAAATTAAACTCTTCATTTATATGACAAACATAGCCACACAAAGAGAACTTTAAATAAATCATAAAACTAACATAGCTCTAATTAAACAATATGTGAAATAAAATACTTTATAAAAATTCCTTTTAGTCTTAAATTATTTTGATACATTAGATGTTAAATTTAATTTTGATGTACTGTAAGTATAAAACAATCTTATAAGTATATTAATTACATAATGTCATATATATTAGTAAAAATAAATACTTTTTATATTAATAACGTAAATAGTCATATAAAAAATGATGTGATTGAATGATTATATAAATTATTATAAAGCAATAAAATTAAACTTTTTTATGCTTTATATTATAATTCAAATTTATAGAACTGTATTATTACTATCATTAGTTTTAGGAAAATAAAAAATATATATTTCACAATAATTGTACTTTAAGACCTCTTTTGACCCTTTTTTTTTAACAGGTTGCTAGAATTGATGAAATTTAAATAAATACTTTAATGTAATGTTTTCTTTACCGTTGTTACTTTCATGTCTCGGGCTTCAAGTCTATTGGCTCAGTTATGCATTCTATAAGACAATATATAGTTGCTACCAAAATTATCAACAAATATAATAAAATGGCACATCTTAGTGCCTCTAAGTATAGGAAAAGTTTTAAGTATACTAAGAACATCGATATTTCAGTTATTTTAACCGTTGATCTGAATTATAAAAAATATATATAATATATATTAATTAAAATCAACGGTTAAAACAACTGAAATATCGGTATTTTCCAATACACTTGAAATTTTTTCCTAAATATAATATGAATCCTTTCTAGTGTTGTCTGTCATTGTGTGTAATGAGTGTACCATGATTGAATCTATTTATCTATCTATATATCTATCTTATATCTATCTATCTATCTATCTATCTATAATAAATAACTAGTGCATGTCTCAACAAGTAAAATTACATTATCAACTAAAAAAAATAAAATGTCAACATTGAAAAGTGAATGGGTAAAATAGGTATTGTAGTTGCCAAAATAATAGCTCTGAAAAGAGTGTGTTTGACAAAAAAAAAATGTTATTCTCAAATAGAAACTTCAAAGCATATTAGATTGCAAAGGAGATTTTGGCTATAAGCGGGTTTTTTCTCTTTTTGGGGTTAGAATTCAAATTTCAAACACAAAATTTGAATAAGCATTTTAAATCAGAACTAAGTGAATAACTTTAAACTTAGAGTTTTATATTTCAATTCTTCCATCCTTGATTTTCTGTCTCTCTCTTCGCTTCTTTCTTTCTACTTGGGTGCTCTCTCCCTCTCTAAAAAGAAAGAAGACACTACAAGAAAACAAGCTTTTTGCTACGCTTTTAAAGCGTGGCGAAAAGTTCAAAAAAGCGTAGCGATAGCTTTTCGCCACGCTTTTTGAGCAACCGGCATGCTTTTGAAAGGGTCACAACAGCAAGGGTGCCGGTTGCTCTATCGCCACGCTTTTGGTGACCTATCGCCACACTTTTTTTCTTGCCACGCTTTTAAAGATCGCCACGCTTTAAAAGCGTGGCCATATGTGTGAAATATGGCTACGCTTTTAAAGCGTGCCAATATCAAGATATGGCTACGCTTTTAAAACGTACCAATAGCATGCCATATGGCTACGCTTTAAAAGCGTGCCAATAGCAAGACATTTGGCTACGCTTTTAAAGCGTGCAAGTAGCTAGAGATATGGCTACGCTTTAAAGCGTAGCGAAAAATGGCTCCTGTACGGAATAACTACGCTTTTAAAGCGTGGCTATAGGTTTGTTCAAGTTCAATTGTTTTTTTTTTTTAATCTTCATAATAAAATCTAACAGAATTAATAGATAATGTAAAATTTAGACAATATAAAACCTTCATAACAATTTTAATTACTATTAACAATATAAAACCTTCATAAACTTGTACACTAAATATAGTGGTTGATCACATGACAAGCTCTAACAAAAAGTCAAAGTGAACAGCTACCCATGAATTTGTAATACATGCATTACAATTCCAACAACTATTACATTATCTACTTCCTTTAAAAACTACAAAATACCCTTCCCTCTTGTGATATCTTGCTGGTCATTTGAGATATCATAGGCCAACCCTTTCCATCTGTCCTTATCTGTCTGCTTGTCCTCATCGATCGCCGCAATCTTGAAGCTTCCGGTGGAAACCTTGTTGCTGCTAGGGATTCTTGATGAACCTTCTTCAAGCCGCTTCCAAAGAAAGCTGATGAATTGGGAACTGATGAAGTCACAGCTCCAGAACCATTCAAACTCGCCTGCAATGTAAAATTACATTATTCTCTTGTAATTTAAGAGTTACTTTTCCACCTAACAATCAAGTAACACAAGGAGAAGAGTGTGTTGATCTGCCAGAGAGACAAGATACTTCAGTTCAATGTATTAAATAAGAAACGAGGACCATCATTTAAATGAGTTACGTGATGAAAAATACTAACCAGAATTATCATAGCAATGACGAGAAGGGGCTCCGACCAAAGAACTGACATGAATAATCCATTTGGATCAAAATAGTTTTGACTAGAGAAGCTTTTCCAGTTCATCCTCAGAACAGTGTTAAGCCTCTCAGCGAGATATACACCGGCCACTGCATCAGAACATTCTTAATAAGAAATGATACATGAAGAGAAATTCAAGAATATCAAGACTGACATTCAACCACACAAGGAGATGCCTCAATGAATATAATAAAGATGTTTAAATGGAATTATAAATCACGGAGATATTCATTGATATCTTCAAGATTTAGTGACTTCCACACAGATGTTTATGAATATTACATAACTAGACATCTCAGTTTTTTAAGCTCAAATATCAATGATTCACCTACTTAATAACTTGTTACAACACTGTCATACTCCCAAGTCCTAAACACATTGCTGCATTGCTGCTACATTCATTTAGTAGATCAAACAATCAAAATGATATTTCATATCAGAATCACTCACCACCGGTTACTGGTTAAGATCATCCTAAACAAATATATCTAGTTCGGTAGGCCCTCTCCCTTATATGACAAGTTTAGAAATGCTCACAATGATAAAAGCAAATACGACAAGAGAGAAAAAGGATTTGCACACATGAAATCAAAAATCAAATCATAATGAAAAACAGTAATATGAATTTCACATAAAAATTGCACATTATGAATAGGAAAGAAGCTATAGCTAACTACATGAAAGGTAACAGATCATATTCATACTTGATTAGAGTTCCTTTGACAGCTCCTATGGTTGAAACTGAAGTTGCCATGGCTGTGTTATTGTCCTTGTAGCAGCATAGAGTAATTGTACTTACTACAGAGGAAATAATGAACACTATAAAGACTTATTATAGTGGCTAAGTTGAGTTTAAAGAAAGGAATATAAGGGAATATCTTTCAAGATTGGTTGTAGAATCCTTAACATCCACACAGTGAAGATTAGTTTTTAAGCCACGTGGAAGACATATGTTGCCTCCAAGATATAATAAGTTACCCTTACAAGACAGATATTAGAATTGCTAGCCATTTAAAAGAATTCAGAAATAGCAATGATAATAGAAAAACCCATTTTGCAGGTACTAGTATCTAGAACTTACAAGAATATCTTGGCCAATCCATGAATATGATTGCAGTAGTAGCAGCCCAAAAAATCGCAAAGGCCACAAAAAATAGTAACACTACAAGTGAGACAATAGAGGCCTCCCCGAACAGAGGTAAATTCACTGTCTTCTGACGGAACCAAGACATTTTCTGCTCATAGTTTAAGAGAGAGAGAGAGAGAGAGAGAGAGAGAGAGAGAGAGAGAAATTAATAGAACATACATCAAACAGAAAGAAAATTGATTTACCTTTCTAACTAGAAAAAGAGGGAAAAATACATTGATTGTACCTTAAAGTGAGGCTTACAATACAACTGTGCATCCCCTGAAAAATAAACCAAACTTTAATTAATGCACAGAGGAAATTCAAACCTTTTTGTGTGAATTAATTGGTTAAAAGTATTCCACAAAACTAGTTTCAAATCACAGTCAGCTCATACATCAATTACCATTTACCAACATGCCATGCCATGTGATCCAATCCAACAACTGTGCGAAGCAAAGAAAGTGACAGTGAAATCATTAGAGTGCTTGAGCATTACCCTTCCTTTGGTAATAGCTATTACCAATAGAAAAAATGTTAGATTTTAATTAATAACATCAAATACATGAACAATTTTGTATTTTAAAAGAATTTCTTTAGAGCACTAATTGGATTGAATTTTTTTTTAAAAACTTTTAATGCGAGAAACTGAGAATTATAGCAAAGAAATAAAAATAGCAAAGAAGCAGCAAAACAAAAAGTAAAAAGAAACTATATAAATGACTGTCAATAGTTGAAAAATGAAATGAATATTCCATATGAAACGGTAACAAGATTGTTACCTTTCTTATTGACTTCGAAGAGAATCAACTACTTGAAGATGGTGATGGCTGCAATGGAGAACTACCTGCATTATTGCTAACTACTGAAACTGGATTTTCAAGATGACAGAAGGAATATAGAAACCAAAGGAATACAAATGCCCATATTCAGTAATAGTGGGAATAAATTACCATTTGAATCAACTTTTTCTTTATGCCTTTTCTTCTCGATTAACAAAACCAAATAGTAAGCACTTTCCCTAAATAAACATTAAGATATCAATTACCACAATAATACTAAAAGTTAGAAAATACTTACAGCCATCATGAAGTCTTCAAATACTAAAAAAAAAATATTCAAACCAAACAACGGCAAACAAATCTAGAAGTACAAAAACTCACCACCACTAGAAAGAAGATCTTGTGTTATTGGTTGGCCGGATTGTGCCAAAGAAATTAGCTACATTTCAAAACACGTAAACACGTAAGCACTCTACTTTTTCAACTCCTTCATCATCAAATTCATCTTTAAGAGGTTTTTGTGGCCTTCCTCTTCTCTTTTGTGTGGGAAGCTTTTCATCCTCACCACTTCCAGCATCTTCATGATTAACATTTAGCTTTTTACCTTTCCTCTACCTCTACCCATAATCTTAAAATTCTCAGCAAAGATATGATCATACAAACATGGAAATCTGTAAGCAAATCAAGCCAAGTTACAAGACTTTCATTAGAGAACTAGAGATATCAAATGATTATAAACTCTAACTTCAAACTAAACAGGGTGCACTAGCATATTCTTCCCACCAGCACCTGTTTATAATCAAGCATATGTGATATGTATGTACTCACAAAAACAAACACAATCCATAAGCCGCAGCAACATAGTGAAATGAAAATCTAAAAGGTTAATGATATTAAAGCTATGACTGAATTTGTGCCTAGGCAAAATAAGCCATAAGAAATATCACTCCCTCCCAAGTCCCAACCATTTCTATAGATAAACAAATGACTTCTCATTGTTCTTGCACCATTTTATTATTCCATTCATTCACAATAAACAAGTTCTTTGAAACCCTAATTTTTCAGTGACAGAATAGTAAAACCCAAAAGATATTGCAACCACAGATTGGTTTCACATGCAGCAACTGATAGCTAGGTAACAGAAAGGTATATTCCCAAAAATTGAATCTGGTACTCTTTTAGTAAATAACAGTCAGATTAGGGCACATAAGAACACAGTAAGAGGATTAGGCAATTCAACAAAAAAAGAGCAAATCAAGTGAGAAATAATGCAAAACTAAGCTTCTAATCTAAACAAAGTATTATTTTGAAGATCCACAATAAACCATACAAAGTATTAAATCCAATAACAACAAAACGAGACAAATAAGTTACATAACCCAACGAAAACACTGACAAAAAATGTGGATGACTTGGTTGACATCTCCAGCATAAGACTGAATGAATGGAATCTGCTGCGGCAGAAGAAAACTCTACAACAAGCAACATCAAAAAAGGAGTTAATTTATATATCTCAATCCAGAAAAAGCAAGTGGATTCAAACAGCGAAAATCGAAAAGCTGAAGAAACAGAGTTGAACTTGAAAATAATAAACAAATGAATCAGAGAATAAACAACATAAACAAAGAAGCACAAATGAATTTTGTTCAGATGAGAAGCTAAACCTTGTGAGTAACCTTGTTCTTCGGGAAATTGACGGTACCTGCGGTTCTCTCCTTCCATCGGTTCCTTTCAATTGGAGAAGAGTAATAACAATTAAAAGCACAGATTTATTGTAATATTCAAAATAAATGATTAAATGATGAAAGAAGATTTACTGAAAAAGCATGAACATGTACTCAACAGCGATGATGGCGACCACCGTGACGACTCCCTTTCGCGTGTCCCCCTCCTCCACGACGGCAACGGTTCTCGCGGCTCCCTCATCAGCAACCAGGAAGCATGACAGTGACTGACGCGACAGGAGCAGCTCCTCTTTCCCCTCCACGGCGACGGCGAAGCGCGAAGCTCCTCCAGCGGCGGCGACGCGTTTGGTGACGGCTCCTCCTCTCTCATCGTCACACTCTCTCTTGGGTTTGACTCAACAGCGGCGGCAGGCTGGGCACGACGGAGCTGGGAGCAAGGCAGCGTCTCCTTCCTCGGGCTCTCCTCTTCCGCGTGTGTGTATTGTGTTGTGTGCGCTGGAGAGGGGAAAAGGGGGAGTGGGGATGCGGCACTGTTGTGAGGGGAAAGGGGGCCCGTGTGGTGGGTGTTAGGTTAGGGTTTGTTAATTAAAACGGGGTAAGGTTAGTGTTCCGGAACAGGGAGCCCCGACGATGTTCTTCAGATTGCTGGGGTTGCCGAGTACTACCCTGGGGTCTTTGGAAGAGTTTAGGTTTCTTTCGAAGGGCCTTCCTTGAATACAAAAGGTTCGAAGAGTTTCAGGATTCTAAGGAGAAAGAGATTTTGAAAGATGGTGTGCAATGTAATTAAGTAATTATATTCCGTTCGAAACATTTTTTTTAATCTTTTTGGCCACGCTTTGAAGCGTGCCAAAAGAGTTGTAGGAAACGGCTACACTTTTAAAATGTCACTATAACAAAAGGTTGTCGCCACGCTTTAAAAGTGTACTTGTTTTTCTCTATGGCTACGCTTTTTAAGTGTGACAACAAAAAGCGTGGCCAAATCTCAAATCAATTGCCACTCTCATAAAAGCGTAGCTATAGACCCCTTTCGCTACGCTTTTTAAGCGTAGCAAGAAAAAACGTGGCCAAATCTCTAATCAATCGCCACCCACATAAAAGCGTGGCCATTGACCACTTTTGGCCATGCTTTTAAAGCGTAGCAAGAAAAAAGCGTGGCCATAGGCCTTTTTTCTTGTAGTGAGAAGGAGCTCACCGATGATGGAAACAGTAACTGGCATCGAAGATAGAGAATGGGCGAGCTGAGTGCTTCGGGTTAGGAGAGCGTCTGTCGAAGAAAAAAGAATACGATGACAGAGGCTCCGAATTTGTTTCTAGCGAGTAGCAAAGATGAAGAACAATAAATTAGAGGTGGCGGTGGCTGTTGATGCAGCTGCAAGGAGAAAGAATAGTAGCACAATGAGTGGTGTCACTACAAGAAAAATTACTTTTAGCGGCCATTTATTTTGCTTTTAGCGACAATAAAAATAGCCGCTAATGCATTTACCGGCAATTAGATATTAGCCGTCTTATACTTTGTCGCTAAAAGGTTTTAGCGGAAATTATAACATTTACCGGTAAAGACCATTTTAATGGCCGCAAAAAGTATATAACTTTTAGCGGCCATTTTCTTGGCAATTTATATGGCCACCAAAAGTAATTCTAAGATTGTAATGTTATTCACTTTTAGTGGCCATTACTATTGCCGCCAAAATCCATTTCACCGGCAATTTATATGGCCACTAAAAATAATTCTAACATTGTAATGTTTTTTGCCTTTAATTGCCATTACTAGTGCCGCTAAAATCTTAAGACTTTTTTAATTATACTCACTCTTTTAGAAATAACAACCTATCATTTTTCTAAAGTTTCAAATTATTTTTTCTAACAATTATTATTATTGTACATAATATAAATATACTAAAATTAATTACTGCAAAATGAAATATTTATTAAATTCAAAATATTTATACCCAAATTCTTGACTTGAGGCCAACAGATCATGATAAGAAGCAGCTTGTAGGATTTCACCGTCTGACATCAACTATAATGTAGAATGGAGTTAAGGACCGAAACAACAATTGAATGATGCATATGCACAAATCAAATAAATAAAAAAAAAATTAGTCATGAACAACCCCGTGTGACATCAAATGTAAAAAACGAATTAATTAGTCCATTCATAATTCAATTAAAAAATTCATAAAATCATATCTTTAGAACTTGTTATATATTTACAATCATCATATATTTTTGCAAAAATAAAATGAGAGAAGTAGGATATAAAATTAAACACTGGTTTAAGATTACCAATTTACCAAAACAGAATCAAATTCAGAAAGAAAGTCAACTTGATGCGTGACAAGCAAAACTGTCTTTCCTGCAAGTCTTTACATGATGTATTCCTGCAAAGTTTCAAATAAACCCTTTTATTAGTAAAGAGAAAGTAAACAACACTAGAGAAATTAAATGTAGTATGTAAAGAAAGGAATTTGTCATTACATTAAAAAGATTTGTGGCAATATGTGCATCAACTGCACTGAATGGATCATCTAAGAGGTATATATTAACATTCTGGTAAAGAGCACGACCGAGCTGAATCCGTTGCTTCTGGCCTCCACTCAGGTTAACCCCTTTCTCCCCTATCTCATAATCTCAAGGAATAACCGAATAAGTAACTGAAATAGGTATATCATAAAAAAAAAAGAATTTAATCAGATCAGCACATCAAATCAAAGCGGAACACAATCAATTCTATAATTTACTCACAATTTAGTCATGTGTGTTACTCCCTAAAGAACACCTGATGTTCCACCCAATACTGGAAACAATGCAAAGAGCAAACTAACAGCACAATCCTAACAGGAACTAATGATTTTGAATATTGCATTAGAAATTGTGTGAGGAAAATCCTCAATAAAGAATATTAGCTCATAGCATTAGTCTGCACTCTATTTTTAAGAATTGGTAGAAGCACTGTTCCAATCAAATATATGCATCTGAAATATAAATATAATAGTACAAACCTGCAGAATCAGTGTTCCACTTGTAACCTAACCATGAAGGGCATTGACAATATTCCTTTCCATAAAGAATTTCAAGACCTATGTGTCAAACAAGAAATAAAAGCATTAAGTAGCAGTAATTTAACGCAGAAATAAAATATCTGAAGAGAAGTCTTGGTGTTACTTTAGGAAGAATAATACCATAAAAATTAAAGTGATAAATAAAGCTTAAATTCTTTAGAATTTATTCAATAAGTAACTTCACTAAACTTTCAAATTGAATATGCAGAAAAGGATTTCAATAAGTAATCACACAAGAATGAGAAGTAATGACCAGAAAGAATATGCAGGAAAGAATTTCAAATTGAACAACTATATTTAAACTTGTACTTCATTATAGATTCAGCAAACCAAACTTGCCTTGCCTCATTGGCTGCTCTTTCCTCAACCAACATACAAAATGATAAATCCTCATAGGATATCATAGCTGATACTTTAACATGAAAATTCCGGCATCAGTACAATAGCATGTGACAGCTCGAATTTAAATTCGTACCAAACAATACTTCAACAAATACAGATCAATGGTGTGAAATTGACTGAATTCAAGAGATTTAGTATAGTTGTTCGGGGTGTGGGGTTCCACTTCTCATCATTGCACAGAATTTCTCACAGTTTATTCTTCCATCCTGTTAGTTTAAAAATCTCAGTAATGATAACAATATTTTCATAAGGAAGTTCCCCAGATTTAAGTTTAGAACCAACATACATTATCTGTATCCACCTCAAAAATTATTTTCTTTATAGTAGCTTCATCACCCATACCATGCTGAGTCATAGCAGTATCAACAAGAAGGCTTTGACGTAAGGAATGCAGGATGCAGAGGCTTTTTTCACTTCATCAAACATATATTCAATTTGAATAAGGTTTCAAACCCTAGAAATTAAAACAGAGCCAAGCAATAAAAACTACACAATTTAAAGCCACACCTAATTAGAAGAAGGAAAGACCCCTAACACTCAATCATCTAAGATTATATTTAACTCACTAAATACAGAAAATCAAAGGCAATACAAGGTTTCCATCAAATATAAACAAAAATCTTAATTCATCCATGCCAAAACAGATTTACAAATGTATAATAAATCTCAAACCTAATCCAACCAATCAAACCTCTGTCTCCCAAATGTTGCAGCCTTAGGTTTAACTTTTCTTCTAACTTCACTCCTCAAATCAGAATCACCTCCTACTTCTATCTATAACCGTTAAATAAAGGAGAAAAAGAAAAGCTCAATTTTGTATTCTAATAATCCTAATTCATCCTATCAAATGAATATTTCAGAATAACAATGACAATTGAATTTCAGCAATGTACATTGAACAAAAAAGAATTGGAAAAAAGCACCAGGTTGCGATAGAACACAAATTGGGAGCACAAGAATTAGAATTGAGAAGGAGATTAAGGAACTCGTACCTGATGATTAGAGCGCGATTCAGATTTCAATCAAAATCAGCACTAGCTTGTCCGAGAAAAGGATTCAGATCGCGATTAACATTGAGATGAAAACTTGGAAGAGATTCGAGGGATGAAAAAGATGGAATGATGGAGATGTGACGATGTGTGGTTCTCAGAGGGAATGAAGCACTGGAAGAATAGTTTGTGTGAAGAAGAACGGTGTGTGGTTCTCAGAGGGAATGAAGCACTGAAAGTGTAGTTTGTGTGAAGTAAAGTGGCGGTGAGGCACCCAGAGTGAAAATAATTTTGGTTTAGCCGTTTAAATTTTCTCGTTATTTTTAAAATTTTAGCTTTTTTTTAGTGATCATAGTTTAAATTGCCATTATAATTTATGGTATTAATGGTAAATATACAATTACCACTAAAAGATAGTTTAAAAAAAAATTATGACAATAATATTATGGCCGCTAAAAAATTTTTTTGCTAAACATCTTTTTTCTTGTAGTGATTGTTATAGAGTATGTAATGTATTGTTTCTTTTAATATTAGATTGGATATATCATATTAAAATTAAATTAAATGGGCTTAACTTAACTCAAAAACTAACTCATAAAATAAAGGATATCACATATTTATAAATTATATAGATTTTTTTTAGTAAATAATTATAAAGGATTTTATTTTTGAAAAATGTAAGAATTTTAATGGACCAATCACAACTACGTTAGTGTAAACCTTCTCTTGACCCAATGCATGCTACACCAAAAACAATAATATTTATGCACCAAAAAGCTCAACTTTTTTTAGAGCGATAGTTTTATGATATAATAATAGGAAAAGTATATGGAACTAATTTCAAATTAGTTAAGAATGGAACAACTTAATTAATTATAAATATAATAATTAATTTTATTTATTTATGATTTAAAATATTAGCTATTAAATATTTTACCACATTTAAATTAGGAGGAGATACGTTCAGTATTATTGCAATGTGAATCACGGAAATTGATTCAATTAGCTTCTGTCTCTTCACCTTCCTTTCCTTTCCAAATATCTAAAACATGATAAATTAGAAAATAGATTCAGAACCATCTAATTTACAAAGAAAAAAAACATCTTAATGTCTAGCATAAGTACCATTTACGTAGAAATTTTGAATTCACCTAAAGATATTTGGCTGATTTTTTGTTGGTACCCTCTTAGTTCCCTAGCATTGTTGATAATAATATCGAAACTTAAATGGCCAAAAATTTTAGATAAAATTATAAAACCAATAAAAAAAACAGAGATTTAGACCAAATAATTTAATAAATATATTAAATTATTTAATTAAATTATTTAATAATTTTTAACTATTTAGACACCTTCTGCTTATGATTACACCATAATCACTCTTTTAGTGATAATCTATTTGTACTATTGGTAACTAATAATGCCACTAATATGTTTACTAATTTTTTTTAAATGATAAATGTGATGAGGTTAATCGTAGATTTAAGTTTTATAATTAAAATTAAAATTCTTTACCTTTGAGCGAGTCTAAATAATAGAAATCACACTACTACTATTTCATATATAATACATATTTTTACAAAACACCAAACAACCTTAATTATTAATTATAGATTATTACACTAAACATCCCTTGCTTGCAATGAGAAACTTTTGGTTGTGTTGTTTATATTATTTGATTTACAAAGTAGGGAAGGGACACATACAAACCAAACAAATTAAAAATAATTAATCTCATATATAATTCTATAATAATCATATTACATAAAATAATGCTACTAAGGAAAAGTTTAAACTTGTATATAAAGTATTGGCATATCATATCTTTTTGAAGAAAGAAAAATGGCTATGAAGAGTGTAATAATAATGTTGCTTATTATTGGAGTAGTTATGTGTTTCGTTTTGGTTGAGTCTAATGAAATTATTCCTAAAGAGTCATCAACTCCATCTTATTATATAAAAATACAGCATCCTAGAGACGATAGCAGCATTCCAGCAATGAGAAGATGTATCGACAATTGCATAGAAAAACATTGGCCCCATCCAGAAACTAAGACCCGAGGTTGTATGCTACGGACCATGGAGTGCGCTCAAAATTGCGTCGACCATTTCATACGTACTTTAAAATAATTAAGGTAAGTATTTAAGTTGTTAAGCAGATCATGTTATATAAACATTTGCTAATAAATTCAGTTGTATGAATCATTTCTCGTGTTGTGTCTTGTGTCTGTATCATTATTGTAGTACAAGTGAATTGTTGTAATATGAAAAAAGAGTAATAAATGTTGTAAAATCAAATAGCTGTTATTGTTTATTACATAGTCTCTCTCCCTATATATATATATTGGTGGAGAAGTAGTTGACCGTAATTCACACTCGCTCTTATTTGTAATGGTATTGTTTATTATATATTTAGTTAGGAAAAGTAAAGGGTACCAATATATTATCTGCTAATTTATTGTCAATAATAATTAATTATTATATTTTAAATATATGTATAAAGAGACACATCCAGAAAATATATATATAAAGACACTTTCATTAGACACAACCATAAAAAAATATTTTTGTTAGATATATCCATAAAGATACTTCCGTTAAACACAATTATAAACAAGAGTTGGCAGAAGTTGGCAGAAACTCTGTTGACAACGTAGCAGAATTGATTTAATTATTGGATGTGTAATCATTTACACCAACAACTGTTATATAAATGACTAATTTCAGGTATTTGTATATAAATATAACTATATTTATATTCATAGAAAATTTATATAAATCTTATTACCAGTGTAATCAAACTATGGCTAACATTTATGATGAAATTTTATAAATAATAATATAATCGAAATAAATTTATATTCGTAATTAAAATAGCGTATAGAGATACAAAAATATAATGAACGCACTAAAGAGAAGTTATTATCAGGCTATTAATCGTTGCCACTAATTTGAGCTATTGTGGCCGTCGGTAATTTGTAAAATTTGCGCCTATTCATCGTTGCGACTAATACTATTCTGGACAAATAAATTTATCTTGCTCATCTCTAAATTAAAAAACGACTAGACCTCATTAATGATAAATAATTTAAATCTTATTTTTTATTTTAGAAATAATTTACTCATCACACTTTAGCCATATTTAATTAAATTAATTAAATTTTCTTTCTTACATCATAAATAAGTTACTAGCAGCAATATAGAACGGGAGTAAAAATTGACGAATTTTATTAATGGATTTATTGCGGTCTGACCGTTTGTAAATTTGATTATTAATGTCGTTAAAGCCTTTAGTAATACTTAACATTATTATAGTGGCAACGAGTAACGAGTTAAGGTAATAATGCTAGGCACTTGGGAGACAAAAAGAAAAAAACATAGAAGTTATTTTATTTAGTATTTATTAATTATGATTAATATTAATTAATATTAAATAAAATAAATTTTAATTATTTTTTTTTAAATATTTCCAATGAACTAATTGGTAGTTATTTTTTGTATTTATAAAATATTTAATTACAGTACAACAAAAATTTTAATTATTTTAGTGATTAATTATTAAAAAATATATAAAAATATATAAATAATATGTTTGGACTAATTTAATAAATAATTTTTAGTAATTATAGAGTATCTTTATGGCAATAATTACTCTAAAATTTTAAAACAATTTAATTCTAAATTTCTATGAAACAATAATAACTAGTCACTAACAAATGAAATAATATGTATATATATGAGTTTAATTTTGATACAACACTGGCAATATAAAAGGTTTTACATAGTCGTAAAATCACATTCGTTATTTTTTATGACTATATACGCATTCAATGTAAAAGATAGTTATTTTTGTTGATGTGACAATACGTAATTAAATGTATGTGTAAAACTATTTTATAATGATAGTGTATCAAAATTATATAGATATATAATTTTTGAAATAATTCTCAGGTGATATTTTTCCTAATACAATCATCTAATAAAATTAACAATTAGAGATAGGTAATTCAAAAATATTATCTGTACTAAAATTAATCAGCATATATTTTTGTAAATAGTAAATATATATGGTGTTTAATTCAATTATTTTTCAATATATATTTTTATTTGTGTATACTTTATATTTTAACATATATTATATACAGATGACTGATTTTTTTGATAAATTTTTAGTGCATATCCCATATAAATTCCATCCTTTAATAATATATTAAACCAATTTGGGTTGGTCGAGTGGTCATCAACTCGCTTGTTCGCTTAAACAAGTTGATACGAAAATAAAAGATAAATAAGAAGATAGGGATTGAAATTGAAAGGGATAGGTTGAAGTTGAATACAAATAGAATCACTTCACTTTTTACCTAATTTCTTGGTGCAACAAGAAAGGGACTCCTCAACCTAACTTGTTCACACCACAGTTTGGGACTTGAATCGAAGGAATTTTTCAACCTTATACCCAATTTCTCGATGTAACAAGAGAAGAACTTACTCAATTTCACTTGTCCATATCATGGTTTCATCATGAAATCAAAAAGTGTTGTGCACTCATCTAATCTCTCTATATGAGGACTACCTTATTTTATGAGGTATTTATAACTTCTTATTAGGTCAAAATAGAGAAAATCATAAGTCTAATAACATAAAGCCCACTATAATAACTAAATAAACAAAATCAAAATGCGTCAAATTAGATTGAGCATTCTAAAAATATAAATTAATAACTTCTAAATAAAATTTGAACTCTTCATATCACAAACATTTAAAGCACGTATTATTCTCCCCCTCTTAAAAAAAAATTGTGCTTGAATCTTGTAATTGAAAAAGATAGTATTTAAAAAAAAAACAAATATAAGGAAAACTCTCCCTCTCCCCTTTTTCTCTTTCTAATATCTCTAATATGTGAATGTTGATACCAAATGATACAGAAATAAAAGATAAATAAGAAGATAAAGATTGAAATTGAATAAAAAAGATACATTGAAATTGAAAGGGATATAAGTTAAAATTGAATACAAAGAAAATCACTATACTTTTTATCCAATTTTTTGATGCAACAAGAAAGAGGCTTCTCAACCTAACTTGTTTACACCATAGTTTGGGAATTGAATGGAAGAGACTCCTCAACCTTCTACTCAATTTCCTGATGTAACAAGAGGGGCTTATTCAACCTCACCTGTCCAGATCATGGTTTCATTACGAAACAAAAAATGATGTGCACTCATCTAATTTCACTATACACCGACTACCCTAATTTATCAGGTATTTATAACTTCTTATTAGGTCAAAATAGAGAAATCTTAAGTCCACTAACATAAAGCCCACTATAATAACTAAATAAACAAAATTAAAATACATCAAATTGAATTAAAATATTCTAAAAATATAAACTAATATATTCTAAATAACACTTAATTTTTCGTATCACAAACATTTGAAGTACATATTACTCTTGGTACGATAATACTCAATTATTATTAGAGATCGACTAATTTGATTTGAAACTCAATTATAATTAAATAATTGGTAAAGTATATTTTTGTCCCTAACATCTGTAATTTTCTTTAAAAATATCTCTAACATTTAATTGTATTCAATTTTATTCCTAACGTTTTCGATTTGTATCAGAATTATCCTTGAACGTTAACTCTATCTAAAATGTTAGAGACAAAATTAAAAATATTCCGGGATAATTGTTAAGGACAAAATTGAATCAATAAAAAATGTTAAAGACAAAATTGAATAAAATTAAACGTTAAAAGACAAAAAACATACTTTATCATTAATTTTTTTTTGTCCTTTTCAGCAAGTCAGACATATTGAAATCACAATATTTCATATATATAATGTATTGTACATATTGTTACAAAACACCAAATATATAACACTATTGTAATAATATAATCTTTTAGATAGAATTCATTAAACTCAAGGGGCAAACAACCTTAATCAAAATTATAGAATACACTAAACAACACTTGCTTACAATGAGATTTGTTTTTAATAATATGCGTTTTACAACTTTAATATAGGGAAGGGACGACACAAATCTCAAATAAAGAATTTCCTAATTCTATAATAATCAAAGTTTAAACTTGTGTAAAAACTTGGCATATCATATCGTATTATAAGAAAAAAAGAAGAAGAAAGATATGACTACGAAGAGTGTAATACATGCACAAATAAAGTTGCTTACTATTATTGGAGTGGTTATTTATTTTGTTAGTGCTGAGTTTCATGAAATTACTCCTCCTAATAAAAAGTATTGGGATGAGCATAATGCATGTAACTACTGCAAAAAAGAAAATTTTGATGATCCAAAAGAGTTATTGGGATGCATTCAGGTTTGCAATATTATTCCTAAACAACTTGGGACTCCATCTTATTATATTGCAGGTAAGTTGAGAGAGTGTATACAAAATTGCATAGTGAAATATTGGAGTCAAACACCACGAGAGCTCATGAAATGCATTACAAACTGCTTTGAAACACTCAGCTAAGCTACTTCTTTAATAATATGGTAAGCATTCCTATTTGTATTTTTTATCTTTATTTTTAATCTTTTTTTTGTTTTTATTTTTAATATTTTTTTTGTCCTAGAAACAGAAAATATTAAAACTGAAAACACAATCTAAATGCATCCTTCTTAAATTATGGTAAAAAAATTGATTGAATTGTGTTTAAAAAGCATATATATATAAGGTATTTATTTATGTGAGAAGCACAACCATAAGGAAAATTTTAAATTTTATCTTAATTTCGTTTGTAATATTTAAAATATTTTATTTTTGTCTCATACATTTTATTTTATCATTTTTTGTTTTTTAGTTAAAATTAATTTCTTTCAAAAATATTATTTTTCTTCTTCTTCTTCTTCTATTATTATTATTATTATTATTATTATTATTATTATTATTATTATTATTATTATTATTATTATTATTATTATTATTATTATTATTCTGTTACTTTTACTATCAAATTACCACAACTACATTATTAACACTATTTAGAAGAAGATAACAGTAGAAAAAATATTTTTGAAAGAAAAATTTAATTTTAGCAAAATAAATAAAATAAAATGAAATGAAACATTTGGGAAAAAATATTTTAAAAAATAGGAATGAAATTAGAATTTAGTTCGAATATTACGGTTAAAACAAGATTTCATCCTTTAAAGAAATCATGGAACTTAAAATAGCTGTAAATAATATATAAAATAAAATACTTCAAATTTTTCTTTTTTTTTTAGCTTTGAATTTATTTCACTATACTAGCTTGGTTTCTATATATGCCTTATACAATTCGAGTTTAAAGCATTAGGAGCCACACAGATAAAGACGCTGAAAACGTCTTTTTATAAAGATGTTTTTTAATAATTAAAATTTAACACATATAATCGATCAAATCGTGTTAGTTTTGTTAAAATTAGGCTAGACAAATTAATTTGATCGAAAAATGGTGAATCAAATCTTGAACTAGTCTAAATTAATATTATTTTTTATAGAAAATGACTATAATACCTTATTATAAAAAATGACTAAAATACTTCTATTATATATATTAATTTTAAGAATCCTAAATTTTAGTCCTTTATTTTTCTATCGTAGGGTTAGGATTTAGAATTTATATATATATATATATATATAATAAGAGTATTTTAATCATTTTCTATAAAAAAGGTATTGTAGTCATTTTTTATAAAAAAATAATTTTAATTTAGACCAATTCAATATTTGATTCACCATTTTTTCAGTTAAATCAATTTGTCTAATCTAATTTTGACAAAAATAATATAATTTAATCGATTATATATGTTCAATTTTAATTATTAAAAAATATCTTTAAAAAAATATTTTAGGCGTCTTTATCTTATCTTAGTGACTTTCTAAAGCATTTGCATTATTAATATCATTATTGTTGTGCACTAAGACCTAATATCTATTTGTTGCATGCAGGGAGAGTTGAGATTTAATAAATACTCCAATAAATGAAAGAAATATATATTTGAGCACCTTGATCTTCTTTCTTTCTCTTTCTCTCTCTCCTTTTTTTTTTCCCCTTTTGTGCGCAATGCATTTGTCAAATTAGTAAGATGTGACATGTGCTATTATTATTTTTTAATTAATGTTTTCTTTTATAACAAAAAACAATTAGCAATAGACAATTTCGTTTCTAATTTGACCGAAATTTCACGTAAATCTCATGGTTTAATAATCCATATCAATATCGCAAAATAATCATTTTCCCTAAGCAGATATTAATTTGATCATTCAACAAACACAAATTAATTTTAAATAATGTGCACTTAAACTATAGTCTACAAAGTTATAAGTCAACAAAAAAAAAAAAATAGTCTATAAAGTTATCATCACATAGTTATTTATTTATTTTAAAATAGGGGAAATTATTATCACATATATCTTATCGAATCATGCGTAATAATGTAGCATGCTAATTGCAACCAGAATATTTAGCTATCATTTAAGTATATAATCTTTATATAGTTTATAATTATAATGTGTGTTTTTTTCCCTTAAATTGACTTGAATTAGACACGTTTAATTAATTTTAAGCTATAAATTTTATTTTATATATAATACAATTATTCAATTTATTTCATTATGTTAGTATTGATATTGATGTTGTGATAATAGTGACGATGATGAAATAAAATTAAGAAGAGGGAACAAAGGAGGACAATCTTAAAAAATTTTGAATATACCAGACACGATTTTAAACAATAAATTTTTTCAAAGATCATTTTAATTTGCAGCTCAAATATCAAGAGTTTAATTTTGATGCATTAACATATAAATCGTTTTATACAGTCGTGCAATCATATCCTTTTTTTGGATGATAATTCACGCGATCAATGTGAAATGTAGTTATTTTTATTAATATGACATTACGTAATTAGATGCACGTGTAAAACTATTCTACATCGAAAGTGTATCAAAATAAAAAAAAAAAAAAGGTTATAGCTGGAATAATTTAAAGTGAGAATTGTGTACAATTTCTTATTTTAATAACCCATTTGTTTCTTTGAAAATGGACTAAATGTATTTGGTTTGCAGGTTGGGGATTGAGGGGCATGACAAAGAGAGAGAGCTATGAGATTTGAGAGCGAACATAATTAAGAATTTAAGATGAGAAGCTCATCAGAGGAATAAACTTGGGCTAAGAATGTTAATTTGAAAGATCACATTGGATTTAATTAAAATTTCAAGATTAAATTTAGCTAGGAGTGAAGTTTAATAATAACTAATTTGAGTCTTTATTTAGATAGAATTAATTAATTTTAATAGGCTTCCACACAACAAAAAAAATTATAAATAGTGGTTATTCAATTAAATTTATTAAACGATGAATTAAAACAAATCAACTTTCATGTATTGTTAATATGCTATAAAATAGTTTTATAGCTGGTTTAGATTGATTAAGTGGCTAATTTACTTGTCCGTTTAGATAAGTATTGAAAATTTGAATTTCGTGATGTAGGGGTGCTCATGGATCGGTCTGGCCCAAAAATCGGCCCGAATCCAATTATTTTGAGGCTAATTTGGCATGGCTTCATTGTGACTCAGTAAGATATGAAGTTTTAATAAATGGTCCGACTAATTTATTAAATCGGGTTCGGGTAAAGGCTCGGTTCACTCGGACTCGTCCCGTTGAGCCTGCATAGAAAAAAAATATACATTTTGTATTCATAAGACTTTAAATATGCATTTTGGTATGTAGTTGACTAAATTTTTTTTTTTACTAAAAGTAGGGAGACTCAAATCCGCGACCTTTTAAGTGAGTATGGGGAGACTATGTCATTTGAGTTATAAATTAGACTATGCCATTTTGTAATTGACTTAATTATTATTGATGGTAATGAGTGACTAAGAGAATGGGGGGTTGAATCTTAGCCCCTTTTTGCTGAATATTAATTTATGTTTTTTCAAAGAAACTTCAGGAGATATTTCTGTTTTTGTCTCATAACAAGTCAAGAGGCATTTTCTTTTTGTCTCGTAACGGGTTAGGAGATCTTTTTTATTTTTGTCTACAACGCAACAGAAACAGAATAGGAGTAAAAGAGAAAGAGAGAATCATACCCATATGTATCCTGATTCAGCTGCTAAGTGCAATGTAGCATACATGCAGTCTCCATCATAATAGTGACGAAATTTCACTATAATCATCAGATTGCAAATACCAATTCTTCCGTAGGATCTACCCAATCCTATCTGGGACAAATCCAGATTCTATCCCCAAATTTGAACTTGACTTGGACTCCTACCAAACTTTCAACCGCAAAGTGCTAACCCAACTTGTAAGAAAATCTTCACAGGATCATGAAACACAACATACAGATGTACAAAGAAACTCTGATACATCTATGGCTTTTTCTCTATATTGATCACTGCCTTTTTCCTCTCACTGGCTTTTTCTTACAAACCTCACTATGTTTGCCTTTTACCATGAGACCCAGACAGACGATACTAAGAAAAAGAAAACAAAATGAACATCTTTGAAGGAGAAGAACTCAGGAAGCTTGGGTAGCTATGAGAACTCTGTGCTTTACACTTTCTCTCCTTATCTCAACCCTTGGCCGTTCACCCATATTATGGAAGAGGAAGCTTCCAAGGTTAAAACCGGTTCAACTAAGCAACTTTTTCTCCAACCCAGAGTAGCAACGGTTCGGACAGAGAGAAGAGAGAGGAAAATACCGAAACAAATCCAACATGCATGTACCTCTCTCAACCCTTCTCATCAGGTTCCTTCACTCTGAGCCCTTGATCTTGACTTTGATTCCAAGAAAGAACTCTGACCCTTGATGAACCTCTGATCCTTGATAGCTCCATGCTTTCCATTCTTGCTTCTTCCTATCTTGTAGCTCTAGAAGCTATCTTCTTTCTTTGATGAACAAAAATGGAAATGCACTTTTGCAACTGAGACCTTCTTCTCTGACAGAGACGGATATTTTCTTTTCTTGGTATGGAAGATCTTGAGGCTCTTCTTGAAATATTGCCTTCAGTGGTAAAAATATAGCCATGCCTTGCTTCGGATCTTCCTTCTTCATAGGCTTTCTTCATCCTAGCCTTTTCTTCTTCCATAGTTTCACTGTTACTCTGTCTGAAAACTTGTTTTTCTTTTCTTCTTCTGATTGAAGTGACTGAATAGCAAAGAAGAGAGAGGAGAGAAAAGATACACAACATTCAATGCACAATTAAATGAAATTGAATTGTGAGTTTTGGTTATCAATGTGTGCATTCAATTTAATTGAAATTTAAATTCCACTATCAAAAGAAAGTGGATAACCGTGGCTTGCTTGGAGTCCTTCTCTCTCCTTCCAATTCAGACCAAGGTTTTGTTGGTCTAAGAAGAAAATTGTTTTGAGTTGTGCCCATGTTTCTTGGCCTAATTAGCTTTGTTATCCCTTTAAACAATTCAGCCACATAGTATGAAGTAATTTAGCACAAGGCTTAATTAATCTTTAAATAACAAGTTGGACTTAAAATGTCTTTGCCCCAATAATTAAAATCTGTACACTAACAAACATATTAACCAAACAATTGGAAGCAAATATTGAAATAACAATTTTTTAATTAATATTTTTAATAATTTTTGATCATCATAATAATTCAAAATTTTCAAACTTAATAATTATTATCAGACTTTAAATTATTATTAGACTCTAATTATTATGTGAATGTTGCAATGTTATAACATAATTGTTTTAAAAAATTTAGAGGTTCAAAAGATGTAAGATCCAAACTTTGGTGATGTCGTGATGAACTATAAAAGGTATATTTTTTTTAAATTAATTTCAATCTTACTGTTTTGTTTTTAATCAAACTTATTGAATTAGAAATAGCAGTGGTAATATGGCCCAGCACATTTTGTGATTTATAGCCATTAATTAATCATCATTAGTATTTTTAATGGTGTAAAATTACATCTAATAGTATGATATTACACACTCTTTTCTTGATGGTTAAGTGCTGGCTAGGTTTTAATGAAAGTGCTTACCTGAGATTTCTCTTAGAAATAGATCAAACAATTATAAAATTAGAATTTATAAACACCCTCAAGTTTTAATATGTATATCAACTTTTCGATAACAAGTAAGTTTTTTTCTTCTTTATAAATAAATGTTATTATAATTTTTGGCATAAAGTTTATCAAGATCCGAATTTCACCCGGTATAAACCCGATTTTAGTATGATAAGAAAATAGTGTGATTTCACTTAGTCTAGTATTGGATAAGGTTTCAAAAAATAGATCCAGTTAGGATCGGGTCTTGGTCAAGGCGAATCTGACCCCATGTGCACCCCTACAGTATTGTATATACAATAACTCATTGACAAACTTTAAATAAAAATTCAATCCATGATAGATTAGTCCTTAATCAATAGAGTAAGCAATGAAAAAAAAAGTATAAAAGAGTTTTATAAAAACAACTAGTCATGTATTATCAAATTTGAAAATTTGTACGTAGTTGTTTTCATTTTTTATATAAAATTGATAGTTAAGAACCATTAAATGACAATTTAATTAAATATGTCAAATTATTTAACGATTTTTAACTATTAATTTTATATAAAAACAATTGCATGCAAGTCTTCACCATCATCCTATTAGCAAATAACTAATTTTCATAAGAAATAATTTAAACTTAAAAATCTAATTAAATATCATAAAATTAAATATTCATGTAAAATTCTTTTATATAGGAGATTTCTTAAAAATAAAATTCATATTTAGTCCAAATTATATTGATATTATTGGATGGTGAATGCTATAGGAGATTTGAATGATTCAATTAGCATTCACCATAATCTTTGCACGAGAGCGCAGCGAAACGCAACCCGGACCTGTTGGCCGCACAAAACCGGATTGAATAATCGGCGATAGGTCCGAAACTTTTCGTTTTGGCATTGTTAAGTGCAGATTCATTTTTCTGGTTTTGGTCTCTTTTTCGCTTCTATTCTCTTCGGTCAAAAACACACAAACACGCAATCAAACCAGCCACCATCCCCAAAGTCGGTGTAAGCATACATACTCCTATCTTACACCCTAACCCTAATTCTTAATCATTTCTATTTCTATGATTTGGCCTCCAATTTTTTCTTTTTGTGCGGTTAATTATCATTTTTTTTTTATTTTTTACTTAGAATTTTTAGTACGGTTCGTGATTTGATTGATTGCTGATTCTTAATTTTTGGGTTGATTTGATTAGACTGGTTGGGTCAGCATGCGTTAGATTCTGTACCTTTGCTGTTCGATTGATTGATCCTGTGCTGAATTATCGGGTTTGTGGAGATGGATTTGGCATCCAGTTGCAAGGTAAGTGATTAAAGGCTTCACCTTAACAATCTAGTTGTGGGGTTTTAAGGTTTTAGGATTTTTTTTAAATTTTCTTCTGTAATTTGTGATCCTGATTTAGTGATGGTATTATAGTTCCTCAACATAATTTCTAGAGGGTTCCTAGTAAATTGGAATGGTTCATTTAATTTTGCATGACTTGAGGGAACTGGTTACCGTTTTGTGTGGTTTAATTTGGTTTTTGGTAATGGCTAGTTCAATGGATTCTCTGGATACTACTTTTTGGGTGCAAATTGTATGCTTGCTTGGCGTATTTTGTAAGAGTATTAATGCAGAGTAAATCTTTGATTTTTCTTGGTGATTGGCTATCTGAGGACTAGAGGAAATAGGGACCTGTATTAGGAATTTGATTTTTTGAATTTTGATTTACATTGATACCGAAAGACAATTTTTCAGGAAGCTGCCTCGTGTGCCTCGAACTCTTGGTCATTGGTTGGGTTTTAGTTTTTATCTACTTTCGTTTATTTATAGGGAATTATCATGGTTAACCAAGGTTTTATCGTTTTTTCCCTTTTATGTTTTCCATTTTTCCATTAACCGTTTTTTTCCTTTTTCTTTTTTTTTTTCCCCAATGACAATGTAAACTAGTAATTTAATAGCGGATACATCATGGACAATTTGATGGTTTGAATACTTCTTGCTGTGGCATTTTTCTTTTTGTTTTGGGTTGTATGCACTGTGATATATTAATCATTGTGATTTGTCATTCGACTTTACTGATTTAATGGCATCTCTTGTAGGAAAAATTGGCATATTTTCGAATAAAAGAGCTCAAAGATGTCCTCACACAGTTGGGCCTTTCAAAGCAGGGAAAAA
This sequence comes from Arachis ipaensis, assembly GCF_059453495.1. Classification (NCBI taxonomy): domain Eukaryota; kingdom Viridiplantae; phylum Streptophyta; class Magnoliopsida; order Fabales; family Fabaceae; genus Arachis; species Arachis ipaensis. Next base: position 3,685,238 of record NC_142438.1, on the reverse strand, counting down.
AGCAGGTGAGATAACAAAACTTGATATGGATTTTCCTCCAAAATCCCAATTTATAGTGTTTATGTTCTGATTCGTGGCTCTTGTGGAATGTGGGTGATGCGAAACACATCAGAACCACCATTTCTTTCATTGATTTATCAATCTAATCTTTTGTATTTTGCCATTTTCACCTATGTTAATTGAATTTGGATTACTGCATTCACATCTTACGTGCATAAAGAGCATACTTGTCTCACTATTAATGAGTCTGCTACTCTTAAAATTGATGAATACAGGCAATAATGTTTTTGTTTTTGTGACTGTTGTAACTTTGGTTTGAATCCCATGCATTATTGCCTTTTGATGTCTTGGAGTCTTAGGATGATACAATGAATGATGTTTGTTCTTCATCTTTTGTAGGATCTTGTTGATCGGATACTATCTATGCTCTCAGATGATCAAGGTAAAAACTATATGCACAAACGAAAAGTAGGTCAATCTTAGGATCTAACACTGCCTTATGTTTCTTTATTTATTTTTATAATAATTTTAGATAAAATCCATATACGGCAATAAGTATAACAGAGTCAGGAATTAAATTTTTAATTCCTTCAAAATTTCTACATGTTTTTCCAATATCTAGCTGAACCTGTCAATTTTAGTTTGTGTTGTTGAATTTTATTCAAGTTTTGATGGGAGTCTCTTGATAAGGTCATGTAGTTTCATTTGTGGCAATAGTTAGCCCTTGTTGTTGGTTAGAAAATTCTGAGCTGTTTGTTCCCATCATGGCTTTATTTGTGCCTCAAATTTATGTTTAAAGCTGGTTTGGCATAGTTTAGGAATCTTGGCAATTTTTTCTCAGATGCAGTGTGGTGAATCACAAACATTTGACCTATTTGGCATTTGTGCACTATTTCATGATTTTAATATGCGGAGTTGGTTTTCTTGTGTTCCTCTCTCATTGTTCTGTTAAACTTAACCAACTTGTCACTTTTCCCCCCCAGTATCCAAAATGTTTGCCAAGAAGAATGCTATTGGAAAAGAACAGGTGGCAAAATTAGTGGACGACACATATAGGTAAGTCTTGGCAACAAGTTTGATGGTATTCTGTTCTACTAATATAAAATACTTAGATAGTCATATGCGGTGCATATATTTGTGTCTGGTTTATGTTGGTTCTTCGTTCACCTTTTTTTTTTTTGGCCCAGAAAAATGCAGATATCTGGTGCCACTGACCTTGCATCAAAGGGACAGGGAGCCTCAGATAGCAGTAATGTGAAAATTAAAGGTGAAAAAGATGATTCCTTTCAATCAGATACAAAGATTCGCTGTATCTGCGGAAGTACATTGGATACAGATCCATTGGTCAAGGTGTAATATTCGATATATTCTGTGCATTTGCAGATGTTCTTTTAAATTGCACGTACTTTCAATAGGACCTCTTGTTTCCTATATTCGACATTTCATTATGGAATTTCTTTTTTTCTCATCTTATTGCAGTGTGACGATCCACGATGCCATGTGTGGCAGCACATAAATTGTGTTATTGTTCCAGAAAAACCTATGGAAGGTGTCCTGCCAGTACCTGATAAATTTTATTGTGAACTCTGTAGACTCAGCCGTGCAGACCCGTATGTTTACATTTCCTTCATGTTTATATATATAATATGCAATGGACAAAATAAAGTTGAATTTTTTCATAATAATATGTTTATGTCTTCAAGGGATTCTGCTGGTTGACATTTGCCTATAATGTGATCTTGAATTTCCTGACGTTGATTTCACCGTTGTTATGATGAAGTGGTTTTAGTAGTAATCTTTTAGTTATCTCTATCCTACATGGATACTTATTGAGTTTGCCACTCAACTTGTTGCTTCAGAATTATATACTATCTTTCCCATCAAGGATTTGAATATTTTGTTCTTTTGTTTGCCTGGCATATTGAATGGTTCTTCCCTTACTTTATCTGCTGTATTCTCATAGTTGACCAAAATTTTCTACTCATTATTTAGCATTTCATTTTCTTGCTGTTACATATCTATTTATTTCTGTTTATTCTGTTACAGGTTTTGGGTTTCAATGGGACACCCCTTGTTTCCTGTGAAGTTGAGCATAACAAGTAATCCAACTGATGGGTGAGTACACTGGATATATTGAAATTCGATGTAGTTCGTGTGATTGAGATTTTTGTGTGTCTTGGCCAGGTGAATGCATTTTCTAATTATGTTGTGTGCCTTGGAATTTGGTAGAAGGTAGTATCACTGAGAATGTATAATGTACTAAATCTCCACAATGGTTGAAAGATGTAAAAAACAAGTGATAGATTCAGAGTTCTTGGGGTATTATATATTATATAAACAAGTATTTTACACTTTGCATTGATCATAATATTAATGCTAGCTATTATTTATATCTTGTTCAATAAAATTCATTAGCGGTTGAATTTGCTTTTGTTGATCAAGTAGGAAACTTATTTTGGCTTCTCTTTTCTGTTTCGCTCATACCAATGCTTTTAAATCTCCGTAAAATGGAGGTAGGCTAGGAAAATTGGTTTTCTTCTCAAGACACACACTGATACCCAATGACCATGTCCCATGCAATCAATTATCTGTTTCTATGGTTAAATTTAATTTTCAATGTGGCTTTTAGATGGATCCTTAATCATATACTCATATTTCTTTTTCAGATCCAACCCAATGCAGAGTGTGGATAGAACATTTCAATTGACAAGAGCAGACAAGGACTTGGTATCAAAACCAGAATTTGATATTCAGGTTGGTTTTAATAGTGGTATTTAAGTGCTGGTAGATTAATTGGTAGACTTTTTTTATATAGTTTGTTCAGTTATTAATGACATCATATTTAGGCTTGGTGTATGCTTCTGAACGACAAGGTTTCATTCAGGATGCAGTGGCCACAGTATACAGACCTACAGGTCAATGGTATGTTTAATATAATTATATAAGTTGCTCTCATTTCCAGTTTGGATTTTTGTTTAGTTATATTGATCTATTTTTGAATTTCATATTTTGTTGAGCAAATTTAAGCTCATTAAAGTTAAACATCAAATGTGTGTGTAATGAGTGGTCTTCATTGTGGTTGTATTTTAAACTCTATCCTTGAACAGGTGTTCCTGTTCGTGCAATTAACAGACCTGGTTCACAATTACTTGGGGCTAATGGGCGTGATGATGGTCCAATTGTAAGTTTGTTGTCAATTATGTTGTACCAATTTTAGTTCTAACAAGGGCTGATTTTCTATGTAAATGCCATTTCTATTGGATATAGTTTTTATGCAATAAAAGATTTCTTCTGGTTTTATTAAATTTCTTACTGTAATTTTTCCTTGTCAGATCACGCCATATACAAAAGACGGAATTAATAAGATTACCTTAACAGGATGTGATGCTCGCATTTTTTGTGTGGGGGTCCGTATTGTTAAAAGGCGCAGCATGCAACAGGTAGATTGTATTCTAAGCTGATTAAAATGCTAATATAACTCTTTGAATGTGTACCTTCAATCCAGCTTTGTATTGGAATGGAGAGTTTGCTGTCTAATTACCTCTTTATAATATCTATCCAAAGCATTGTAGTCAAAATAATCTGAGCTGCAATTTGATTCATGTGACATAATGGAAGTCTCCCCCAATCAATCAATCAATATTGCTGTTTTATCAGAAGAATCATGTGTTGAATTGATGTAATTGTCTGAGAATCACAGAATTCCTATGGTTTGGTCATTTTGGAGCCAAACGATGACTATGTGGTGATGATGCAGTTCTAGTGGTGGATCTTGGAGGGTTGTGAACTAAACAGCCACTCTCCGCTGACAAGGCAAGGAAGTGATGACTGAGTGTGACCATATCTTCTTGGTGTAGAGTTTTGTAAATACGACAAATCTCTTGGATCAAGGGTGTACTGTCAATGCTGTCCAGACTGATAGATGCAGTAAATCAGCGGTGACTGTGGGAGGGTGGCAACCCCCGTGATTGTGAGCCTTTGGTGGTTGGACAGTGGACCAGTTGAAAGGGTGGTGGGTTGCGAGATGGGTCAGTTTTCTGGATGAGGTTGACAGCGGCAGAGAACAGTAGATGGGTTAGTGGGAAAATAGGGTTTTGGTTTCTATGCCTTCGGAGAGAGGGGATCAATTTTATAGCGTATATTATAAAAGGCAATAAGTCTAAGGAAATTAATGATTCCAAAGAATAAAATATTCAAAAAGTTAATTTCTATAATACGTTTTATGCCTTAGTAAATTGTAAAAAAAAATACTTTTAAAATTGATTATGAATCTTAACTTCCAATTCAGAATTCTGAGCACAGGTCTTAATATTCCTGATTCAACTATGACGGAGTGAAGTTCCTATGTTTGTTGTATTTTTGTTGATTTCTTAAAATTAGGAACATGAGAACTGTTTTCCTTTTTATTTTCTGTTGCGATTTTTTAATAGCTATTAGAACACAAATATTGGAACCGAAGTTCCATCTTGCCTAGGTACCAAGGAAGATGTTTGTTCAAATAAAATGGAACGTATGGTAGCAAACAGGCCTCATAAATCCTGATCATTTGAGGTTTGGTTCAGTTAGCTAAATCTAAGCTTTTGGTGTCTAGTCCACCAGACATCGAAACTTACTTTTTCTTGGAAAAGTTAGATAAATAGATTTGGTTTCTGGTTGTTAACCAAGTTTACTGACTTTAACTGGATTTTCTGTGTAATTGTTGTCTCACTTTAGGGCTTGTCACACTGTTGAACCTACAGGTCCAATACAGTTTTAAGTTGTGATTTGATTTTTGTAGCTGTTGCTCTGGTATGATTATTTTTTTCCCCATTATTGTGAAATAATTGAGTATCTGTTGTTCAGATCCTAAACATAATTCCAAAGGAACCTGAAGGTGAACAATTTGATGATGCTCTTGCACGAGTTCGTCGTTGTGTTGGAGGTGGAAATGAAGATGATAATGCTGACAGTGACAGTGATTTGGAAGTGGTTTCAGACACTTTTAGCATCAGCCTTCGTTGTCCGGTAAGGCTTTCATGTTTGGGATTTCTTACTCTATTTTGTTCAATAAGTTCAGGTACTAAATTTTTCTACATTTTGGTGAAATAGATGAGTGGTTCAAGGATGAAGATTGCAGGTAGATTCAAGCCTTGTATTCACATGGGATGTTTTGATCTTGAAGTTTTTGTGGAAATGAACCAAAGGTCAAGGAAGGTAATACTGTAATAAAGATGGTTGGTGTGCCTAATCCACCTCAAGTCATCTCCTCTTTCCTCTCTGATAAGCATTAAATTGTTTCTGCAGTGGCAGTGCCCAATATGTCTCAAAAACTATGCGTTGGAGAATATCATTATTGATCCCTATTTCAATCGCATCACTTCTCGGGTATTTTTCAAAATAATTCGTCTTTGTAAATTGTATATTTGATGGAGCAATAATTATAATTAAATTGTTTTGCTGTTACAGATGACAAACTGTGGTGAGGAGGTTACAGATATTGAGGTGAAGCCTGATGGTTCTTGGCGTGTTAAGACAAAGAGTGAAAGTGAGCGCCTGGAGTTGGGGAATCTTGCACAATGGCACTTCCCTGACGGGTCCCTCTGTGTTTCGGCTGATGGAGAAGGCAGAAGAGTGGAAGCTTTGAAGCTGGTCAAACAGGAGGGTGTTTCAGACAGTCCTACTGGCTTAAAGCTTGGCATTAGGAAGAATCGCGATGGACTTTGGGAAGTCAGCAAACCTGAGGACACAAACACCTCTTCTGGTAATAGATTGAAAGAGGTATTTGGAAATCATGAAGTGGTTATTCCAATGAGCAGTAGTGATGGTGATGATCCCAGTGTAAATCAGGGTGGGGGTGGTGGTGGTGGTGGTGGTGGTGGTGGTGGGCATATTGATTATTCTACCACCAACGGAATTGAGATGGATTCTCCATATCTCAATAATGTTAATTTAGCATATGATTATACTGCAAATAACACTTCTGCTCAGGTAGGTGGTGCAGAAGTTATTGTTCTTAGTGATTCTGAAGAAGATAATGATTTATTGGTATCTCCTGCAATTACCTATAAGAACAACGAAACTGAAGATGGTTACTCAGTGCCACCGCCTGGAATTGTTGATTCGTATAATGATGAGCACACTAATCTTGGTGGTAATTCATGCTTAGGACTTTTCCCTAATGATGATGATTTTGGTTTGTGGTCCTTACCACCTGGAACTCAGGCTGGCCCAGGATTCCAATTATTTAGTCCTGATGCAGATGTGTCAGATGCATTGGTGCATTTGCAGCATGGTCCTATTAATTGCTCATCTTCATTGAATGGTTATGCATTGGCTCCGGATGCTGGTTTGGGGTCTGGTAGTCTTATACCAGATTCCTCTGCTGGTCGATCGGATGCTGATTTAAATGTTGGATTGGTTGACAATCCATTGGCATTTGGGGGAGATGACCCCTCACTTCAAATTTTCCTCCCCACAAGACCTGCTGAACCATCAGTGCAACATGAATTGAGAGATCAGGCAAATATGTCTAATGGTGTCCTAAATGAGGATTGGATATCTCTTAGTCTTGGTGGTGGTGCCGCTGGTACAAATGGTGATACTTCCACTCAAAATGGGTTGAATTCTGGACTTCAAATCGCACCCAGAGATCTAGCTAGAGAAGGTGCCGCAAATACCAATATGGATGATGCTGGTTTGTGACTCCATATCCCTAATTATATTATTTCCTTAATTAGTAGTGGAAGTTACTCTTGTTGGAAACTATACCAAGTATATACGGTTAGCTGGGTCTTTAAGCATATTTTTTATGGAGAGAGAAAACTAAAATATACACTAATTGATAAAAGAATGAATACTTTTACTATGAAGTTCGTAAATTATGGTTATGAAATATATATTACTATCTTAGGAAAATAATAATTTGCCTGTCAGCATGTCTCTGTAAAATTGTAAAATGACTGCTAAGTAGTCATCCTTGTAACATATGCTTATATCTTTTTGCCAAAAGTACAATATCAACCATCTCTTCATTAAAATACGGTGCGAAAACACACTGCCTTACTGTCTTGAATACATAATCTGTTTAGTTATATTATTCTTCTATATCATATTCTTGCATTAGAAAAGCAACATATTGAGTTTAATCTTGTTTGACAAATGACCCAAATGCCCATTATTTCTTTGCTCATGTAGAAAATGTATCAATTGAAGATGTAAAGGATGCTAACTTCTAGGCAAAGTTTTAGAGGTTTTCATTCCCTTACGTAAATATACTCTGTCATGTATTAATGCAGTTTGACATTTCTTTTCATTTTCTTGACTGATTATTTCTTCTCATGCAGCATCTTTGCTTCTTGGTATGAATGATGCTAGATCCGACAAGTCAAGTAGACAAAGATCTGATAGCCCATTTTCATTTCCTCGCCAAAAGCGTTCTGTAAGGCCACGCTTGTATCTTTCTATCGACACAGATTCTGAATAATAGGTATCAGACCTTGTGTCTCAAGACATTTAGGCACTCTCCTTAATGCCAGATTTTGTATTTAGTAAGTGAAGGAAGTTGGGAGGCATTTTTGATCCTCATGAAACAGCGGTTGATGTCCAAGGCATCTCTATTCTGAGGCATCTCCATCGGAATAGAGCTGCAGATATGCCCTGCCAACATATTTACTTCTACCCTGTTGGCAAAGATGTTTGCTATAAAGATTCTTAATTCTTTATGCTTGATATTTAAGTTGTCCTTACCACACATGTTAATAGATCAGGCTCAAGCTGTTGTTCTCTTCAATTTTCAATGATGAAACACTGGGTGGTGGGGGGTTAGGGGGGGTATAGTTCTGGTTTAATGTACAGTTGATCATTCAGAGATGGTAGTTCAACTTTTTAATTTGGTGGGGAGTTCCCCATAGAAACATTATATCTGCATTTTTCTGTACCAAGAACAAATAACCTGTAAATTTTTAGCCTTGATTCAATAGTGAAATCAAATATTGTTTCTCAACCAATTTGGGCAATTTTTCCTTGTCATATTGTGTGTTTTTCGACCTCATTGCTTATGATCCATGCAGGTAGGCACCCATTTTAGGCACTAAGGTGCCCCCTTGGGTTATACATCCAAGTGACAATATTTCTCTTGTATTATGCATTGATCCACCAGCCTTCCTGGCGTGGCTGAAAAAGTGAGTCTCTTCATAAAAAGGGAAAACAATTCCAATATTTCATGGTGATACTTTGCCTGTTGAAGAAATGTGGCTACACAGCATCTATGTGTAGTGTGAACACCCCACAAGACCTGGGTGATGAGGGACACGGTCACAGAAGCTAACATGGTTTAGGCTTAAGCAGTTCCATAATAATCTTGTCAATAAATTGTAGTGCTGGTTGTTAGTTATCGAAATCATTTGTATCCTGATTTAAATTATATCAGTTTTTGGTAAAATTAGAAATCAGCTACAAACAGTCTGTGTATATAAATGCCGAGGGTTGAGCGATTATACTTAGACCTGCAATAACAGTTTAGTTAAGGCAACCCACGAAAAAAAAGTCAAGTAATAAATGCGTTTCAAGATGAACAACTGAGTAAATTATAATCTACCTATGAAAATTTAGAATAGCGTAATTTTATTTATGAACGATCAAAATTAATTTTATTTTTACAAGAGAAAAGCTACGAATGAAATTAACTTCTGGGTGTCTTTGTTATATGAAATTATTTTTCCTAGGTACAAAAGTTTTATTCATTTATAGATTGATTTGTCAACGCTTTGAACTTTCGCAAACAGTAGTAGTTTATTTTTAAAAGATGTTATGACTTGTGAAATCCGTTGATATAAATAATTGTCAGTTTTTATCACAAATAAATTGCTAAATACGTTATAATATGTTTCCTTGCACTTTCTATGCTGCCCATGCATGTCTTCTTGGCCATTATGGAGAAGAATCACATTGGTCTCCTAAATTAGTAGGAAACAAATTTCTCACGGATAATGAAGTATTTGAAGGTGAACAATGCAAGTGTTTTTTTACCCTAAAAATATGTCGCAGAAATAGTAAAAGTGCTACTAAACTTGAGGAAAAATACAAAAATAACATTTCCGCCCACCGTGGGGCTTGAACCCACGACCACAAGGTTAAGAGCCTTGCGCTCTACCAACTGAGCTAGACGGGCTTTTTGTGTAAAGGGTATATTTAAAATAAGAGAAAAGAAAATAGTAAAAGGGTTACTAAACTTGAGGAAAAATACAAAAAATAATATTTTCGCCCACCGTGGGGCTCGAACCCACGACCACAAGGTTAAGAGCCTTGCGCTCTACCAACTGAGCTAGACGGGCTTGTTGTGTAAAGAATATATTTAATTATTTTTATATGCGTAAATAATATTGAGTTTAGCTAAGCCAAAATAAATTGTTTAGATCAAATATAATTTTACACCAGCAAGGTCTAAACGTGTAGTAAGGTTTTTTTTTTGGGTAAAAAAGGCGTAACCAAGTTAAACGAGTTTTGATAACAAATCAGCAATAAGCATCACATTAAATTAGGGAGACAATGTTAAGAAAATTTTAAGATTTCAACAAGTTATTTAATGCAAAACGTTAAGAAAACTTTGATGAAAATAAAATTTGGCTTTCCCATTAGAATAAACCGACATTTTTAATAAGGGTTTGAAATCCTTAATAATTTGAGTGTGTGGGTCAGCTCCCACAGAATGAACATATTTTTTGGAGTTTAAAATTCTAAAATTTATTTATTTCTAAAGTTGAAACCGTTAATAATTTTAAAATAGTGGAGATTTGTTTAGGGTTTTCAAACCTAAAAATGTTATTACATAATCTTTTGATCATGGATATATTACCAAAAATGAAACGAGAGACTATTATAAATATATACAGATATCGATGCAAGCTTTATAGAACCGTGATTAATACCTACAAATATATAACCAACAAAAATGTGTTATTCCTGAATCTCTTGATCATGATTCATGAGCTCTCCAAATTTTACTTTTGACAAGAGTTCAGGAATCCACTTGCAATAAAATCAATGAGCCGGCCATTCTAAAGTCCCTAGAAATGATACAAGATGAATTATCTGACACAACATTAACTATAATCAAACCCCCCCCCCCCCCCCCCCCCTAAAGGGGGTAATTTACCTCTGCAATTTGCAGCAAGCCCTTCTGAAATGTTACAGTGAGAAAAATGTCATTTGCTGCACAAGTTAAAGTCAGCATGTAGGGTAAAAGCAGAATGGTTTGTTAGTTAACAACGATTTCAATCTTCGGCTTCTGTTTCCATGACTGGAAGAATACTTAGAGCTGAAGCACCTAGATGCATGCCCCTGATGATACCACCGTATCCTTCCTTAATCTTGTGGCACAAAAGCAATATAGAATCCCAAAGTGCAGATCTTCCCTGACATGAATCATGGAATTGTTAGAATTCGACTATAATAAAATGATCATTTTGCTGGTTGATAAGACCATCAATGACAATATTATCTTCTCTGGACTGTAGCATGCTCACTCATAATGTGTAGAGTATGCACAAGAACAGCATTACAAGTTTAAGTACGGACTTCTGATAGTATAGAGAAAAGAGTTCAACAGTATTTGGCGTATATTCATTACCAACCTGAAGAGAAAATTGCGGCTTCTTGTCCCAGTACAAAGCAAAAATTGGAGGAGCCTGTTTCCCAACAACCAGGATACATGCTCCAGGGTGCAGCACAGAAGGAACGGTCGAAATTACAGCAATGTATTTCTCTGGAAACCTCTCCTTTGGGGGAAGGCCTCCTAAGAACAAGGGGTTCTTACTAGAATGAGCTCCAGCATACGATGTAGCATCCACATGTAACATCCATTTTGGATGTTCTAGGAAAGCACAGAACAGATACAGGAGCAAGTGAGAATCCGAAGGCAGTTCAAGCGTCCACTTTTTGTTCTTTTTATCATAAACTTCGCCACTTCCAAGATATTCATAATTCTTCAAGCAGGTTCCTTCTGCCAGCTCTGATAATTCAGAAAGATATTAGAAATTAGACAAGACAGGTATGTGCTGGCCATAAAATCAACATCAGATTAATCATTAATAGTCCTACACTCCTACTTCAATTTATAAAAGGAAACTTAATGAACCAATTAGCAATATATCCACAGTTCTTTCTACCTCGGATTCTTTGCACAGTGTAATCAGCACGAACACTGCTTTGAGGTAGCAAGCCTTTAACCCACTCTCCTTTAATCAAGGCTTGGAGTCTTTGGTGTTCCGTGATGGCATCCACACAATCCTGCATAATAGGAACCGAAGGAGTCTGTTGTGGGGACAGTTGCATATTAGATCCAGGCAGCTTGGCTGTATGCAATTAAAGTCCCAAAGGAATTTGTCAGAGCTCATAAGCTATTAGCAATTACAAACAAACTAAGACAAAAAAAATCAGTTCTAATTTAATAATGAGAAGCAATGTACACTTGGAAGCCTCTATAGCTTGGACAAGTGTTGAATGTAACTGATGGAGCAATCCATCTTCATTGAGAGCCATTGCTGGTTGCCATTCTTGAGTCTTATCAATTGCTGGCAAGGTAGCAGGGGTTCCAGAAGATGGCATGTCATTGCCCAATGGACTGATTGTGATTGAAATACCAAGTTTGGCAGCTGCTTGTATAACCTATGATATGAATATGAAAATCTTAGGACCATTGAAGCAGAAGTTGACAGTACAATCATATTGGACGTTCTGTGCATTACCCATTTAAAGTGAATCTCATACTAAAGAAAATCATGCGTGAACCTCTACGAATACTATAGACTCAAATGGCCAATCCTGAATACCGGGAAACTTGACACCTCTAAAACAAGTAAGAAATTGTGTGGTTATGCTGCACAGTGCCGAATTCAGGTTTTGACTGGCTTTGCCTTATTTGGGTGGCTCATCCAAGAAGTTGGGCTCATTAGACTTCAGGAACTTACGTTTCAGCAGATGTAAAATAAAAAGAGTGTTCAGCTGCTGGGTATAGTATTAATAGTCATACTAGTAACAAGGTGGTATATCTTTCATGCTCTTATTTCACAGGTAATTACATATTCCAATATAGAACTCATCCCCTACAAATTAACTTAGCTAAACACTGATTCTCTTGAAAGGTATTTCTATTGCAGTTACACACATTTTGATCCTAAAATCCTCCATGATTTTTTTTTGGGCCAAACATTAAACATTACCATGAGATAATCGAACATTGTTGTTACCAATACCAACACATATATTGACTTACACACTCGATATTTTGCTTGATTGGTTTTACTCTTGCCTTGGTTTCTGAGGAAAAGGATAAAAGAACATGACTACAACCTAGCCAACACCATAACATAAAAGAGTTTAGACTAAAAAGAACCTGAGTGTGACTTGTCTCAATCTTGTTAATCAATGGATTAAGCAAAACTGAAGAAAACCATTGCCTGAGGTGGTCACGCCACTGCTCAATTTGGGGATAGATGCCCAGATGTTCAAAAGCTTCAATTGATTCTTCCATGGACATTGGTGGGGGAAGGTCACCCTCTCCCTTCTTAGGAGGCGTATTAAACTTTTGGGATCCCGGAGACATCCTCACAGGCCTCAATGGTGTCAGCCTTGTAGTTCCAGACGTATTGCCTGAGCCTGTAACTGTACCAGGGCTCACTATGCCAAAACCAGGGACTGTGGGGGGTGGAGTAGACAGCTTGCCTGCAGATTCAATAATTCTTTCACCCACTTCTGCTAAGAACTGTTCTAGCTTTTCCTCTGATGTTATTCTTTTTGCAGAGGAGGCTCGTGAATTAGACCAAGGGCTTGAAACTACCGAATCCAGTCCAGCTGAATTCTGAGCAGAAGTTGGTGTTGAAATCACTCCAGGAGCAAGATACAAAGATGATGAGGAACCAGGTGACCTTGAAGGGGTGCCAATAGCACGTGCTGTGGCTCCTCTGTTGGAATTTGAACCATTGGCATCAATGCGAGAGGAACGAGAGGGGCTGGTAATTGGCTGGTGTAGTGGAACAAGCAAATCTGAAGACACCGACTGGGATTTAGACTTGGGGGGTTTCTTGGATGAGTCAGATTGGACCGATTCAAGCTTTGGCTTCGCCCCTAAAAGCTGTAGTTGATGTTTATTGAGAACCATCTGAGTGTTATTAACTTTGGACTTGGGCACAGCTACAACTCCACCACCATGTCTTGCTCTACGAATTAACATAACTTTGAAAAGAGCCAACGTAGTTGCCATAAAGATTACACCCACAAGAATTTGCAGTGTCTTAACAAGCCAATCTGAAGTTTCAATGGAAAAAACAACAAAAGGAAAAGCTTAAATATATTTTCCACCGTGAGAAATATAGCATTTTTTGTCTTCATTCATATATACACATTCATTCATTACAACTAAATCTACATTCAGTATGCTGTTCTTGGTTTTCCTTACAATAAAAATGAACAACTTAAACTAAATTAAGCTACAATGGTGATTGCTAACTAAGGTTGATAACTTACAAGCTGTGACATGGGATACACTTTTGAGTTTCAGCATGTCAATGAACCCATTTTCCCTGCAATACATGTAGCAAAGCAGATTAGTCTTTAACAGTTAAAAATACAGACCTAACCGTTACGCGTAATCACATCTAAGAATGATTAGCACAGTAATTACACTAATTAGTGGATTAGTACAGTGAGTGCACCTGACGAGGATGGCGAGAAAGGCGAATGCGGAGGCGGAGAAGAAAGAGAGGAGTGAGTAGAGAGCATAGTTGGAAGGCTGAATGCTGTTAGATGTCAAAACGGCGGAGAAAGCTGCGTTTTGGTAAACAGAGAACTTTGAGGGCTTGGAATTCGACGAAGAAGCCATGGCTGAGCTCAAACCCTACCCTCGCTAGGGTTTTTGCGTTTCGATCTCAGCAACACCAACACGAAGAAGAAGATGCAGTTCCTGCCGGGGTTTTAAGCTATTCACTGGGGTTTAAACTTCCAAGTTCCAAGTTCAATCAATTTTCATTTCCTATGTTATTATTTTCCCAAAAGAAAAATTATAATGGCGCTTCTTTTAATTTTGCCAATATTTAAATACATCAATATATTATGTTTTGTTAAAAGAACATGTCAAATAAAATTAAAAAGTTGTAGATTTGAGTTTCCATATTTTTTATAAAAAAAGAAAACTTTTTTTTTGTAGATAGTGAAATTAAAAATTTTTAATAAAAAATAATTATTTTTATTGATGTAATAAATTAATAATATATAATTAAATGTATTTATATATTTTTTTAAATTGAGAGAGAGAAAAGGTTTCGTAAGGAAGTAAAACTTAGTCTCCTTGATCCTTATCTAAACCGCCAAACATTTTATTTAACCAACTTATTAAGACGTGGAATTATTATCACTTCTCTTTTAAAATTTAAATATAATAATTAGAAAGAGGTTCAAAGATTCTAACTTTCTATGTAAAAGCCCATTCCGATAGGGTGTGGCAGTGGCAGAGAGATCAATAATCATACCATCCTTATTGTTGCTGCTGCTGCTACGATGCACAGGATCAAGAGAGCAACCTCCATTCTTTGTTCTTCAGTGTTCACAAGTTTGAAAACAACACATTCTCACCGTGCTGCTGCTTTCTCCACTTCCTTGCTTTTCGATGATACTCAGATTCAGGTTCCCCACAAACATAAGCTCCTTTTTAGCAAAAAGTATTCAACTTTCTTTTTTGGAAGGAAAATCTGGATCCCCTGTTTGGGTTTTATGGTGTTTATTATTAATTCTTCTTTAGGATTAAGTACAGATGATTTATTATTGTTAGAAGACTGGTTGGTGAAATGGTTGTTGTAGGGTTGATTGTGATTGTGATTGTGATTGTTACCTTTAATATGAGGGAAGAGTGTTTTTAATGTTGATGTGATCAATCATATCATTGACTTAAGATCCTTGACATGAACATGGTCAATGATATCACCCACCAATGTCATTACTTTATTATCTTAAAAAAAAAAACTTAATTCTTTGCACCAACATTTATTCTGCTTATTGAAAATTGTACTATGTCATGCTTTTAACAATTTGAAGGTTTTATTGCATTGTACAGTTCAAAGAAAGTGTTTCTCAATTTGCAACGGAACACATTGCACCTCATGCTTCAAAAATAGACCACACAAATTATTTCCCAAAGGTTAGTATGAGGATCTACTTTATCTTCTCCACAAAACAAACTTTTGGATAATTCTGAAATGTGTTTATGTTTTATATGTAATTTAGGAGGTTAACTTATGGAAAAGCATGGGAGAATTTAACCTTCATGGGATTACTGCACCAGGTAGTTTGATTCTTCCCCCTTACTTCACTGACTCAATTTTCTGTGGGTGTTATCCGCTATTTTGATTTCGATCCTTTTTCTTCTGCAAATTATTTGATGAATGTAAACATAATAAATGTTCATAAATGAATTCAATACGATGCACTCAACTTAAAGGGTATATGCTAGTTTACCTTGCAGGTTGTGAACCTCATACTAGTACACTTGGCTTCTTTTTAAGATTATGATGTCTTGTATTCCAACAAACTTATCAAATGTTATATATGCTTATTTGCAGAGGAATATGGAGGGCTTGGTCTCGGTTACTTGTATCACTGTATAGCAATGGAAGAGATAAGCCGTGCTTCAGGATCTGTTGGCCTTTCTTATGGTGCTCATTCAAACCTGTGTATCAATCAACTGGTAATTGAATGGAGCTTAAGTCTCATTCGTTGTATGTTTGGTGATAATCTGACAAGCCTTTAGGATTGCATCTTTTGTTTCGTTTAGGTAAGGAATGGAAACCCGGATCAGAAGCAGAAATACTTGCCAAAGGTTCTAGTTCTACCACATAGTTTAATCTTGTTTCTTTTAGTACAATTTGTGCCTCGCCCTATTGTCAGCATTTCATAAGCTAAGTTGTTTTTACTGCCTTCAATTTGAAGCTTATCTCTGGAGATCATGTGGGAGCTTTGGCAATGAGCGAGCCCAATTGTAAGATTTGCGAAACCGAATAGTTGTAGTGTGTTGCATCTTTTAAGATATTCCAAGGATTTCATAGAGCGAATTGGTCTTTCGTGCAGCTGGTTCTGATGTTGTCAGCATGAAATGCAAGGCTGGTCGTGTTGATGGTGGCTACGTACTTAATGGAAACAAGATGTGGTGTACTAATGGTCCAGTCGCTCAAACATTGGTATGCTTCTTCAATCTTTTCTGCATTTTCCCATCCTTTTTGTATTGACTTTGCGCTTGTTTAATTTGCCTTTATAAACGTAGAAGGGTAATGTTTCGTCAAATTGTCAATGAAAATGCTAATTATAGTGCATTTGATTAATAGTCTACACATATGCTGAGAATGTATAGCCCATTTGATATATTGAACTGAATCAGGTTGTCTATGCAAAGACAGACACAACAGCTGGGTCAAAAGGAATCACTGCATTCATCATCGAGAAGGGAATGCCGGGGTACTTGTACTGAACCTAGTCAAATTTAAAGTGTGCTAAAGTCTCTGCATTTCAAGCTTACAGTTCAGTTAATTCTTGAAAATAAATATTAAAGCAGTAATTTTATCAAATATAAAAGGCTGGTTACTGGCTCCTTGTCGCATCTTATAGTTCAAATTTGATTACCAAGTCCTTAGCTTGCAAAATTCCTTCTCTGAAAATTGAGGGGGAAAAAGTAGAGTCATGTAACTGAAAAATAAATGGCTAAAACGTTGAGGCAGTGCATAAATGATAAGTCACTTGGATATGGGGAAAATTAGGAGTGGAATATGAAAATTATGAATTTTGCTTGTGTTTGATTTCAGATTCAGCACGGCGCAGAAATTGGATAAACTTGGGATGCGAGGAAGTGATACGTATGTATGCATGCTCTGTGACAACTTTTTTATACTTAATACATTTTTAGTCGATGTCCATTCCTTTTACTGATAATAAATATGACTTGTGTTGGCAGATGTGAACTAGTGTTTGAGAATTGCTTCGTTCCTGAAGAAAATGTTCTTGGGGAAGTAGGAAAAGGTCTTGCAATACCTTCTATGATCATATTTATCAACTTTACAATAAAATCATCTTTATGTTATTTTGTATATTCAACCCTGCAAAAGTTTGTTGTATGACCATCATTGGTCTTCTGTAATATCCTAATAAAAAACCACTCGTGTTATTCGTCGTACGCGTGCCAACCATAGTTTATAATATCAGTTCTTTCTTGTTTTAGGAGTCTATGTCATGATGTCTGGGTTGGATCTGGAGAGACTTGTTTTGGCAGCTGGTCCCCTGGGTATCATGCAGGCATGTCTTGATGTGGTCCTTCCTTATGTTCGACAAAGAGAGCAGTTCGGTCGTCCTATCGGGGAATTTCAGTTTATACAGGTCCATATCGTTGAGAAATGGTTTTTCCACAATCATCCTGGCATTTTATTGCATATGATTTTTAGACATTACATTGTTGATCGATCTTCTGTTACAGGGGAAAGTTGCCGACATGTATACTTCTTTACAGTCCTCAAGGTATGAGATTCTAATGTCATGATGCTGTTTCTCTTTCTAATTTAGCTTGCTTGGCAGCAGGGTAACATTTTTCATTTCAGGGCTTATGTGTATTCGGTGGCTCGGGACTGCGACAATGGAAAAGTAGACCCAAAGGTGTGTCGACAATATCTTCATCCTGTGGTTAACATAGTACATTAAATATTTCTTGAAAACATAAGCACCATCAGGTTTTTTAAATAAAATGACAATTATTTACTATTGGAACTCCTTACACAGGGTATTCTCTTTCATTTTTTTTTTCTTTTTATTTTGTTTCGGGTCTATTTTGGCATAGTAATATACCAACATATGAGTGTCATGGCACGCGTGAAACGCAATACCATTATGCTGTAACGATAGACTAAGTATAAATTTCATTGCTAAAATGTTAGCATATGTTTCTGCAACTGTTCTGAACTCAAGCATCAAATTGAACTTAAGATGTTGACTAATTACAACTCTACTTGCGGATTTTCTGTCCGATCCTCAATGCAAGAAACTTCCATAGTTTCCTGATTTTTCATTGGTATTGTTTCCTATTCATCGCAAAACATGATGTAATGGCTACTGCTTTCAGGATTGTGCTGGAGTTATACTTACTGCAGCTGAGAGAGCAACCCAAGTTGCTTTGCAGGTAAATAGTTTGCACAGGTTATTTGTTGCAGCTACTATTTGAGTTTTTCGGGTAATACTTTTCAGCCAAATTTATAGAAATCATGATTTTAGAAAATTATCAACTCTGCATAGGTTCTTACTCCTAACATTTTGGGTAAATTACATTTGACCTCTCTTGAAGTCAGACGATACTATTTGTTGTTAGTATCGATATGACAAATTAAGAAATTTTGGGATAATAACCGAAAATCAGGGAAGGTCGGCATAATTTACGCTAACTATTTTTTCGTTGTTTTCTTCTTGTTACTGTGCTTATATTAGCCTTCAAAATTTGCAGGCAATACAATGTTTGGGAGGAAATGGATATGTGAATGAGTATCCAACTGGTCGTCTTCTGAGAGATGCCAAACTATATGAGATTGGTGCAGGAACTAGTGAGATCAGAAGAATGATTATTGGACGTGAACTCTTCAAGGAGCAGTAGTGAAATGTTCATTATGTAACAGTAGATGTTCATTCATCATTCATCAAAGGGGAATAAAATTAGAGTCATGAGAATCCATTTATTAATAAAGGAAAGCTATTTTTACCAAAAATGTTTCATCTGTTATTTGTAGTTAATTTCTGAAGCTGAAAGATGATCACACCACCAAACACATTCATAACAATACCGAGTAAATATATTGCACAACATGGAACCATGGCATGAAATTTAGAAATGATCACCATGATTCCATAGAATATGTAACTCAAGCAGTTATAGGTTATTACACAATGCTAATAGCACAGCCCTTATTTATAGCTAATAGTTCACATTTTTCTGGGCTTAAGAAGAGTTCATAAGATAAATTATCATAACACAAATAGCATCAAAGTGCATGCAGTAAATAAGAGAGAAACAAGGCTAACATAACATAACATGATTTATCTCAATTACAGCCCTGAAACTTTAGACTTTTAGAACTGTTGGAGAATAATAATCTGGTTGACCCACTGAGGAGGACTTTGAAGGCTCCATAATCATTGGTGCCTCTTCCAAACTGCTATTGGTGTCATCATTGATTATCCCAATTGTCATCTTCTCCACTTCTTCTTGGGAATATATATGGATCTTGCACACCACATTGCAAAACTCACTGCAGCCAAAGATAACATTGCAAGTTTTTAGCTTTCATAAAATATAATGCAAGACATTGTAACATGAAAATCAATTATGAAGAAGAAAACTTACTGCCATGGATCATCCCCAACAACCATTATATCATTCTCATTATCAGTGTAGAGGATCCTCCATCCCTTATCAGGATCTCTAAGAAGGCCTTCCATGCCGAAAAGTCTCTCGAGTTCACTCAGCAGGTCAGCATAGCTGCTCAATCTTGATAGATCAATGGCTCTTCCTACTAGGCTTCCTTGCTTGTGAACCTTCATGCAGTGGCAACAAAAACATCAAAGATAAAAATCTGTATCATAACATAATTTCGTCGATATCACTCTTCGCTCACCTTAGTGCAACTCCTTTTAGCAGTGTTCTGTAAATTTTGAGGGGTAGTTTCCCCAGACAAAGGAAATCCAAATAGTTTGCAGCCATTTACCTTTGCCTTAACATTTTTGCTGTCATCTGGAATCTTCATATCCGGCGCACAAGTTTCGCCCGGCATTGTCTTCTTATGCTCATTTGGAACATCTGTTCTTCCAACTTCACTTCTCTTGATCACCCCTTGATTGGAATGTGTGTTGAAGGAGACATTCTCTCTGTGGAAATTCGTCGGTTTCGAGTAAAACATGTTGGTTTGAGCAGTTTTGTTGTGAATATCCCCATAGGGAAAATAAGATTCAAGAACTTGTGGTTTGGTTGCTTGATGAAAGTTGAAAGTGGTGCAACCAATACTATTGTTGGATTTGCCCCAAGAACCAAGGCTCAAATCAACTTTTCCCCTAAGGGATTTCAATGGACCTATTTCTTGACCTTGCAAGACCCTTGGAAACCTAGTAGTTTCTGTGAAGCCTGCATAGCTGAATGGATGAACACTCATAAGCTCAGCAGTGTTGCCCCTTCTCACTCCAGTTGTTGATGCTACATGTGGAAGAGGGCTCATCTCGAATCGCGGCCGGTTAGTTAAGGTGTCACATCCATAATAGAGTGACAGAAAACCAGCATTTTCTTGACCTTGCAAGACCTTTGGTGATCTTACAGACTCCTCAAAGTCCACCAATCCACTGCTCCCTGCTGCCAAGAAGAGGATTATTAGGATGCCTTAACAAGCAAGTCTTCGTCCGCTTAGGACATACATCTCATCTAAATTGCAGTCAGCTTCAGCCATAGTCTGTTGCAATCTTTGACGATTGCAACACAACTGTGACTGAAACTGCAACTTTATTAGGACACATACCAGTGATGAGGTGACTGTGAGCGGCAGCTTGCCCATCCGTCCTTAGTTTCTTCAGTCTTGGGGAAGACTGAAGACTCAAAGGAGGGAGGGAAGCGAAAGGATCGATCTCCCATGGAGATACTCGATCTTGATGATTAGTATCAATATCCTCATCCCATCTAACCTGTTGTTGAAGCCATATCCATCTTATCATTAATTCAGTTAAAGAAACAAAAAAAAACTAGAGATTAAGTAGAAAAAAGAAACTAATGTAATGGTTTTTAATATGATCAATGTATAAAGAAAAATTTCATATGTACCATCAAGCATCTCCACTTTGATTTAGGCCATCTATATGGATCTACTTCACTCATTCCAATCACAGTACCACCACCACACCTGCAACATAGGAATACAAATTATTATGTGAATCACAATGATTTTTCTAATGTATGGACACAAATTATGCAGTAGTTTACCTTCTTTCTGGAGATTCATCCATTTCAAAAGTCATTTTGAATCTTGTCCCAATTGTCACAGGATTGTTGATGCTTTTAACATATTTTTGATATGGCACAACAAAGGGTGCATGACTTGCTCTGTATCATACAAAAGGAGAAGTTATTTGCATCTGACACGTTCTTCGACTACTGTATAATATGTGTATTAGCTCGAAATACGAGACAAAATAAGTATACAAAATATCTGTCTTATTTGCATATCTACGATAAAAAAGACAAAATAAGTATACAAATATCTTTCTTATTTGTATAACTCAAGTTTAATACTTTTGATATAGTCACATACCAATCATGAGTTGGTATCCAAAAAGGGAACAAGCTACATTCATATGAAATTCAATATTTATCTATAAAATAAAATAAAAGGTAGATATGATCTACTGTCCAAAAGGGTCAAAGCTAGTAAGATTTAATTATATTATCATATTCATAATATCATGGTTTCTAGAAAGACTAAGGGCCAGTTTTCTTCCACGTCATTGGAATTTGACAAGTTCATTGCTACCATAAATACCTAATTGGGATATCCTAAGGTCAAATTTGGATCCGTGAACTCAACTGTTGTGAGTTCAATGAACTCAACAAGCCTATGATTGAAAAAACAGTACTTAATTCAATTTATAATTGACCAAAATCAAAATCTAAGTATAAATGAATTGCATTGTGATTTGTGAAGTTTAGTACCTTGGACTGTAGAAAACATGAAACATGCTTTTGGTGGATATTGCATCAGAAACAGAAGAAAGAAAATTGGGATAACAGTTTTGGTTTCCAATTACTGTTCCAGGAAGACCATTTATTGGTCTAATAGCTCTTCTGATTCCCAATCTCAGTTCTCCATTTTCACCCCTACAAACACATCAATCAATCAATATGCAACTTTAGAATATAATTATTAGATAGTTACATGAAATGCAATACGTTCTGATACGGAACAGAAACAGATACACAGTACACCACATATAAAATATTTTATATGAGAAGTAGAGTTTAATTTTGATACACTGGTAAAGCGTTTTATACAGTCGTGCATATACCTTAGAAAGAGGACTGCATCACCAGAAACAAGTTTCTTTTGACCAACAAACATACTCCAACCAGTAGTGAGTAAATGCCTCCTTGGTTGCCCTGAACAAATTACATCAACAACTTTTTATTGTTAATTCTTTTTAAGTATAATCAATTAATCAATATATGAATACTAGATTTACCTCTATAAATATGGCGAAATTTCCACTCCACACCATGAAGGTCTTTTGCTACAAGCTCTTGAGAGGGTCTTTGTTGTTTATAATCCTAAAACATAGCACCACAAGAACAAGAGAACTAAACAATCAAAACTTGCATTCATATATTTTCTTTTATCTACTATGCTAGACCCTCTTAGTTCTAAAACATCGAACGCTTTGAAAATTCGATACATTCATAACTCAGTGTGTAGGGTGTAAACTACACACTGAGTTGTTAATGTACCGAGTTTCCAAAGTGACATACAGTTTTAGAACAAAGAGAGTAGTAAGTAGAAGAGAAGAGTTCAGATTTGACACCAAAGGAGGAAAACAATCTTCGGCAGCTCGGCGAGGAACAGAGAATCCTCCATGAGTGCTGGTATCTGAAGCAGTGAGTGATTTGCAGAACATGTGAGTTGTTGGCTTTAAAGGTGGAACTCCATTTCCCTCTTCATCTCCTCCAATTTCCTCAACCTCTTTACCCTCCAAATTCTTATCTTCCAACTAAGATTAAAAGAAAAAGAAAGTACTATTGAGAATTCACTTGAACCTAATTCCTATATATCAATCATTATTCTAAGTTCATGAAAAAGCAACCTCATCAGATTGGGGAAGCAAAGTAATCTGAGTATAAACCTCATCATTCTCCTTATTAGCCTGTTCCCAGAAACATGAACAGTTTCATCATTAAAACCAAAATGCATCACATCACATCACATTACACTACATTAACAAGAACATGATTATGATGATGAGAGTAGTACTCACAAGTAACTGAACATTAACAACCCTGCAAAGGATTTGAGGCTGAAGATCATAATTAGGCACATCAATTGGTGCGAAATGAGAGAAAGAAGAGGCTTGTTCTAAGTGTCCTTGAGGGAAGTACACAATCACATTCCCTTTCTTTGGGAGTGAAGTTAGAGGTCCAGCACAAGCATGCCAAAGTTCAAGGTAAGAAGACATAGCAGAACCTGAAGGAGAAGGTGATGAAGCAGCTTTGTCACATTCCACATTGCTCTCATCATCATCCTCACTACTCACTACTACTGCATGGTTCAGATCAATGTCCATGAAGCAAGAACACTAAGCAGTTACTATGTTCCAAAGTTAAAGAGAAAAGTGGAGACTATATAGAAAAGAAAGAGAAGAGAAGAGGAAGAGAGGATCAAATAATAACAAGGGATTCAAAGTAAGATTGAAGGGCCATTTGGAGGTGAAGTAGTGAAGAGGGAGCAGAAGAAGCAGACATAGACAAAGGTGCAAACAGTAGTAATAAGAGAAGCAAAGCAGAGAATGAAACCAAAAACAAAAGAAGCCAATTTGGTTTGGTTAGTGGATTTTGAAGTTAAAGAGTGTGCTTGGTGGAGGGGACATTGTTAAGACAGTACAGAACCCACCACACTGTTCTTCACTTCTTTGCTTTCTTTTATTTTCATCATCTTTATTATTGGTTTATGTCTTTTACTGTTCTTGTGGGGTGACACAAACAAAACTTTATGTACAATGTAAACAAACAAATCTTCATTATTACTAACAGAGAGACTCAAGCGCAGTTAGCTTCCTATGAAGTTGATAGTTAAGAGTCGTCAGATGATAATTTAGTCAAATTTATCAAATTATTTAAAGACTCTCAACAAATAACTTTACATAAAATTAACTGTATGTCTGTATCATAGTTGTCAGAACCGAACCGATAATCAAACCGATCAGATTACTGAGTCACTAGATTACTGGTTCAACCAGTGAATCACTGGTTGAACCGTTTAATCCAGTCCTATATAAATAAAAAAATAACTAAAATTTTAAAATACATATTTTCACTAACATTTTAAGAATATTAAACTATTTTAAAATAATATGAAACAGGAATAACAAGTATTTTGTTATTTTTATTCTATCATAAATATTTTTATTTTGTTTTTGTATTAAAATAACTATTATTTTTAAATTTCAATAATTTATTAATTAATTTATATCTATTATACTATTATATACTATAAGTATTTATTAAAAAAATAATTTTAATATATATTATATAATTATGAAAAGAAAGAATAAGTGAGTTTATAATTATTGTTAAATAAAAATATAATTAAAAAGATCGAATTTATAACTAAAATTAAAATAAATTAAATAAAAGTAAGTTATTTGATAAAAGATATTTATATATATTATAATTTGCATATAAATGATTCAGACAGCCTAACGGCTCTGTTAGCATTTTCAATCGGTTCGATCAGACTGGTCTTGACCGAATTTGACCGATTTTTAACGATTCATTCCGGGTCTGACCGATTCGTACCGATTCCTTTCTCTATACGGTCTATCGGATCCGATCGGTATAGGATTCGGTTCATCGATTTTTCGATTGAACCGACCGATCCGATCCAATTTTTACAACTATGGTCTGTACCTATATTTTCACCTTCTAATTTAGTTTAAGATAATAATGTACTTAATAGTTGAAATTATTTGGTTAAACATATTAAATAATTTAATTGTTTTTAATTATCAACTTCTCATAAACACCTCTACAAATGAGTGTTTTTAATTCAGTTTACTTATTTTTCTTTTACATTTGCATGGTTGAGGCACAGTAATAATTGATTTAGAATAGAAAATACAAAGATAAAAGATAAATACAAAATAGTTTGAATTTTAATGAATAATATATTATTAATAATAATAATAATAAAATGTGCAATAGTAAATTATATTAATAATGTGCAGCCATTGATTTAATGGAAGAGAAGAAGTGAGAGAATGTGGCTTGGGTTCTCTTGCATGTATCTATGACTGCCATAAAGTACGGTGTGGACTGTGGCGTGGGTTTTGTCAGCAACTGTCTTACCCAAAAACTTTATATTATACATGTTGTTTTAAAATACATAAATTATATATCCAACCCCCTTCTAAAATAATATATAATTTATTTATAATGTATTAATTTTTAATTAAACGATATCTTAATTTAATTATTAATTATATTTAAATAAATTATAATAAAATAATTTATAATTAAATCATTATTTAAAATAGATCATTATATAAATTTTAAAATATTAATAAATGAAAATTTTCTTTCTTTAATTTTTTTTTAAAAATATAATTTCTATAATTTTTTTTTAGTTTAACATGCTAAGAGCAATGTCAAATAATCACCTATTTTAAATATATAATAACTTAAATAATAACAAAAAATTTTAAAAACTCAACTCACTATTGACAGAATCATTAATAAATAAGATGCAGATCACTCGTTTATTTATTTATCTCACATTTTAAATAATATTATAAGATGCAAAAAGTTATGAAAATAATAAAAAAAAATTTCTTTCGAGAAAAATGATTTGAAGAAAGAAATGGTTTAGTTATTAATATTTTTAAAAATTATATAATTACTTATTTTAAATAATAATTTAATTAAAAAATAATTCTATTATAGTTAAGATATTAGCTCTAATTAAGTTAAAGTAACTCAAGTTATTAGTATAGTTAATAATCAAATTAAGATATCATCTAATTAAAAGTTGACACGTTGTAAAGAATAAATTACATATTATTTTAGAGAAAAGTTTTGGTATAATTCACCTTAAAAATATTATTTTTAATTAAAATTTAATTACTAAATCAATCAATAATCATTATATATTTGTATGTAGATATATTTATTATTTCATAATTTTTAATATTTTAATATATATATATTATATAAATAATAAATTTAATAATTAATTTTTAATATACACATATTATGATTATATATATATTTTTTTGGAATATGTAAAATATTTTAAAGATAAAAAAATATGAGAGTAAAATGCTACGCGATTTATAAAATACAATTTCAATTTTTGAAAAAAAAAATGATCATAATTAAATGATATATTTATTCATCTAAAAGATATGAATTTCACTTAGCTTCTTTAAGCTATGGTAAAACATTGAACTCGTGTATACTAGTTCTTTAGCTAATAAAACAACTACTTGATGATTATTTATAAGAAAAACTAGAAAATAAAGAAGACATGCTTTACAAGAAAGTCCAACTAATTAAGAAACACGTGACATGATATATATCATGGTTTAGGGCAAAAAATCAATTAGAAGAACAATCATTTGTAATATATATATATATATTACAAATGATTAGCCAATGCTTATTCCCCGGATATCGTTATTGCTTCTTCTCCGAGAAAAGAAGTTCACAACCCGTAGGTTTTCTACCTCCATGCGGCATTACTCCGTCAGGCTTTTATCCATTGCGGAAAATTCTCCACTGCTGCCTCCCGTAGGAGTCTGGGCCGTGTCTCAGTCTCAGTGGCTGATCATCCTCTCAGACGACCAACTACTGATCATCACCTTAGTAAGCTATTGCCTCACCAACTAGCTAATCAGATGCGAACCTCCCGTCGTACGGATTCTTCCTTTTGCTCCTCAGCCTACGAGGTATTAGCAGCCGTTTCCAACTGTTATATATATATATATATATATAAGTGCATAAGAAAGAACAAAGAACGAGAATATATTGATAATAAGTTCGTACATAAGTAGGTAGTGTGATATTTTCTTCTCCCAAGTTATTATTCTAACGTTGATTTTAAAGATAGCATCAATTAAATCTAGGAGCTTTTTTAAGAGAAAATTATATTAAAAAAATTCTAAATTTTATTGTATCTTTTTATCTTAGAAGAAAGCTAACAGAGTTTCATTGTTTTATAAATTAACTAGTAGTAAATTGCACGGCTTTAAAACAGATTTCTTTTTTCAATTTAAAAAATAATTATAGTATTATTGTAATCAATTTATACTTTGTATATGTAATAAATCTAATTAATGTGTAAATAGCATGGTTTCAATTCACTTTTTTTTTTTTTTGTAAAAATTAGTTAAATCAAATTAGAGATATTTAACCTTTTCAATTCAAGGAGAGGAGGAATTCATCTTTTGCATATATATTATTATATTTGAGTAAAATATTTTTCACATAATAAAAATAACAATATAATTAAACTTATTTAAACTATTGTACTTTTTTAAGATAATTTTAATTCTTTTTACTATTTCAAAGTATTTAAAGAGATTGAAAAAAAATATAGAAGTTTTGAAACGGAAGAATAAATTTTTTAATATCTTTACACAATAATTTGACTGTTTCTAAAAATATACAAAATTATTGTTTACATATTATCTTTAACTATTACACATTGTAAGTTATTTTTTATTAAATTAAATTATAATTATTATCTTTCATATACTTTAAGCTTTTTTAAATATGATACGGTCAATAAAAGTTAGATATTAAGCACTATATTTATCCATATACTCATCCGAAATATTATTCAAATATTTCCTAAAAGCAAGCTGTAGCTCCATCTAATTGTCAATGGGCTAATATGTTGTGCAACAGGCTTAAGCTAGATGAACACTTGATATTCTTATAAATAACATCCTATATAACATGAAAAAAATTTATATATTCAATACAATGAAACTAAAGGATGCAGCAAGAAGCTATGTAGTAAGTGTTAGTTTTTTGACAGAGAAAATTGAGAGTAGAGATAAAGGGTAATGGAAAGATATTTGTTATTACTTTTTCACATATACACTAGAATTAAATACACGCATCACATATATATATACATACTAATTCTATACTAGAAATGCTAACTAACTAAATTATGTTATCCCTTGAATATTTACATATTTACCCTGACTCCAACTCACTCTTCTCACTCTTATCCCTTATAGAAACTAACATCCATACAACAGACCTAAGCAAGATTCTAAATATAAATTAATATAATATCTTTTATTGATTACACAATTTTATATGTATCACGTTGAACTCTGAATCTTTCATGCATGTGGTATGAATTCTTGAACTACTAATAGAATCCTGTATTTATTTAAAAAAATAAATAAATAACATTAATATAGTTAAACAACATAAATAATACACACTAAAAGAATTCAAAATCTCAAACCATACAAACAACAAATATATTAAGATTTGGGTAAAGTATATTTTTTGTTCCTAAAGTTTGGCAAAAATTTTAAAAATATTCTTAAGTTTTATTTTGTTTCAATTTTGTCTCAAAAGTTTTCGATTTGTGTCAAATATACTCCCAACGACTAAATTTTCAAAAAATTTAAAACCAATCTAACAATAATGCATGAAAATGATGCTTAATTTGCTTGTGTTGAGGGTTGTTCTTATGAAATTGTTGTTAAATTGGTCTTAAATTTTTTAAAAAATTAGCAGGCAAATATATATTTGATACAAATCGAAAACTTCTTCTAGGACAAAATTAAAACAAAATAAAATTTATGAGTATTTTTAAAACTTTTGTCAAACTTCAGGAACAAAAATTATACTATACTTTACCCTTAGTATTTTTATATAAAAAAGCAAAATATGAAAGCTTTGTTTTAATTAGTATACCCAATTATTTGATCTAGAAACAGACTAGGAAACATTCAACTTGTTAAAATTCACATAAAATAATTAGAAGTAAAATAAACTCACTTGCATTAATAAAATTTTTTTAAATAACAGCAAATTCACTAATAATCATGCCAGTCCCATGATCTAACAAAATTCTTTCTCTAATTTTTGCAGCAAAGAAATGTGTAAATGTAAGATCAAGAACCAAAGAACTTACACTATTCTAAATAGAAGGCAAACATTCTTCAGGATAAAAATTCAAAAATTTTCTTGTTAAAAATAAAAGGTGAGGATATCAATTTTTTCTATGGTTTCAAAAATTAAAGAATAATACCCATCTGTCTAAAAGCCTCTCCACTTATGGACCAAATAGATCTTTTCACTTTAAGAAATTTAAGATAAAGTTAACCCCATTCTTTTAAAATTCTTGTTCAACATACTCATTTTTTTCGTAAGACAATAACTTTAAAACAAATAAGTTATTCTTTCTAAAAACTTAAACTAATAAAAAGAGCTATATAAATAATTATATTCTTATTAATAAGTTTATTTTTAAGTATTTTTTATTAAATAAAAATTATTATATTTTTTAAATTAATTAAATTTTTATTTTTTATTTATTATATTTTATTAATAATTCAGATTTCAACTAAAAGAATAACCTGTATTTTTTTATAATTAAAAAAATGAAAGTACAAAACCCACTCATTTATTACCTCTAATAATATGTCTTTTTCAAAAATTGCTACTCTTGAATTTTCTCATAATGCATTAACATTTGTTATCTTAAGAATATATATTAGCTAACTCAAATTTATATAAGAGATAATATTCAATTTGGTCCTTGAATTTATACGTGAGCTTTAATTTAGTCTCTAAAATTTTAATTGCCTTTATTTAGTCTTCAAATTTTGTGAATATAACTCATGTTAGCCCTTGAAACAATTTTCAACGTACAAATCTTTACAGAACACTGTCGTGGACAGCGAGATGCCACACTAAATTTTATAAAATGATGTCATTTTAGTTTTGGCACTCAAATAACCCAAAAATAACATCGTAAGTGATGTTTATTAAAATTTTACCTAATAAAATAAGTGATACAACGCCATTTTTAAGCTATTTGAATGCCAAAATCAAAACTGCATCATTTTTAAGTTTCAACATGACATCTGATTATCTATATTAGTGCTCCATTAATATTTTTGTACTGAAAATTGTCTCAAGGACTAATGTGAGACACGTTTATAAAGATTGAGGACTAAGACCATCTCCAGTAGGAAACTCATCCCATTCCATATTTATGGCCCACCTGTCATAAAAAGTAACTCTACATAAGCTTTTGCGTCAAAAACAGTAAATAGGAACTCAAAGCATCTCTCTCTTCTCCATTAGGAGAAATTAACTTTAGTCCATGTTGTGGTTCCACTTAATTAATTAATTAAAATACTTAAAATTAATATAATTATTATTTTTTATAATAATATTATTTGAATTTATGATTTAAAATAATTCAATACTATAAAAATATAAAATATTAAAATAGATAACTCAAATTTGATTAGTATTTTAAATTTTACAAATAAAAATAAATAATCCAACTAAAAATTATTTTATAATATATAAAAATTAAATTTATTTTTTATGTAAATAAATTTAATTAATTATGATTCAATATAACAATATAAATAATATTTGATATTGAGTTAATATAATTATTTATATTAATTATGATTTAATATAATTAATATAAATAATTAATTAAATATATATATATATATTTAATATATTTTTAATTTTTTTTATTAATTTACCACATGTCATAATTTTATTGGCTACTGCAAGTCTCTCTTTAGAGGGACTTTCAACCTTGATCTACGTGAAGAGTCTCCCTTCTCTCTTTACTCTAACGGCAATTGAGTCTCTGTATGTCAGAAGAGGGACTCTATTTTCCAACATTGGAGTTGCTCTAAATAGAGATAATTAAAACCTCCAAAATTAAATTGAGACTCGGATATAACTTCAAGAACCAAATTGAGTATTCTTTATATAACATTAAACCAACAAATAAATGGATAGAACTTAGAAGACAATACGATGTGGATATCACTTTTTAAAAGTTTGTGCTAAAGTCATGCAAGTTTTTACATATATAACACAAAAAAGAGAGAGGGGGCATAAAAAGTTCATTCAAAATCTTAAAAAGAAAGTAGCATTGGTGTGCGATTATTTTTTCTTTTTTTGTTTTTTAAGAAAAGGAAGACTATGTTTTGCTTTTATTATAATGTGTAACTGACAAGAACCATCTTATTATATATTATTTGCTTAAAAAAAAAAAAAAAGTGTAGTTAGTTAACTCAGTTCTTATGGTTGTGTTTGAACCCAGATAAACATATTAGTTTTGATTATGAAATCAAATAAGTCTTATAGTTAGAAGAAGATATTAATGAAAAATGAACTAAATTCATTCAAGGCTGTGTAGTACTTTCTAAGAACCACAGCATATATATTATTCGATATAGAAAAATATTAGATGAACAAGTTATTTTTTAATTAAATTTAACTAGATTTTTCTTTTTTTTTGTGTCTCTTTTTTCTCATTTTTTTAATTAAATTTTTTTGTTATTCGATAAATTATTAATCCAACTTAATTAAATTTAGTTATCAAAATAATTTACTCATATAGTATTATCATTTAATTATTTATCTTTGGTTTGTTCAATTACAACTATTTTTTATTGCAAAATAGTTACGCCTTGATTTTTAAGTAAATTATTAAAATAGTATTCAAATTTTATATATATTATTAATAAAAAATAATTTCAAAAATATAAACAATAAATAAATTAAAAAAAACACAACAAAATCACATCGAAATTTATTATTTTAAAGTCGTTTTAAAAATAAATCTAGTATTTAATTTTTTTTATATTTTTAAATTTTTTAAAAAGACTAATTTATTATTTATATTTTTTAAAATTATTTTTATTAGTTTAATAAATTTTTTAATATTATTTTAATAGGTATTTCCTAGAGCTGTTATTGGTTAAGCATGAATATTGGAATCATACCGATTCTACTATTGCATCAATTAAGGCTTTTTTCTTATAATTTTTTTCTTATGTTTCTTTAATTTACATAACATCCTTAAAGTCATTTTTATTCCATCAATGTGCTCTTTTTAAAAAATATTTTTTAAAAAGCTTTTTCCTCTAAAATTATCTCATATTTTTAGAGGGACGGATATAAATTCTAGATATAACAAATGAATATTTTAACACCCTAATGCTTTAAAACTGAGTTAGCTTTATTTGGATTATATTTAATAGTTGATATTTACAATTTTTTGAATTTTTTTTAAATAAATATGAAATTATTTATATAAAATAATTTATATATAAAAATATTGAATAACTAGTTTTTATTAGAATAGTTACTAGTTGAAAAATATAAGTGGATCTGGAAATATTAACATGAAAAACGGGCGTGCTAAACTATGAAGGCACAACAATGACAAGCTTTACTCATACCAAATAATCATAAAAAGAAACATCATAGTTACAATTACAATCATTCAATAAAAATAAAACAAGACACACAAAAAATCTTAATTTTCTTAATTTGTATAACTATGGCTAAAACAATCGCATATTCTTCCTTCTTAAGGTAAACGCTTAATATTTTGTATCTATGTCCTCGATAGCTTGCTCCTAATAGTGCACTTGTCTTTTCACCTCAACTGAGCAGTGTATTGTTTTGTACTGCATCGTTCCTGAAGATGGTACGGAGAGAGGGGTGAGAAACAAAAGTTTCTCAATAGTTTATCTATATGGTGTCATCGTATCCATCCCCAGCCACTCCGAGTTTTAAAATAAAAACAATGATGATGCAATGTTGTTCAATTATTATTTCTAAAAGTCTTTGTTAGTCGTAGTGGTGTGATTTTTAGATGCTTCTTATTTACTTATGTTATGACATGTGTGACAAAATGCCTATAGCATTAGAACATATAGAATGCTCATAAATCTTGATTTGATATTTTCATAGGCCGAAAAGCAAGGTAAAATAAATAATAAATAAGAGAAGAATACTAACGTTGGCATAAATAAGTCAAGTAGAATAGATCTAAATAAAATAAAGATCTTAAATAATATCATCCATCAAATAAAAAAGAACTATGGATAAAAGAAGGATTTTTGAATGAAATAATAAACATAATCATAAATTAAAAAAAGATAAAAGAAGAACAATCATAATCACACTTTTTATTGTACTTTTCATTATTTTTTCTCGTAGCTTTTATAGAAGGTATTGAGCTCAAACCAGCATAAAAGGTGGGAGTCCCCTTCCCTTACTAAAGGTTCTTATCCTAAACGTTTTACCGAAGGATCATCTCGATCGATCACCTTTCCTTACTGAAGGATTATATCGATATCTTGTCTTTGGGGGTCACCTTCCCTTACCAAATGATCATTCTCTCAGTTCAATTTACAATCAAGGTTATTTAGATATACACAAGAAGGAAGTTATAGCAACCAAGATATATTATTATAAAATTGATGGGAGTCTCCTTCCATTACCGAAGGTTCCCAAAAGTTTACCGATCACCTTCCCTTACCGAAGGATCATCTCGATTCGATCACCTTCTCTTACCGAAGGATCATCTCGATTATTTTGTCTTTGGGGGTCACCTTCTCTTATCGAAAGATCATTTCCTCAGTTCTTTAATGCGCATAAGATTGTTATTATAATGCATAATGCGTATGAAGGAAAGAGACATTATATCATGACATGTAATGCTAACATCTATATTCAAAAATATTTAACATATGACATATAAAAATTAGCATAAAATCTCCTACCTCGAGTGAAGTTCCTATATGTATTCCGATGCAAATAGACGTAATTTTTTAGCGAAGAGAAATTTGTTCCATGACTAGTCTTTGTGTATATTTTGATGTGTGTATGAATCTTTGACTGGATAGAAAGAATTTTCATATTCCGCAGTTCGCATAATTCGAAAAGATATCTTCTTGAACAATATATGAGTGGACTTTGTGAATACTTTATTGAGTTAAGAAATTAACTAAATTAATTAATGATAACAAACATTATTTTATTGGACAAAATAAATAATTAGTGTTGATTATTTGTGATTAAATGTTGCAGGCTAAAATATATTTTTTTGTAGCAGCCCAATATGAAACAAATGAAATCATGATGGTAGGCTACAATGCAAACGAAGCCCAAAAGAAAGCTAAGCAAGAAACCAACGGGCCAAATAAAGTGATCCGATCTAAGCCCGGTTACCTCTCTTAGTTCAAACGCTTTCACCAAAAGCAACGTTTACCTGCTCCCTCATGGTCAGAACTCAAAAAAAGTAAGAAAGAGAGCTTAGTTCTTAGGCAAGTCACAGAAGAAGAAGAAGGAAAGAGAAGGTTAAGCAAGAAAGGGTAAGATCTAATCAACCATTTCAAACCACATTAAGAAAAGGTCAGAAGCTAAAAGGTAACCCATTTTCTTATGCATTCATTATATGTTCTTCTCCTCTTTCCAACTCTCTGCTCAGTCCGAAATGGGATACAAAGGAAAGTTGATTTTTGTTCTTCAAATCTGCTGTGTATCTACGGTCACAAGTGATTCTTGGGGATCAAGTAGCTTCTCAATGGCTCATATCCGGTTTACTATTGGAAGACTTTTGTGGTTGTTGTTTTATGGCTTTCGGTCAATAAGAGAAGGTCAGAAGTAAAGTTTCTACTATGAGGATTAATGAGAAAAAGTGAATTTATGGGTTGG
This sequence comes from Arachis ipaensis, assembly GCF_059453495.1. NCBI lineage: Eukaryota > Viridiplantae > Streptophyta > Magnoliopsida > Fabales > Fabaceae > Arachis > Arachis ipaensis. The sequence continues at coordinate 3,650,710 of NC_142438.1, read as the reverse complement.
TGAAGCACAGTGCTCAAGAAGTTGACCTAGGAAGAAGAACCAACAACATGCAAGGAGATAAAAGAAGACTTTCTATTCATTCAGAAGCAAGGAGAGATAACCAGATTTTGATGAGTTGTGTCCTGTGAAGAATTCCCTGAAGAAGTTCCTCTACTTGGACAGTGCTTTCTTTCAAAGAAGCATTCCGCCAAAAATGAAGAACAGAATCAGAGACATGCAAATCTGATTTATCACATAGCAAAGAGGCTGTTGTAGAGTCAATCTCCTTCATGTTTTACAGATTGTATTTTTACTTTTCAATGTTTATCTTTCTGTAATTTTTTGAGTGAAAAGGCAAATTGAGAGAGTTCAAGTAAAAGCCAATAAGTGGAAAGAGGCTAAGTGATACACTTGAGATAAAAGCCTAGAGTTATCTTTAGATTTCTTTAGGTAAGTCCATGTCTTGTATCTTGTACCTGTGAGGTATCCCTTTCTTAGTTGGGTTAGCACTAAGAGTGAAGAGTTAGGTATTAGCATAGCCAATGTCAAGTTAGGTTAGAACTTGAGTGTGAAAGGAATGTGTCAATCCTGTGAAATTGGTATATGTAATACTTTAACTATAGTGAAAATTCTACCACTGTTGTGGTGGAGACTGAACGTAGGTTGCATAGCACAAGGCAACCGAACCAGGATACATGATGGTGTTAACTCTTCTCCTTTCTGCTCTATTCTGTTTTCTGATATTCATGAGACAAAAATAAATTGTCTCATAAATTTCTGCTGCTGAGTTCAAACAGAATCAGGATTACAAGTTTATTTAAAAAGGGTTATTTCAGTAACTTAAAGAAAGGCATAGATTCAACCCCCCTTCTCTAAGCCTACTACAACATTCATACTTTGGTTAGAATATTTTGTATAGAAAAAAGGGAATAGAATGGGAAAGGAAAGACTCAAATAGCTCTTAGGTATGTAAAGATTTTGTTAAGAGAATCTAATTCGCGTTTATGTGAAATCTCCAAGCCCTATAACGTTTTCTATGTTTGGAAAGTTGGAAATAGCTATTAGACACAAATTTATAGATAATTGAATTAGATTTAAAACAAATCTTAAACGAAGTCAATCGAATAACCATAGCTTCAGATATTATCGAAATACTGTTAGTATATTAGGCTGGCTTATAAGAGTGCAATTTTCTACGATGGACTTGTAACAAATTTATCTACCTAATTTAATTTGAATTTGATTTTGTACTAAACTTAAAGAATAAAGTTAGTTTTTTTATCTTTTCATGTAACTAAATATCATTCAAATCCAATAAATATAGAATTAATTATGACTATATCTTAAAAAATTATTTATTATTGATTAAAAATTTACTACCACTAGTACTTTCATATATTTAAATTTTAATCTAAATATGTTAGTTTTTTAAATGTATTATTTTTTAATTTTTTATTTTAAATTTAAATTTTAAATTATTATATTTTAATTAATTAATTAATTATTGAATAATGACTTCATTCAAAAAGTTAGAACGTTACATATATAAAAAAAAAACATGATTCTATATATTTACACACATTTAAATGGCCACTTTATTATTAAAAGGGGTCCATGCATTATAGATTATTTGTGGATTATTATGAGTCAAACACTCAAAGGAACTGAGTACTTGAAATCATTCAAGTGGTTTGAAAAGTGATTTTTTAAGGAATCTTTTGTCTTACTACATGTGATCTTGCCGATAGAACATTTTTAGAATATATATTATATATAAATAAGAAAGAAAAAGTCCATGATATTATGTATGATTTCATTCATAAGCATTAAGATTTATTTATAATAAATCAATTATTAATTAAATACTAGCAGTACCAAACATGTTAAATGGTCTGAACATTATATATCACATCATAATTCCATAGCCCTTATATTATTCAAAGGAATTTGTGGTCCTAAACTGGGCCATTTTCACTTGATGACCGTCTTTTTTTTATTTATTTGTACATAATTTAATAAAATAAATTAATTTGAGTTGGTCAATTGGTAAGTTTGTTCATCCACTTAATAAAATAAATGTCGGGAGTTTAAATTTTCTTTTATAATTAGCAACAAATTCTTAAATAGAGTTCAAATCTATAACGAATTAATTCTTGACCTGTCAAACTAAAACCGCGAACAATATAAAAAATAATGAAAAGGGGGTTTGTTGGAGTAATTTTGGCTTCCGTCAATCCTTTTTTTTTTTAATAACCAACTTGGGTTGGTCGAGTGATCAGTTCACTCGCCCGCTTAAGCAAGTGTCGGGGGTTCGAATCACGCCTTGTGCATGCATCAACTCATTGGCCAGCGACAGACCTTTAAATGGAGCTTCGATCCGCGACGGATTAGTCCTTGGCCTGTCGGATTGGGGGATACTGTGGACAACAAAAAAAAAAAATCATTTTTTTATGATATTTCTAAATGTTAATAAAATTAACCACATTTTGTATTTTAAAATGAAAAGGGTGTGGGGTTGAGAAAGTTTGAAAATTATTATTATAGAATCAAATATGAAGACTTTGATGCGCAATACAGCACACAACAATAGCTATCATTACAAATTAAAGTTGATTAATGATTAATAATGTTTCTGTATTTTTATTTTCTGTATTTCTGTCACTGTTTTTTCTTCACGAAAATTAAGGATGTTAAGTACACGTGGCCATTGGGAAGTGAAGCAGTAAAATTTCCTGGTATTTTTACTTTTTAGAAACGATGATTAAACAATTTGTTGTTTATATTTTTTATTAAAAAAGCAAGTTTATCTTCTTTTATTTTTTATCAATTATTTTTAATATTGAAATTAAAATATAATATATAAAGTTATATAAATAATATACATATATATAATTATATATAACATATTTTTTTTACTTTTAACCTTATGTCCATGCCACTAAAATTAATCTATATGTATGTTTTAATTTATTTTAAATAGGTATTTAATATATATCTAATATTACCAATCACTTTTATAAAGTGATAAATATATACACACACAAAAAAACAACACATTCAATATTTTTTAAAATAAACCATTTACATATTAGACACCAAAAAAAAAAACCATTTACATATTGACAACATTCTTCTAAATTTCTCATCATTTATATAATTATATTGAGTTTGAAAAAAAATGTATGATATATAAACTTTTGCAATTCAAGCAAGGTAGGAAAACCAAACATGTCAAATAAGATTAATTACAATAACTTACTTATAATTAATAATTTAAGTTGATTAAAAGGAGAATATAGAATTGGGCACTTTGATTTGGCCTCCTCCAATCCATGGTCGACACAAAACAAAAATCTCTTTTCATATTTCTCTTTCTAAGCTTTGATCAATTATCAATGTGACTTTGTCTTACGATATTGATTTTGTCTTTATATGGTTACAATCTATGCAGCTTTTTCCTGTTTCTATTTTGGTCTTATATTTATCGCCCGGATTCATCGTACAAAACTCCCCTTTATCATAATGTTTTTTCATAATTTATAAAAAAGAAAAATGTGTATACACTTAGTGGCTTAAATTTATGGATATGGAAGGCTTGGGTGTAATCTGTCCAAATATGGAGCTATGGCATACAAAACAAAAATGTGGGACAGCTTTTTCTAAGCCAAAGGAAGAACAACTCGGATCATGCGAGTTCTTTGATCATGAAATTTTGCTTCACAAATCGCATGGTCCGATTTGCAGCTGATGGAATTTGAAATCTGAAACGTGGAATTCGGACCCTTCATTTTTCTTGTTTTGGGTAATTTTTTTTACGTTTTGAGGGACACAACTCGCAGAGTCCGAGTTCTGTTTCCTCTGATCCCACAACGAGGTGAAGCACCCCTCCTCCCCATACGCGAGTCCAACACTTCCTTTGCTTCCATATTCAAATTAAAAAGCGACACTTAGTATTTGATAAAGAGAATAAATATAAAGGTTAAAACTCAGGTGAAGTCGACTTCACGTGAAGTTGATACTTGAGAGGTGGTTTGATGATTTGATTGATTTGACTAAATTTTCATCTAACGGCTCTGAGGATCAACTTCACATGAAATCGACTTTACTTGAGTTTCCACCAAATATAAAACATAACTTTTAATTTGTTGCCAACTTGCCATAAATATGTTGGTATATATACAATTTGATTTTTAATTGAAGTCATTCTATCTACAATTTGATCAAAAAAGAAAGAACAATTTGCTTCATGATTTTTAATAGAATGATCTAATTGGTACTCTGATTGAATGCAAAATTAGTTCCATATTTTGCTAAAGAACATGGTCAAAGGTAAGTTGGACTTTAAAATTACATATTCATCTTTAAATTTCAATCAAAAACCACAAAAATATAATAAAATAAGACAATATTTTCTAAAATTCTCTCTAGCATTGTCATTAGCAAAATTTCTAAAGACTATACCATATGTATAGTTATGAGAGATTTTTCTAAATGTTTATTTTCTCTTCCTAATTGTTAGAATATATTAATTAGGATCAATTAGTATTTATTAAAATTATTTAATATATCTGAATATTTATTATAGAATATTATGTTTTTATTATTTTGATTCTCTTAGCATATATAAATACTTTTTATATTTTATCATTTCACAACAACTTAAATACACACAAATCATTTTTTTTATCGTTTTCTTCTTTTACCCTTTCTAATACTAATTAAAGTATTATATATTATCATATTTTGGTTAAAAAAACTCATCCAAAATTTTATCAACTAAATTTCAATTTGGGTATTTATAGTATAAAATTAAGCTCATAAACTGATATGGACTATGAAGAATAATTATCTCAAACCATCTCTTCATAAACCCGTTACGTGCCAACTCTTATTTATAACTGTATTTTATGGAAGTGTATTCGTGAATGTGTCTAATAAAAATATTTTTTTTATGGCTGTGTTTAATAGAAGTGTCTTTATAAATATATTTTTTGAATGTGTCTCTTTATATATATATTTAAAATATAATAATTAATTATTATTAACAATAAATTAGCAAATAATATGTTGATACCGTATACTTTTCCTTTACATAATTTTAAAGTACAATTGTTTTAAACATGTGATTTGCCCTAATTATTATATGCTTCATATTTAATATGCTTTGCTTATTGCTCAATTACTTATTAATTAATTAAAAAAAAAAGAAAAAAAGAAAAAAAAGGTGGTGGGTCCATATAGGAGACAAAGGGTATCCCATGATAAGTGACTAGCGATTGAAGGTATGATAGCCTACTAAGAGGTACTTTTAATTTATCATCATCAAAGTTGAGATTCGACTATAAATCAAGAAAAAAGAGAATTCAATTGCTTATAGGCATTCATCTTTTTCCGTAACAATAACATGCTAGCTAGTTTCAGGAGAAGAATCATTATATAAGATCATCAGAAAGATTTCAATTCCACCCTATCTAATAATCAAACAGCTTGGACCTACACTCATCATACATTCGAATATCTTCTGATAATAAGCTTTGCTAAGATTTAGAAATATTCCTACCTGCTGTACCTCTTTATAATAATATGATGATGGATCTTTTTTTGTTTGTTTAAAAGCCTGCAAAAACTTTAATTATTATATCTAGTAATATATATAGGCTGCATTTATTTTTAAAAACAAGACACTGACAACAAGATATAAAAGATAGAAATATAAAATTTTATGTTTTTGTATTTTATTTAATAATAAATTAGAACAAATTATAAAAATTCAATTTATTCTCATTTTATTCATTCAAAAGATTTGAGACGAAAAATATAATAATAAAAAAATATAATTATAAAAAATTAATAAAAATAATATAATGAAAGAAAAATAAAAGATAAATTGTATTTTTTGTTAGTGTCTCCGTATCTTTTTTGTTTGGATACACAAAATACACTAATGTCTGTAAACACATTGTCTCTATTCACATTTTTTCTGTCAAACACAATTTTATGTCTCTGTGTCTCTATCTCTGTAAACAATTGTAGCCATACATCCTTACTAGATACGTCCTTAATCATTAGGTTATTACAGATAATATATATATATAAGTAAATAATATTCAATATATTTTTGTCCATTACAAAAAATACACTAAATACCGTTAAATTTATCGTTTTTATTGACAATTTTACTATTGATTTTTTTTACAGTTATTATCATAAATGCATCGTCAAAAAATATTATTGTCAATTTTCTGTTTTTACCAAAAAATTCAACCGTAATAAATAACAAAAAAAATACTAAAATAGGTGCATATGTTAGCGGTGATTTTATCGTTGAATTTTTTCGACAGTAACCTAACTTAGTAAAACGTTGCGCGTTAGCAATGACTAACTCTTTATGATAAAATTTTTTCGTCGATAAATTTGACAATAAAATTGTCTAAATTCAAAACGATGATAAATTCTACCCTCACTTTTAGAACAAACAATTCCTCTTCTCTCTTTCTCTCTCGCCGTGCAGCCATAACTAATCCCTCCGACGAAGCTCCTCTACTTTTAAAATGGAAATACTAGGAAGAATCAATTGAAATAAAGTTACATTGCTTTTTATTTGAGAAAATGATAATGAAATGGAATGGGACGAAGTTCATTAATTTGATTTAAAAGGTTTACAATAAAGGAATGAAACGAAAAGTAGCTATATACTCACTTTCTTCTTTTTCAAAAGAAATTTTAATTTATACAAATTTTATACACCTAGGCTTTTAATTATGTGAGAGAAAAACAAAAGAAATAAAAAATTTGGTTTCAAACAAAGTGAATATTCATGGATAATTATCTTCACATAAAGTTAATGTTAGAAAATTATTTGATTTCCTAACTTATTTGTGAGCAATACATATATTAATTATAATCACAAATTATGCTATTTCAAATTAAATGACTTATATAATGATGATCTCATTTATTGTTTTAAATGCTAATTGAATAAATCATTATTACTTTTGATTTGGAATTAAATGAGAATAAAACTGGATATTATCTTTTGTTCCTTAGATAATTATCTTTTTAGATTTTAGATATATTATTTTTTTGGCTTTAGATACTATTTTATTTGGACTTAAGGGTTTAATGGGTGTTATGCTCAAATATAAATAGACCTTCAGGGTTTCGGTCCCCAATATACCAAAGCTGCCTTTGTTATTCTTTTCCCATCAAAAGAGTTGCAGTTCAGCCTCCTAAGAATACAGAAGGCTTTGGTTGAGAAAGATCGAAAGAACCACAAGATCCAAATTCTTCCATCAATTTCTAACTCTTATGAGTAAAGGTACGCTTCCGCATTATGTTATATTTTTTATGATTCAATATAAATGATCTGGGATATTGAAATTAATTTATTCCAACAAGTGGTATCAGAACCATCTATAATTCAATCATAAAAAATATTCGATTTTATTTTATTAAATCAATATAGATATACACATGCGTGTTTACATTATATATGAAATTGATGCACGCTTAATGAAATTGTTCTTGATTATGTGCGTACATCGATACGTATATATTCACGTTATATATGTAAAAGAATCCCCTCCATGCCGTTTTGATTGCTTTTATTTATATATATTGCATTATGTTTACGATCGGCCATTTATTATATATGTATATATTTGGACCATATACAATCTTCACGATATATAATATATAATTACTGAGAGGTTAATGTTGTCTTGGTTGCATTTTTTTTATACGGTTAATTAAATAGATATTTTTTTTATCATGTATTTTTTCGTATATTATTGTAACCCTATACAGTTGGTATTTAATTTTATGTGCCATTAATTTGGTGTAAAGATAATTGATTATGTATATGAGATATAACGATTATTATGTATATGTAATTTATGCGAATATTAATCTGCCCAAACAAAGATCTATATTTGGCTAAGTTATGTGTACATATTAATAATATTTGAATAATAAAAAATATTATTTAATTGTTACATAAAGAAACTAGTAACAATTTGGATTAGTATACCCATCTATTTTATAAAGATTTAGTTTTGGAATAAATTGATTGAACATTATGCTGCCAAAGTAGCCTCTTTTGTGAAAATTGATTTATTTAAAACATTAGGAATATGGTGACATGTAATTCATGCGAATATTGGTCGACCCAAAGGAAGGTCTATATTTGGCCGAATTACATACACATATTAATGGTAAATAAATATTTGGGTAACTGACTAAGAATAAAATAATACTTATTATTTATGCGAACAATAATCGGCCCAAAGGACGTTTATTGTTTGGCCAAATAATAAGCATTGCACACTTTTGTTTATTTTCTATTAATTATGCGGTTAATAATCGGCCCAAAGGAAGGTTATTGTTTGGCCAATTAATAGAAAATATATGCGGTAATAAATAGGTTGCGAAGTTTAAGTTTCCATGTGTGCATTAAGTCGGTCCAAAGAAAGGCTTAATGTGTGACAGGAATTTTGACAATATTTGATTATTGCAATTAGAGTATCACTTACAGTTAATTTTTCTATCCAAAGATTGAAAATTAATGTTGTTCTAGATATCTCAATATGGATTTTTTCCATTATTTAACTAATGTTTACTGCATGTTCTTTTTGTTCTAATCCAGAAACTATGACTTTAGCTACCAATGTTTCTATACAAATTAGTAGTATTCCTATGCTGAATGGTTCAAACTTTAAAGTTTGGAAGGATACCGTGGAGATTGTCCTCGGTTGTATGGATCTAGATATAGCTCTTCGAGAGGAGAAACCCACTTCTACTCCGGAAAACCTCAATGAGGTTAAAATAGAGAAGTGAGAGAGATCCAATCGAATGAGCATTATGATCATGAAACGCTCAATTCCTGAGGCGTTTCGGGGCTCAATTACTGAGGATAAAGATGCCAAACAGTTCCTGAAAGATGTTGAAAAATTCTTTACTAAGAATGAAAAGGCGGAGACAAGTAGCCTTTTGAGCAAACTTGTCTCCATGAGGTATAAAGGTAAAGGGAACATAAGGGAGTACATTATGGAAATGTCTCATCTTGCTTCAAAATTGAAAGCACTAAAGTTAGAGTTGTCTGAAGATTTACTCGTGCATTTCATTTTGATTTCCCTTCCTGCACACTTTGGGTAATTCAAAGTGAGTTATAACACTCTGAAGGACACTTGGTCCTTAAATGAGCTTATATCTCACTGTGTGCAAGAAGAAGAGAGGCTACATCAAGATAAGACTGAAAGTGCTCACATAACTTCATCTTCTCAGTATAAAAGAAAGCGTGATACTACTGCGGATGTGCCTTCTCAGCAGAAAAAGGCTAAGAAACAAGATCAAGTTTCAACTTGTTTCTTCTTTAAGAAGGTGGGACACATGAAGAAAGATTGTACCAAATATGCCACTTGGCGTGTAAAGAATGGTATAATTCTTACTTTCGTTTGTTCTGAGACTAGTTTAAGTTATGCACCTGTTGATACTTGGTGGGTAGATTCTGCTGCTACTACTCATGTAAGTGTTACTATGCAGGGTTGCCTGTAAAGCCGACCGCCAAGTGATGCTGAAAGATACATCTATGTGGCAGACGGCAATATAGTTACAGTCGAAGCTATAGGAACCTTTAGATTATGTTCCACGAGTGGATTTTACTTGGATTTATTAGAGACATTTTATGTACCGTCATTTAGATGGAATTTGGTTTCTGTTTCTCGTTTGGACAAATCAGGTTATTTTTGTTCGTTCGGAGTCAATAAAGTCAGTTTCTTCTATAATTCGAATAATATTTGCTCTGGTCATTTGGTGGATAATCTATATAGGCTTGACTTAAATTCATATAATAATGAAATACTGCAAACGGGTACAAAACAAAAACTAAATGAGAATTCGGCATCATTATGGCACAAACGCCTAGGTCACATCTCTAAACAGAGAATTCAGAGGCTCGTGTCGGATGGAATTCTTGGACCCCTAAATTTGGCGGACTTTGAAGTCTGCATTGAGTGCATAAAGGAAAAAAGGACAAACGAAAGAAAATTAGGTGCCGAGAGAGCTTAAGATGTCTTAGAACTGATACATACCGATATATGTGGCCCATTCCCTACTGTCTCTTGGAATAGACAACGGTACTTTATTACGTTCATAGATGATTACTTTCGTTACGGGTATCTATATTTAATTCATGAAAAGTCCCAAGCCTTGGATGTTTTCAAGTCTTTCAAAGCTGAAGTTGAACTTCAACTTGGAAAGAAAATTAAAGCTGTCAAATCTGATCGTCGTGGTGAATACTACGGAAGATATGACGGTTCAGGTGAGTAACGTCCCGGGCCTTTTGCTCTTTTCCTAGAGGAGTGTGGTATTGTTACGCAATACACCATGCCAGGCAAACCTAGCATGAATGGTGTTGTAGAGCGAAGGAACCGAACTCTTAAAGACATGGTGAGAAGTATGATTAGTCATTCTTCCTTACCTGAATCACTCTGGGGAGAAGCCTTAAAGACCGCAGTGTACATCCTTAATAGGGTGCCAAGCAAAGCAGTTAACAAAACCTCATATGAAATTTGGACTGGGAAAAGACCCAGTATAAAGCATCTGCATATTTGGGGATGTCCAACTGAGGCGCGACCTTACAGGTCGCATGAAAGAAAATTGGACTCAAGGACAATTAGTTGCTACTTTGTTGGTTACGCTGAGCGCTTACGGGGTACAAGTTTTACAATCCTGCATCAAGGTTTATTTTTAAAACGAGAAATGCGAGATTTCTTGAGGATGTTGAGTTTGGGGAGAAGAAAATATTAGGAATGTTGCTTTTGATAAGGATTCTGTAACTGACAATGATCAGGTCCTTGTGCCTATTGTTGTTCAAGATATAGTTATAGTATAAGAGCAAAAAGAGAATCCTACTGTAAATCCAGTTACAGTACAAGAGAACGATGAGAATATTGTTGTTGCTCGAGATACTGCTACAGTACAAGAAAATGATGAGAATCCTCATCAACCCCAACCCATACAGCAAGCTTAACAACCTCAAGAAGTGTCATTAAGGAGATCCAATAGAAAAAAGGAGAAATCCATCTATGGTCTCAAACAAGCTTTCTGTTAATGATATCACAAATTTACTTAAGTCATTACCTCATGGTTTTGAGGTAAATATTATAGATGAGTGTGTATACCGCAAATTCAGTGGGAGTAAATACATCCTTTTGGTCTTACATGTTGATGACATTCTACTTGCCAGTAGCGACATAAGCTTGTTGCATGAAACTAAGAAATTTCTATCGAACAAATTTGAAATGAAAGATCTTGGTGATGCCTCTTTTGTATTAGGAATCGAGATACTAAGATATTACTCTCAAGGTATTCTTGGATTGTCACAAAAGAACTATATCGAAAAAAATTTAAGTATATATGTCATAGAAAGTTATAGACCAATGGACACACCCGTAGTTAAAGGAGACAAGTTTAGTCTCAAGCAATGCCCAAAAATGATCTTAAGAAGACAACAATCCATGATAAACCTTATGCATCAGCACTAGGAAATTTAATGTATGCTCAAGTCTACATACATCCCGATATATCATTTATAGTGGGAGCGTTGGGTAGATACTTGAGCAATCCGGATATGGATCACTGGATAGCTGTTAAACGCGTAATGCGTTGTTTAAAGAGAACAAAAGATTACATGCTTATTTATCGGAGATCAGAAAATTTGGAGATCATTAGGTACTCTGATTCCGATTTCATGGCATATGGTTGCGAAACTTTGTCACTAAGCTTCATATAGTAGATGACATTGAAAGGTCATTAAAGATATTTTGTGACAATAAGTCAGCAGTACTATACTCCAATAACAATAAAAACTTGACAAAATCGAAGCATATAGACATCAAGTTCTTAGTTGTTAAGGAGAATGTTTAAGAAAAAACAGATTTCCATAGGACATATAGGAACAGAGTATATGTTAGCAGACCCATTACCAAGGGATTGACCCCTAAAATTTTTCATGAGCACACTGCTCGGATGGGTGTCAATATTTGTGATGCCTTGGTTTAGTGGGAGTTTATGCTGTATGTCCTATGACAGATATTGAGTTATTTTTCTGCAGAATTAAGTTGATGGTTTATTTCATGTTATGTGAAATGTTCATTTTGCAATATTTGTATTGTGTTTGATCTCAATAAAGTTGGACCAGCTGGAAATAGACATGCATGAGATCACTTGGCATGTTATTTCCATATTACTTATCCAAATTTGATATATGTCGTTAAGTATATTAGGATGGTGATTGGCGTGGTTTAGTCACAGCATTTAATGTGATAAAAGTTGCGGTAGTTCCATATCTAATGTATGAGACGGACCAGATTGTTAAAGTAATGAGAGAAATAGCATTCAGATGCGCGCATAAAGTTTATAAAGATGTGATTATGTCAAGAAATAATATATGTATAGCCCAAGTGAGAGATTGTTAGGAAATTATTTGATTTCCTAACTTATTTGTGGGCAATATATATATTAATTATAATCACAAATTATACTATTTCAAATTAAATGACTTATATAATGATGATCTCATTTATTGTTTTAAATGCTAATTGAATAAGTCATTATTACTTTTGATTTGGAATTAAATGAGAATAAAACCGGATATTATCTTTTGTTCCTTAGATAATTATCTTTTTAGATTTTAGATATATTATCTTTTGGGCTTTAGATACTATTTTATTTGGGTTTAAGGGTTTAATGGGTGTCATGCTTAAATATAAATAGATCTTCAGGGTTTCGGTCCCAATATACCAAAGCCGTCTTTGTTACTCTTTTCCCATCAAAAGAGTTGCAGTTCAGCCTCCTAGGAATACAGAATGCTTTGGTTGAGGAAGATCGAAAGAACCACAAGATCCAAATTCTTCCATCAATTTCTAACTCTTATGAGTAAAGGTACGCTTCCGCATTATGTTATATTTTTTATGATTCAATATGGATGATCTGGGATATTGAAATTAATTTATTCCAACAGTTAATAGTTAAAAATTATTAAATAATTTGATAAATTTAACTAAATTATATTTAAATTTAATTTTAATACATTTTTATACATACATCCAATTACGTAACGTCACATTAGTAACGTCTTTTTCATTGATCGCGTGAATGGTCATACAAAAACACAAATGTGATTGTACTACTATATAAAACATTTTATATTATCAGTGAATCAAAATTAAACTCATTTAACGATTTTTAATTATCAACTTTATATATAAAAAAAAAACATGTCAATTTTTATTTTTAAATAAAAAAAATCTATGGAGTACTGTGACGAGACGAGATAGATCATAGATGGTGGTTGGAAAATCAACTTCCATCAATTAGTGACACATCCCTATGTCCAGTGTCATACATTAATCAATGTCTGTTATTGGGTCATAATAATCTTCTTTCATACCAACAAATTTGTACCATATTATTGAATGGAGAATTTTTCTTTTCATTGTTTGTTTTCCTGCTTCAAAAAGTGCAAACTGTAGACCCTTCTTAATAAGATAAACACAACCAAATAAGGTAAATTGTGCTTTAAATTATTCTTATCATTTTCTCTCATACATCATTTTCGTAATTATTATGAGAGAAATAAAATCTAAAAGAGTTATAATTATTCCAAGGACTAAGGAGAGAGAAAAATATTTCCCACCATACTTTTATGTAAATTACTAAGATTTAATTTCAAAGTACAGGCTGTGGCAACTATCAATCATTTATTCTGTTTTAAGATATTGTTTAATTCTCTCAGTCGTTAAAATTATTTTCCTCATTTATTTATCTGCTATGTAAATAATTATGCAAATAATAGAATGATCTAAATTCTAACCACATAAAAATATATATTTATATACATCACTCAAAAAATCAATCTCATAAACCATATATAGTATGTTATTTGAATTTAAATTTTCATATAATGTTAATATAAAAGAAATCTATACAAATAACTAATTTTATATTATTATACTATTAGCAAAGATAATTAATTTTTAAATTTAATAATTAAAAAGTCATTTAAACTAACTTTTTAATTATATTGTTAATTTATTGAAATTAAATTCATCTTATTTTTGTCCTTTAATAATTAATTTGAACACATCAACTTTAAATTTTCTTTGTTTTATATATAATAATTTAAAATTTACATTTATAGACAATCTTTACACATAAATATTAAATCTTAAATTCTAAATATTATCTAGACAGATATGGGGGTATGATTTTGTGATTTACACTAATCATATCTTGATAGTTGATACATATATTCACTTTTATGGTGATGAATACATCAACACAATTAAAAAAAAAGGAGTTAAAAACAAAGAAGAAAGATGGAAACATAAGAGAAGGTGGTTAATGAATGATTTGCAAAAAATGAGTATATGAGTAACTTTTTTCTTTAGCTCATATATTCTTCACGGAATCCAAATTAGGGAAAACTAGGGTTGGTAATGTGTCATTTCCATAATTTCTTTAGAGAGGGAGCAGGGTTGTTTATTGTGTGTGAATGTGTTGATGATTTGTGTCATAAACTACAAGTGATGAATAATGGGTATTGGGTAGAGTATGTCAAAGCTATGTGTTTCTCAAAATGGTATACAAATTTCGACACCTTGGTCCACTTAATAGGTCAAACATGTTCCTTTGTCATTATTTTCATTTCTAGAGTCACTGAAAATATACCTATCCTAGTAGGCATGGGAACATGACTTTTTCATTTTTATACATTTCAATCATAATGTTGATGTATACTAAAATTTAAGGAATCCATTTATATCATTATTGCGTTGATTTTCTTCAGTTGGATCATCATGGTAAACTGTTTTAATTATTCAAATATTTAAAAGAATGACCAAAATAACCATTAAGGGCATTTGGTCTAGTGGTATGATTCTCGCTTAGGGTGCGAGAGGTCCCGAGTTCAATTCTCGGAATGCCCCAACTTTCAACTATTTTTTATTTTTTTTTCCATACATGTTTGAGCCAAATTACAATAAAACACTAGCTATGTTATAAACTTATGATAGTATGATAGTATAGAAATTGAAACACAAGATACAAAGTACAAACTTGAAACAAGTTCTAAATTAAACTTAGAACAAACTAATTACATGTATACAAATTAGCTTAGTTTTTCCTCCATTTTGTTTTGATCATTGCTAGATGAATCCATTATTTGAGAGGCATCATTGTTGTTGCTTTCAATCTTCAATAGTCCATATTTAACTCTAACTTCTTTCCATATCTTTTGCTCCGATAGATACTCATGCCTTAGCAAGTATCTTTTAAGTTCCATCCTAAGATTCCTAATTGGCTGTGTCCAAAAAATCAAACAATACTAAACACCAAAGTAAAAAACTTATAATAATAACAATTAACTAGATTAGATTATAAAAAATTCGATACGCATACTAAAAATCAGTTACTATGTATTTGTGTATAAATGCATGTATTTCTGTCACAATTAGGCCAATATTTACTTGAAAAAAATTGACATTCATGAAACACTAAAAAAGCAAGAGAGTTAAAAGAAGCAAACCTCCGCCATAGATTCCGATGCAAGGCGGAAGAAATCGGCGGCGACGAAGTGCTTCCCGACGGACTCTGCCAACTTGATTTGGCCAATCCAATAAGAAGATGTCTCCAACTTATCAAACCGGCACTTGCTGCAATGCGCCGCCGTGTAAAACGGCGTCGCCGGAGGCTTACTACCCTTGTGGTTGGTCCTAACATGAGGTGTTTTCGGTTCACCAGCATCATTCAATAATCTCGGACTATTATTAACATTCTCAGCAGGGTTGGTACTACTAACTGATGATGAAGATTTTGGTGCTTGTTTTTTTGGAACACAGATTTTTGGTTTGGTAGTAGTAGTAGTAGTAGTACACTTGTCCCAAACCGGTTTTCCCATAATGTTTGTGTTCCTAGCGGTTCCAAAAACCCGGTTTTGTCTGAAGAAAAAAAAAAAGCAGAGTGAAGAAAGAAACTAAATCATAGTGAAGGAAAATTGGTAGATTAAAATTAAGGTATTAATTAATTACCTAGATTGAATTTGGGATTCATTGGTTGCGATTTTGGTTGATGCTTGCTTAACATTTGCGTTGATTCTTTGTTTTGAGTCATTGGCTTTCACTGTTGAGGGAAACGATTATTATTATTATGATTGATTAGTATTGAAAAATATGAAATTAAATTAAATTAAAAAAAAAAAAAAAAAAGATTGTATTGGTACCTGGAAGTGGCGTGGGAAGAGGATCCATGGTGAAAAGAAGAACAAGAAGTGAAGTGTATGAGATTGTAATAGGAGGAAAGAGTAGACAAAGTACGAGAATGTGGCGGTTATAACCGTTGGATGCATGAGCGGGAACAGGTTTTCTGTTTTTTTTTTGGAACAGATAGCAGAATAAAAAATAAAAACTTCAAAATAGGCCCAACATTAACCCAAAGTTTTGGGCCCAATTGCAACATTTGCAAGTTTGAATTATATGTGATTATCGGGCCAACTGGGCCCGTACCAAGTCCAAAAAATAATGAGAACTAACAAAATACGTATGGAGCACGGACACTTCTCTAATTTGCTGTGTCGAACACATTTCTCTAATTTGCTGTATCTTAAAAAAAATAAAAAATTATTCTCCGAACACGTTTAGA
This sequence comes from Arachis ipaensis, assembly GCF_059453495.1. Lineage (NCBI taxonomy): Eukaryota > Viridiplantae > Streptophyta > Magnoliopsida > Fabales > Fabaceae > Arachis > Arachis ipaensis. The sequence continues at coordinate 3,634,033 of NC_142438.1, read as the reverse complement.
TACACCTAAATATATTACATGTCAACCGTATCCATCCTTAACATATATTGTTGAAATGAATTTAAAAATAATATATATTATTATAATTTATTTAAAAAATATTTTATATTTTATATATATGTTGTATCGTCGTATCTTATAAAAAATTTAAATTTATCTGTTGTGTGTCTCATGTCGTGTCATGTCTTATATCAATATCCGTACATTATAGCAAAGTACTATTATTTAAAAAAGAAATCACTGTAGTTATTCTAAAAAGTAGTTAACAACAATGTTATCAGATATTCAGATAAACTAATCCAATTATAATAACAAAGTAAAATAATGAAAAGTACTATTATTTATTGTGATGAGAATGAATCCAAATTAATCGAATTACAAGCTTTATAAATAAAAGTGGCTATAATTTTCTATTTGGTGGAAACTCAGGTGCAGTCAACTTCACGTAAAGTTAGTATCTAAAAGCTGTTAAATAATTTGACTGATTTGACTAAATTTTCATCTAACGACTCATCAAATTCACATGAATTCGACTTCACCTGAATTTTCACCTTTCTACTTTCCTTCCTATACAATATACATTGAAGATGCATGCCTCACCTCGTATCCTTTTTAGTACAGCTCAGCTTGAAAGAAAGACATGTCATATGGTTTGCATACACGTCAGCTTCGTGGTAGCGCCGACATTGACACGTACATAGATTAAATTGATTTTTATAGTATTTATTCTCTAATAGTGCTCATAAATAAATAAAATAAAACATAAAAATTATTGCACTCATTTCATGTCCCTTGAGTGGAAGGAATGAACGATGAATCTCCAAAATTAAAGTAGTTGAATACAATATTATGTCGCAATTTGTCCAAAGCAATCTTGTGAGTGTAGTAGTAGATAGGTAGGTCATGTTTAGCCATATGATACTATTGGGGGTGAGTGCTTAATTTAATTATCGGAGATTAAAAAATTTTTTAATTTATTTTATTTAATATTTATTAATTATAATAAAAATTTTATTATTTTATATCTTAAAAATATTGGTTAAATATATTATAAAAAAATAAAATATTTTAATATTATTTATGATAAAAATATTTTTTTTATCATATGTTTAATCAATGTTCTTAGAATATAGGATAACAAAATTTTTATAATAATAATTAATAAATAATAAATAAGATCAATTTTAATTATTTTTCACTAATTTATTTTGATTATGAAATATTTTCATTTAATTATTTAATAACTAACAAAAACAAATGAATACTTCCACTACTTTTTGGTACATTTTAAAATGTATATTTTTCTTTCTTTCTTTCTTTTTTTTAAATAGTGTACACTTATTACAATATTTTCATTATATTCACTTTTATATCTAAAGAAGTGTACATAAAGAAGTGTATTAAAAAAGTAATTTTAAAAGAAAATCTACATTCATATAGTTTAGCTACATGGACTATATTATTTTAAAATATCACCAAGGAAAAGGAAATTTATGCGCATATATATATATATATATATATATGCAATTCTCTTTGGACGAGGAAAATTCCTAAATGATTGAATTGACTTCCACGGCGTCTACGAGGAGGAAAAGTAATTGAGAAATAATGCAACTTATTATTGATAAAATGATAGTTGAATTTTTCAGTGTGTATACAATTTTTGTCTAATTTATTTAAAAATAAAAATAAAATAAAATAAAATTCATTTTTTATTTTTGAATTCTATAAAAAATAAATCTTAGACACATAAAAAAGACTTGAATAATATTGTTTTTTTATGCTAGGGTCCAGTATTTTATAAATTATAAACTTTTAATTAATATTTATTTTATTATCATGACCGTACCGCAAGGTTTTATTATATTTATATTTATTCTTAACTAATCAAGAGCGGTGTTAAGCTCATGCATTTCTTTGGGAAGATTTTAGTCCATAGCTTTAACAATATAATGTGGTCAAAGATTTCATTATAAATAATTATAGCCAGCTACATGCATTATTTGATGCATATAAAATTATTTCTTTCAAATCAGACCTACATGCACGTAAATTTTTATGAATTATTAGGTCGTGAACGACGTATAACGCCATCGCTATACTAATTAATTAATTAAAAGCATATAACGCATGCCTTTTAAAAAATATATATAATAAAATATTCGATTTGTCTCCTAAAATTATACTCGAATTTTAATTTAGTCTTTGAACCTTCAATTGTCTCAATTTAATTTTAAAATTTTTCAAATTTTAACCACGTTAGTTCCTGTGGTGATTTCTGTCACAAAGTCAATTGAAAAATTTAGGGACTAAATTGAGACAATTCAAATTTTAAAGACTAAATTGAAGCTCAAATATAACTTCAGAGACCAAATTAAATATTTTCTCGATATATATTTGTTATTATATTATATTTATGGTATGCTTCATATATGATAACTAATAATCCTATTTATTTATTATACTGTAGTAAAACAGTTTTAGTCTACTAATAATTCGACTAATAAGTTCAACAATATTTATTATTAAACTACTTTTTACTTCAAAAATCTAGTTACACTTGGATTATTATTACTTTTCAATAACTTTTCAGGTGGTTATAGAAAAGGCAATTTTCTTCTATGTTAATAGAATATATTAAAATTTAATGATCAGAAAATGACATTTGATGTCAATAATACATTAAAATGAAATTTATACGGAAAAAGAAATTAAATACTTTTGTTAAGAAAATATTAAACACTTGAAAAATATATATATACTATAAAACTCTAACCTTTTAACTAACCATTCAACTATTTTTTTTTTGTCTCTTCAAAAAAATAATAAAAAATTATATATTCCTCAATTTGTTATTGTAAATGTGTGGTAATATTGAGTCAAGTTAAATAAAATTGGATTAGTATAGCAATAATTCATTAACTAGTGATAAATTTTTTAGGGGATGTTTCCATAAAGATGCGTAAAACGTCTTTTTGTAAAGACATTTATGTGTCTAATTATTATTGGACGTATTAATGAACATGTTATTTTTGAATTTCTTAACAAATTAGAATAAAACCGATTTTTTTTATAACAATAACAATAAACCTAATTTTTTTAGGAATTTATATTAATTGTATTTTTAAATTTTTAGGGATTTAAATGTCCGAAAAACAAAAAGTCAGGAATATAATTGTCTTTTTATCAAAAAATTTAAAGATATTCGATTTAAATAGTATAATTCGATCGGATCAAATCAGGTCTAATCATTATAATACAGACAATTGAGTTTATTATTGTTGCTATAATAAACTGATTTTGTTCTAGTTTATTTTTATTAACCGATTCAATAATAATGTCCAATAATAACATAACATGTATAAACATCTTTAAAAAAAGATATTTTTAATATCTTTATTAGAGTGATCTCTAATTTTTTAATAAAACTTTAATCTATAATAAATTAGTCGATAGCCTATCAAATTAGTGGATACTATAAAAAATCTAAAAAAAAAAAAAAAATGAGTCAAGGTGAACGAAGACTTACGCTATTTGCGGGGGCTGATTTGTGATTTTTTGTAGGACCGAGTCAACTCAGTGAAAAAAGGTTTTATTAGAGTGTTAGTTCTTTCTTGTTTTGCCATTATTGCCAAAATTCCAATTAGGGCAGTGTGTCACTGACACCATATATTTTCTGCTACCACTCAAATACATGCATGCATTCATGATTCATGCATCTTTCAAATTATAACTACTTTATTACTTATGTTTATTTTAACAATAATTTTATACTTTAATTTTAATGGCTGATATATATAGTACGTAACTAAATGTACGTAAAATTATTTTATATATATCAATCATAAGTTAAAAGTAAATTCATAATTTTATTAGATAATTATTTGCATGAGAAACAAATAATAATTAAAATGTGAATATATATTGTCTCAAATAATTTAGTTAAACATATTGAATTATTTAATAATTGAAAGATATTTTATATGATAATTATTATTATAAATTTAATTTTAATATATTAATAATATAAAATATTTTATATATAATTGTTTAATAATATTTCTTTTTTTTAATGATCATTATTTATGTGATAAAGATAAAAAAAATAGTTATTTTTGTTAATATAATATTATATAAAATATATATAAGATTATTTTACGTTGACAGTGTATTGAATTCTATTATTATTATTATTATTATTATTATTGGAAAATAACATCTTCCATATATACATATTGATGATAATATATAGAAATTAGATGATATAATTCCTTGAGTAAGGCTTTCAATGATGAATGTTTGAAAATGTTCATGAGGACGAATTATATATATTTTTTTTTGTTGTACACGGTATCTTCCAATTCGATAAGTAAAGAATTAATCTGTCACAGATTTGAGTTCCATTTAAGGATTTGTTGTCGCTGACCGATGAGTTACTGCGAAATTCGAATTCCTGACACATTTACTTAAGCGGATGAGTGAGTTGACCACTTGAATTGCTTAAGCGGACGAGTGAATTAACCACTCGACCAATTCAAGTAGATTAACTATATATATTATGTAACAAAAGAGATCGCATTGATGAATTAGTAACTTTTAATTGCCAGTAAATCTGCTCAAATAATTTAAAGATAATTATTGATATTTTGAATTGAAAATATTTATTCCCATTTGTGAAACAGCAATGAGGTGGAGAGGTGGACGAATTTCTAGAGAAACGTGAAGCATACACACAAAGAGATTGCTGTGTGCCACAGACACATAAAGCAGTAGCACTCATTTCTTGTCTTTCTATCATCAAAATTAAATAAATAAATTAAATTAATTTAGACTGATTTAATAGTTAATATATTCGTACTTTAAATAAGTATTGAGTATTTAAATTTTATTTTGTATATGTAATAATTTATTAGTTAACAATAAATTTTAAATAGAGTTTAAATTTATAATAGATTATTTCTTAATATGTTAAATTGAAAAATAATGTAGTTGACAAAAAAAAAATTAAATAAATTAATTAAAAAAAGGAAAAAAAAATGATATATTCTCTCTCTTTCTCTATCTGACAGTCTTACTCTTATGGGTCCTACCCTTAACCAGTGAGGTGTCACGGACGGCACCACCTTCTCTATCTCTATCATTTCATAAGATTATTAGGGTCATAATAATAATTATGCCATAATCATTATTCTCATCCCTCCCTGTAAAGCTAACTCACTTTTCTCTTTTCTTACTTTTCAAACTCTCAATTATTTTCTCCTTCCATAAAGCCAACCCACTTTTTCTCTCCCTCTATTTTATCATTTCCTATCATTGCTTCACACTTTACATTTACACTACTACTACTTTTTTTTTCTTCTTAAATTGTGTTACAAATAATTTGATTAGATAAGTTGAAAGGTCTCTCATTCGAATTATTTCTAGTAAATATGTATGTGGAAGAATACTAAAATTCACGTACAATTATTTTTATATAAATTTAATAATTAATAATAATTAAATAATAATTTAATTAAATATATTAAATAATTTATTAATTTTAATTATTAATTTTATATAAAAATAGTTATACTAAATTTTATACTATAGAAGAATAATTAATAAATAACCTTTACCATATTTTTTTAGCCTTAGGTCATATAAAAGATATACATTTTAATCCTCTTTCATATTTAAATTTCTGATATATAATAGTAGTAATTCTTTGCATCAAAGGTACCTACTAATTAATAAAGCCAGTTATTTGAAAGTTCATTAATGTTCCCCAAGTTTAATTTGATAGTAGCTCTACTACACTAGCTACTATATATATCAATTTGTGTATATTCATCAGACAATTTTTTGTTACATTTTTTTAAGAAGGTAATTTTACTTGATGATTGAATACTTTATAAAAGATAAAAGATATATCAACTTTTTTTTCATACTAAGATTTGAAAAACATATCAAGTTATATAACTTTCCATAACTAAACTATGTATTAATTAATATGTACACATATATAAACTGTAATATACATGTGAGTGAAAATGAAAGATATATATATACATATATATATATATATATATATATATATATATAGAGAGAGAGAGAGAGAGATGTAGGGAAGAGAGTGGTCCATATATAGTTGATTCAATGGCTGACTACCTCTCACAGCAGCCGTGTTAGATAAGGAGAGAAAATAAAATAAATATTCAATGTTTATATATTTATTATTATTCCAATCCCTTTCTTTTTCTTCTTCATTTAATTATTAATTCTTGATAATAATTTCTTATAAGATTCTCTAAACTATGACTAGTGTGCTTTCCGGGCAGCTCACATGTAAAAATCCAATTCCATCAATTTCCTTAGTTCCAATACACATATAAATACTTTTTATTATTCATTATTATTTTATTATTTTAATATCAAAATGATGAGAAAAATCATCAATGGAATGAAACTCATCAACACCTGTCTCAAGTTTTATTCCTAATAACAACACATGCTTCTTCAGATATTTATCTATCTTTCACAGCACAATCACCGGCAGAACCTAATAGTACACAAGCATAAATTGGTTTTCCTATACCTATTATTCTTATTTTATATATTATTTTTTGGGCTTAGTTTATTTTTTCTTTTATGTAGTTCCTCTTTCTTCATCTACTTCAAAAACTATTTACATGGTTTTTAGAAATTGGTAGGTTTAATAATATAATTTGCCATTTTAGGAGATACAATTTTTCTTTGCCTTCCAAAGATGATGTCTGAAGAACCCTTTTCTTCTGTTCTTCCTCCCAACACCACCATCACAAGCACCTTGGTTCATCTCCAAGACCCAACCTCAAACCCTAGTAGCAATAACTCAAAACCTAATTCAAATCAACCCACCAAGAAGAGGAGAAATCTTCCTGGAACACCAGGCAAGTAATCAATCAACTTCAATGATTAATTGATATATATATATATATATATACTAAGGTGAGAACGTAAAAGTTTATAGCTGAGAGTTGTTAAATGATTTGACAGATTTGACTAAATTGTCGTCGATTCTCAGATATCAACTTTATATGAAGTTAACTGCAGATTCAAATTTGAGTGTTAGTTATTACATATGTTTTGATACAGATCCGGATGCAGAAGTGATAGCTATGTCACCAAAATCGTTGATGGCAACGAACCGTTTCGTATGCGAAATCTGCAACAAGGGTTTCCAGAGGGACCAGAACTTGCAGCTGCATAGGAGAGGACACAACCTTCCATGGAAGCTAAAGCAGAGAAACAAAGAAGAACAAGTGAGGAAGAAGGTGTACGTGTGCCCGGAGAAGTCTTGCGTGCACCATGACCCCTGTAGAGCACTGGGGGACCTCACAGGTATCAAGAAACACTACAGCAGGAAGCATGGCGAGAAGAAATGGAAGTGTGACAAGTGTTCCAAGAAATACGCCGTTCATTCCGATTGGAAGGCCCATGCCAAGATCTGCGGGACTCGGGAGTACAAGTGCGACTGTGGCACCATTTTCTCCCGGTACGTCTCTTATCAGCTTAAGTTTTTGGGAGGAGTGACTGTTGAATAATGTTGAATATGATTGTATTTAGGGTTGTTCATTATTGTTAATGACGTGTTAATTACTAATTAATGATGATTAGGAAGGACAGCTTCATAACACACAGAGCATTTTGTGATGCATTGGCTGAAGAAGGTGCAAGAATAAGCTCAGTTCCAACAACTTTGAGCAACTTGATGGGTAGAAGAGATCATAATCATCATCATCATCATCATCATCATCAATTAGCAACAAGTAGAATCATCCCTCGTCATCACATTCTTCCAAGTGCTGGATTTCACTCGGAATTTGGTGGTGGTGGTGGTGGTTATTATTCAGATCAGAAGCTGATGATGATGAGGAACAATAATATCAACAACAACAATAATATTCAGATTCCACTATGGCTAGACCAGGGCAATAGCAATAACAATCATAATCATGTTAGTGGCATTTCATCAAACACTAGTAGTGCATGCACCAATGGCAACACTATTATTATGCCTCATCATGATGTAGTGAACAACTCTATGTTTGGATCACAACAATGGCAGCAGAATCCAGAAGCATCATCATCATCACTCACAAACAATAACAACAATGCCAACGTGGCTATGATGATGCCACCACCACATGCAGGATTAAAGCAAGAACAAGATGACATGTTCTATTTTGGTGCTAGTAATTACCATCATCATCACCACATAATGTTACAAAAAGCATCACAAATTGGAGGAGGTGATGAGTTGGTGAATTTGGAAGGTAGCATCAGTAGTAGTAACATGATTATTCCTCCATTAATATTGAATCCAAGGAGGCCATCAAAGAATGATAATAAAGATGAAGATGATGAACTGGGTTTAACAAGGGATTTTCTTGGAGTTGGAGAAGATGAATCAACAATGAGCAACACTAGGCCATTGATGTTACAGCAACACCTAGCTGACTTCACAGCCATGGATATGCATCATCAAACCCACTACAGTAGTAGTAGTGGACATTACTGTTAGCACTTTAACTTCCAACTTGTATCATATATATATATATATATCATCAATGACATTATTATTCTTCTTATTTTCATATATGCATCAAATAATTAAAGGTGGAAACTCAGGTGCAGTCGACTTCACATGAAGTTAATACTTGAAAGTCGTTAGATAAAAATTCAGTCAAATCATCTAACGACTCTCAGTATCAACTTCACGTGTAGTTATCTATATAATTAGTAGAACTTACATGCAGTTATCTATATAATTAAGAATAACTGCACGGATTACTCAACTCTTACAACGTAGAGTGATACTAATTGAATATATATACCTACAAGTATATATCTACAAAGTAAATCATATTGAATACATAATAATTGATTCTATTAACTGATTATAAGTACATAGTAATTTTTTTAGTTGTATGTACTAATATTCGTTTAACAGTTTTCCTTATAATAATGATATCTACATTACGCCAAAGAGTTATAACTCAAATGATATAGTCTCCCTGTACTCAATTAAGAAATTGCGGGTTCGAATCTCCTATCTTTGATAAAAAAAAATGATATCTACACTACATTTGTCATATATAAAGAAAATAAAGAATGCGTTTTCACATTCTTCATGTAGTTAGTTAATAGTTATTTATCCCAACGACAACACAAATTACACAAGCTACTACTGATTTTCTTACATGAATAAATTAAAATTCTAGTTGAAAAGAATTGATTGCGTAGATATTTTGAACAACAATAACAGAATGTCAGAATCTAATAATTTTACCATGAATGATGTTACAGACTTACAGGTAAATGATGAAGAAATAGATGAATGATAGAGTGGACAAAATAAATGGTGAGTTGACTCGGGCAGAGGGTGAGCGAGGAAGAGAATGGTGCAACTGTGCAAATTTGAGAAATTCACGTGACGTATATAATCATAGAAATGACTCGTGATGTGGGGGCCATTGCATTTTTTGCATGTTGGAAGGGACAAAACAATTTAGAATAAGTCCAAATTGAACTCACAAGCCTGTGAGATTCTCTTTACACATATGGTCCCTCCCTCCATGCATGTCCATCGTACAAACAATAATATATATTATACTATATAGTAATAAAATCTTCATATTTTTTATATGATATAATAGTACTATACACATCAATAAATATTTTTGGAAGGTTTCTCTTTATATTAAGATGTGCCTCTTGATATTTCTTTCTTTATATACATGTAATTATTACTATATACTATACATATATATTATTACTATACATATAGGTGAGTCAACATATATATATTAACATGAAAATGTATAGAAGCAATTTTTATATTATCCAGTAATATTAACTAATTTTTTTAGTGTTAAAATAATTTTTTATTTTTGTTTTCAAAAATTTAAAATTTAATTATAAATATTAATATTTAGATGGTAACATTAGATGGTAACATTGGATGACTCGTAGCGATTAGAGGTGAAATTATGGTAATACTAAGAGAGACGTTAGAAAGAAAAAAAAATAGAAAAATGTGAGAAGAGAGAATATATGAATTAAAAGATAATTTTTTTTTAAAAATAATTATAGTTGAAGTGACTACTAAAAATTAATTTTCTAGTTGGAATCATTATATATATACTTATGTACAACTAACGCTTCACTTTTAAAGATACAAATTGATTATTTATTTATTTATTTATTTTGGAAAGATATTTGTTGGATTACTATGTATATATGTATGAAACACGTTTTTTTCTGAGAGCAAATTCATAAGTAGATTAATTTTTTTTAGGAATGTTTTGCATAGAAAAGGGGAAACGGTGGTGGCGGATAGTGGGAGGCATGCCATATATACTGCCATACTACTCGATGATGAAAACGATTTTTATACGCAAAATAATATTCCTTTAGCATAAAACATGTCGCAATCTCACATTTACAAGCTCACATTATCTTGCAAGAAATGTTTACTATAAAAAATGCATTAACATTTTTTTTCAAACTACCAAAAAAATATAGTCAAATTATTTTGTCGTTCACAAAAATGTCTTCAAATTTTATTACCAACAAAAATATTAATAAATTATTTAAAAATGCGACAAAATTCATACTGATGTACGAAAATATTATATATTAATAGAAAATAGTGATGTGTCAAACAAAATTTTTTATTTGATAAGTGAGATTCTGACATTAGTAAATGAGTTACATTATAATTTTCTGTTACAGAATAGGTATTTGTTTATGACTAGACATTTTTATTATATTTTTAAATTATTTGAAAAATATTTTATCAATAATAAAATTCAGATGTGTTTTTATCCGTGCTAAAATAATTCGAATATATTTTTTGTGGTTTATTTTTTTATATATATTTGATTGGTTTAGTAGTAGTAGTAATCGAGTTATTAGGGTGCCCTTAAGATATATAATATATATACGGCGATAAATTTTTTACAATGCTATATAATTTTCAAAGAGAAAGTTTAGAAATTAGTTTTTTTTTTATAATTAATATTTAGTTTACTTTGTCATTTCCTAAATTAAAAGTATATAGTAGAAAGCTAGGCAGCTAATAATTAATAAGGTTTTTAGTACCCTAATTAATAATAAGAGGCGGAAGATGTAGTTACGTTAGTTCTGAGAATAATCCTCCTCACCTTTGAACGAAAGACAAATTAAAGTGCCGCATCTATTGATATCTATGGTTCGTGTGAGAGAATAGAAGAGTGATATATTATATCCAAGTTCAGGGTTCACGATGGCACATCACTCCTAATTAGATACGTTTAGTTTATTATGAAAAAGTATATGTCATGGCATTAATTAATTACAGCTTCAATTTAGTTTGATTGATCAACTATAAATTAAAGTACCAAACATCTAAAGGGTGCCAGCTAAGGGTGGCAACATGTACCAATATGTATCTTATCCGCAGGTATTTAATCCGACCCCATTCGATCGGGTAGGATTATCAACCCGATCTGCAATGGGTAGGGTAGGGTGCGGGTTGGGTTCTCGTGTGGGTTAGATAGAGTGTGGGTTGAGTTTCAACTCTACCCGACCAACCCGCACTCTATATATGTATATATTATATATTTATATAAAAATATATTTTAAGTAAATGTTGAATCAAAGACCTCTCACTAAATGTAAAAGATCCTTAGCCACTAGAAAAAAATCATTAATTGGTAATTTAATACTTTTTTTTTATATAAAAGTCAATTTTATTTTAAATTATCATGAAGTTATATAATAATTTTGCATTTTTTTTGTAACTCGCGGATAGGGTCGGGAACCCACGGGTTGAGAACGAGTAGGGTTAGGGTTGAGATATTCTCAACCTGCGAATAGGGTAGGGTTGAGTTTATATAAAAATCTCAACCCGCAGGTAGGGTTAGGGTTGGTTTCAAACCCCATCCTACCCTACCCATTAGCACCCCTAGTGCCAGCGGGTAAATAATGTAATGTATATAGTAGAGTGGGCACACACACACTACGTTTTTATAAGAAGATGAACGACTAACTCAAATGATAGTCTCTTTAAAAGTCTGCAGTTCAAGTCCGACTTCTAATTTTAGAATAAAAATTAACACTATTAGAATCTTCTAGATTATTGATAGATTTTAGCGATATAATTTTTTAATTTAGCAACGGATATAGATATTAGTGTTAGTCATATAAATAATAACAGATAAATTTATCACTAAAAATAATTATGCTAAATAATTTAATCAAACAAATATTTTAAACCGTCAAATAGTTATTAATGAAAATAAAAAATGCTCAAAAATCATTCAACAAAAAATTTATTATTTTTTATCAATTTTTTAATTATTAATCTATTTTTTTAATTTCATAATTTAATAAATTATTAATAAAAAATAATAAATTTTATTAATTTTTTAAATATTTCTCAATATTAATTACTATGTTTGCATAAAGATACTTTTATATTAGTAATCTCCATAGTATATTAATGATTTTGGATTCATTCGTTCCTTATAGCAAAATAAAAAAATTGCAGCAGTTTTTTTTTTATTTTTTTGCAACAGTCTACAATTATACGGGGCTTCATGAATAGCTGTCTTTTAAGAGGTGGACAAGAATTTTGCAATAATTTTCGGCGGATGAAAATTCAAATACAATCGGTTTTATATGAAGTTAATAGTTAAAAATAATTAAATAATTTAATTAATTTAAATAAATTTATATCTAATAACTCTCCATTATTAATTTTATGTAAAATTAATTGTACCTGAATTTACAACTTTTCAACTCGACCCTTGTATACATTCTTAATCAGTAAGAAAAAACTTACTGATCCATCATGAGTGAACTGTGTGGCACCCACCATTTCTATCTATCTATTGTGATTGCTGACGCTACACCTTAATATCCTTGCCAGGTGTAGATAGCAACAAGATATCAATAAACCTTCACATATATCATCACAACACCATCTTTAATTTGACATGTCTCCCACAATCTATATATAAAACCCCATGCATCATCAACCTCTTCATCAAGTCTTCATTGCAAAATAACACAAACCCTAATAAGATTAGTCTTCAATTCACCAAAAATGATGATCAAAAACCAATCTCTATTGTTCTTCACAATAACACTAATAATTTCCACAACCACTATAGCACAATTATCACCAGCTATATCCCCAGTAGTTCAACCAAACCCTAAACCAACAACAACACCAGCAGCATCACCAAAACCATTGGTACCTTCATTACCAAGCAACTCACCAAGTGAGAACATTCCAGACACACCCACTGTTGACGTCATCGCCCTTCTGAGGCAAGCAAAGTCATTCAACACACTCATCAGACTCATGAAGATCACCCAATTGATCAACCAACTCAACTCTCAGCTCATCACTTCCAAGTCCGGCGGCCTCACCGTCCTCGCCCCCGACGACGCCGCCTTCTCCCAGCTCAAACCCGGCTTCCTCAACTCTCTTTCCGATGGACAGAAGCTTGAACTCGTGCAGTTCCACGTCATCTCCGACTACGTCTCGAGTTCCAACTTTGACACACTCACAAACCCGGTCAGGACACTGGCCGGAGCTAAACCGGGAAAGGTGGAACTGAATGTCATAAGCTATGGCGGCAGTGTTAACATCTCAACCGGAGCGGTTAACACTACAATTAATGGAATCATTTACACTGATAAGCATCTTGCTATCTATAAGGTTGGGAAGGTGCTTCTTCCTTTGGATTTCTTTGCGGTTGCTAAGACTCCTGCAAAGGCACCGTCTCTGGCTCCAGAACCTTCATCATCAAAGGCTCCTAAAGCTGACAAGGATGACACAGGAACATCATCGGATTCATCTTCGTCGCAGGTTAATCCCACTGAACAGAGCTCTGGCGGTGCTGTGAAGATAAATGTGGTTGCACTTGGTCTTGCATTCATGGTGGCTGCTGCTGCAACCATGCACGCTTGATAATGGAGATGACGCACGCATGAACAAATTTCTTTATTTAAAATAATATATATTTACATACTTATTTACATTGATGATATGTTGTTTTTAATTATCTCTTATGTTGTTTTGAACTTGGTATGTAAATTTATAGATTTCTTTTCATAAGATATGTTATTTAATATGTTTGCAATTAAGTCATTAATTTTGGAATGAGACATTTTTTTTACGAGTAATTGTACGTGTATACTAAAATCAGTCATCGAAGTCAATTATCAATATAAAATACATATTGAAATATAAATACACATTAAAAATAAATTAAAACACACGTGTATTTATACATAAATATATTAGTAGTTAATTTTAGTGACTAATTTTAATGTACAAATAACATTTTTGTTTTTTTATATATTGTTATTTGTCTTATGTTTATTTTTTTTAACAACCAACAAACTCTAAACCTTTAATATAAATTCTAATAATATGTTATAATTTTTTTTTAAAATTTAAATTGATACATATATAAACAATTATATCTCCAGCAATTAGTATATATATGTCAATTAGAGGAAAATAAAACTCTATCCCACACTAGATAACTAATTAAGCAAGTATATATAAACAATTCTGCTACGTTATCAATAGTATTTCTGTCAATTTCTGTCAATTCTTATTTATAAATGTATTTAATAGAAGTGTCTTTGTGGATGTGTCTAATAAAAATATATTTTTTATTGTTGTGTTCAATAGAAGTGTCTTTATAGATATATTTTTTGGATATATCTCTTTATATATATGTTTAAAATATAATAATTAATCATTGTTAACAATAAGTTGGCAGATAATATGTTGGTACCTATACTTTTTCATATATAAAAGGTTGCAACCTAAGAAAAATGATATCACTGCTAAAAAGCGCCTAATTAATTACTTGAAGCTCTATATATGTATTAGGCTATTAGCTAAGCAGTAAGGCTTAGGTTTCGAGTTGCAAAATATGATTTAATTTGGACATACAGCTCTTATGAGAGTTCACCTAGCTGATATGAAGTGAACATTTGAATTGGATGGTAGATTCATATTTGTAAAAAAAAATAGTGTACACACTAAAATTCAATTATTATATTTTTGTGTATAAATATATATTATTTATATTTTAATATGTATTTTATATAAATAATTAATTTAGTAGCTGTTTTTTTTTTTTTTTTTTTTTTTTTTGTATCAGCAGCATAATTGTAAATGGAGTAACTATATATTTGCTTTCACATCAATTCATTATCATGCATCATAGATCAGTTGGATGCATGCATATGTGAACTTGCCATTTGAAAGGTGCGTGTCTCTGTATACATGATGTACAAGCTAATTGATTCACTCTACTTTTCCTGATATTAAAGCGCATCTACAATTGATAGAATGATAGCCTCATTTAGAAATTAAAATATCAGTGTTGTAATAAATAAAAAAGTGAATATGTTTTGCATTTTATGCCCATTAGTTTATGATAACTTTTTATCATAATTTAGTGAAAATGAATTGAATTAAGTATTACATACATATTAAAAATTAATTATTGATGTATATTTATGTGTAACATTTTATATATTTTTAATATATATTTTGTATTTAATATGTATTATATAAGATTGGCTGATTAATGTTTTTGATGTGCACATTAAATAAAAAAAATATTTATTTGTCCCTCAAAACTTAATCACAATAATATAATTATGTTTGACCTTTATGTGTACATATATACTTTATCACAACTCCCTCAAAACTTTATTTGTCGAAGTTACTTGTAACTTAAGAAACCTTATATATGTTGCAACTTTACTATTATAAACAATATTAATAAGAGTATTATTTTTGGATATATATGTTTAACAATTCATATTTATTAGATATACTCACAAAGAATTAATTAATGAAATTTAAGAATAAATGAATTTACTTTAAAAAAGTTAGTAAAATCCACTTTTAACATGAATATATCTAATTTTCCAGAAAGAAAAATAATGTATCTAAATATAAGATGTTAAACTTATATCCAACCAAAATATCAGGAACTTCAAAATTTCATAATGCAAAACAATATTTATCTCCTTACATGGATTAGTATATGTCATAGATTACCAATAATAATTTGAGCCCTAACATTATATTTTTCATATAGGAGCCATATATACCATAATTATTGAAGTTTCCATATATATATATATATATATAAGTTTCTGATTAAACGATTTGAGTTATAACTTAGAATTTCTCTTTCCCTATTTTCTTACCGAGATAGAATTTTCTGTTAATTATTCAGAATATGCATTCTGTAAATAGTACTCATGAAGAAAAAAAAGCCATCATAGCATGATACTCATTAGAATAAACTCAAAGAAACATACAAATATATATCTCTAAAGACTCAAATACCCTAATCCAATCCCCTCCGAAAAACTCACCACCAAGCAACACATACATTTATCACAATCACATACCACATCGCAACACAACACAACACTAATATTATTGAACATTAAACATCATGGTAGGTAGCTTATAAAAACTTAGATCCTCTTCTGGTTTATGATGAAAATATAGTCACGAGAACTGCACCAAGAACAAGTCCACATCCACTGATTTTCATTGTCCCAGAGTTTTGATCAGTGGGATTAACCTGAGATGATGATTCCGTAGAGGAATCTGGGGACAATGACTTATCAGCTTTAGGAGCCTTTGCGGAACCAGAAGGTTCTGGGGCCAAAGATGGAGCCTTTGCAGGAGTCTTAGCAACCGCAAAGAAATCTAAAGGAAGGAGCACCTTACCAACCTTATAGATAGCAAGATGCTTATCAGTGTAAATGATTCCATTAATTGTAGTGTTAACCGCTCCGGTTGAGATGTTAACACTGCCGCCATAGCTTATGACATTCAGTTCCACCTTTCCCGGTTTAGCTCCGGCCAGTG
This sequence comes from Arachis ipaensis, assembly GCF_059453495.1. Classification (NCBI taxonomy): domain Eukaryota; kingdom Viridiplantae; phylum Streptophyta; class Magnoliopsida; order Fabales; family Fabaceae; genus Arachis; species Arachis ipaensis. The sequence continues at coordinate 3,617,100 of NC_142438.1, read as the reverse complement.
TCCTGACTGGGTTTGTGAGTGTGTCAAAGTTGGAACTCGAGACGTAGTCGGAGATGACGTGGAACTGCACGAGTTCAAGCTTCTGTCCATCGGAAAGAGAGTTGAGGAAGCCGGGTTTGAGCTGGGAGAAGGCGGCGTCGTCGGGGGCGAGGATGGTGAGGCCGCCGGACTTGGAAGTGATGAGCTGAGAGTTGAGTTGGTTGATCAATTGGGTGATCTTCATGAGTCTGATGAGTGTGTTGAATGACTTTGCTTGCCTCAGAATGGCGATGACATCAACAGTGGGTGTGTCTGGAATGTTCTCACTTGGTGAGTTGCTTGGTAATGAAGGTACCAATGGTTTTGGTGATGCTGCTGGTGTTGTTGTTGGTTTAGGGTTTGGTTGAACTACTGGGGATATAGCTGGTGATAATTGTGCTATAGTGGTTGTGGAAATTATTAGTGTTATTGTGAAGAACAATAGAGATTGGTTTTTGATCATCATTTTTGGTTTTTGGTGATAACTGATAAGTGAATTGAAGGCTAGTCTAATTAGGGTTTGTTTGTTCAAGTGCTATTGTTCTATTATTGGTATTGGACTTGTTTGTGCTTTCTTTGCAATGAGCACTTGATGATTTGATGAGGTTTAGGAGATGGGTTTTTATAGAGGATTGGGAAGAATCATATGGGTATTTGTCGCTATCTGATAAGGAAATTAGGTTATAGCATCAATGAAGATGTAGATATGGAATGAGAGATATTAGCTAGGGCCTAGGATGATGGATCTATGAATTCTTGCTTGAAAGTGACATATACATGAGAAACATAGTTGGACAAACAGAGGGTTTAATATTATTGAATGTTTTGGGTGAAGGTGTTGCTTTTGGTAAGGATCAATGTCAAATCAAAATTCCTTAATTTATTGCTAAATACGTCTCATTTTCAAGTGGATTTGCATCAACAGTTAGCAATAATTTTGTTTGTGTACATGAAAAAATTGGTTTTCTATTGGTCTTCTGCCAATTTTTCTTTCCCTAAAAGGATGAGCTGTTATTTTCCGAAGTTGAAATACTAAATCAGTGTAATAATCTAGCTCGCTATAAAATTTTCTTGAGAATTTGATATTCACAAAATTGGTTACTCTGCCATCTATCGATAACATCACTAGTTAACTTTCGGAGGAATATTATACTAAAGTAAAAGTATAGGTAATTAACAATATTTTTTAACAATGTATGAACAATGTGAATTAAGAGGATTAAAAGAGTAAATTAATCTAAAATTTAATTAATAGTATTAAATTAGGGTGTAGTATATTTTTATTTGATTGGTGGTTGTTCATATTGTTCAAAATGGTCATTGTTTACCTAGCACTCCCTTTACGAAAATCATAAGTGGACACCTTTCATTGATGATATATTTGCTTAGGCACCTTTAAAACTGGTGGTTTTTTATTTTAATTTTTTTAATGAGGGTAGCTGTTCCTATTTGATATTCTTTTTCAATTAACAGGTTAATACTTAATACTAAGGTTTCCTCTGTGCATTGCCATTTCCCTTTCCAACCTACATTCTATGCACAAAGATGTTAAGAACCATGCATCTTGCATCTCATATCACATGTCCATTATGTATTATCAACTCACCATATCCCAACCTCATAATCATCATAACCTTTTCTCACCTAAAGGTTAATTGGGCAAAGTTGCCAATAATAATCCATAATTAGATAAAAGATCCTTTCTCTCTCCATCACATAAAGATGTGATATACCCTGACAAATCACAATCAACACAACAACAAATCTAATCTCACAAAACCATAATAAACATTTCACCAACCAATCATAATACTATATGCCTGAAAGCAATAATATAACCCCTATATATATACACACACTTCTCCACCAATCCAACACACTCATTCCAATCATCACACGACACAATTCTTCAAATAGTGTATCTATCTCTAAACACTAAAGGCTAATAATTGTATAAGCAACTGAATATAAAAAGATGAAGAAGCAGCAGGTAACAGGATTGTACCTTGTCTTGCTAGTGTTGTGCTGCACCATCATTCAGGCATTTTCACAAACACCTGCAGCGTCTCCAAAACCAGCACCAAAAGCAGCAGCATCACCACCAAAGGCAACAACAAAAAAAGCACCGTCACCAAAGCCATTAGTGCCAACACTGCCACAGTCACCAGACTCATCAGATGCAGCACCAGACGACATCACAAAGATTCTGAAGAAGGCGAAGATATTCAACGTCCTAATCCGTCTGATGAAAACAACAGAGATAATGAACAACATCAACTCGCAGCTCATAACCGCAAAGACGGGAGGCATAACGATCCTGGCGCCGGACGACGACGCCTTCTCGAATCTGAAGGCAGGATTCCTGAACTCATTGGACGAAAAACAGAAGATAGAGCTGGTGCAGTTCCACATACTGCCGGAGTTTGTGGCCAGCAACAACTTCGACTCTTTGGCGAATCCGGTGCAGACGGTGGCAGGAAAAGATCCGGAGAGGCTGCCGCTGAACGTGAATGCGTTGGGGAACAGTGTGAACATATCAACGGGAGTGGTGAATGCGTCGGTGGTGGGAGTTGTGTACTCCGATAACAAACTCGCCATATACAAAGTGGATAAGGTGCTTCTTCCTTTGGATTTCTTTCAGAAAGCTAAGCCTCCTGCTTTGGCTCCCACCGCTCTCGCAAAGGCACCTAAGGCCGCCAAAGAGAACACCGCCGCCGACGATCAAGACGGTGACGCCACTCCCGCCGATCAGCAAAAATCTGCGGCTGTGATTAATGGAAAACCATTGGTGTCAGTTGCGATAGCTTCTCTCGTAGTAGTGCCAATGATGATGTGGAGCTGAAGAAGAAGAACATGATATTTCCATTTGGAATCTGTTAACTTCTTCCAGTTTCTTTCTTTCTTTTTTTTTTCGTATGTCATCAACCATGCATATGCGATTTTCTTTTAATATATAACTAAGATTTTGTTGTTCTGTGTGGTGTTGATTGGAAAAGTAGTTAAGTTTAGGGTGAGATCTGCGATGAAATTGACATGGGTGTTCGGGTGTGGTTTGAAATTCATCATATCTGAATAATTTTATTTGCATTTAGTACCAATTTTTTTTTTCTTTAGAAAATTCAATTCTTTTTTTTTTGGTGACTTAAAAGAAAAATAAACAAAAACTAAGAAAGAAAAAAAAAAAAAAAATAAGAAACTGCTTAAAAAAGGCAGTCCCGCTGAATACTACTCTCAAACTCCTTCCAAGGCAATGGAAGCTCCACTTGGGGAGAAATAGTCCTCATTGCAGTCTTTGCCATGAACCGAAGATCAGCACGCCATTTCCAAGACATGATATCTCGGATTTTTAACACCAAAGGATCAGTAAACCCAGAGCAATCTTGTAAATTATTGACAATAGTAAAAGCCTCCACACAGTCTGTCTCACATATAATGTCTCTTTGTCCCGAGTCCCATGCTAAAAGAAAGCCTCTCCAAATAGCAAACAACTCTCCTTGCAAAATGCTACGACTCTCAATTGTTCCCAGACAGCCTCGTTGCCACCTTCCCTTCCAATCTCTGCTAACACAAGCAAAACCAACTCGAGCACCACTGCCAGGATAGCTAGCATCACAATTAATCTTAAAGGTGCCCACTGAGGGGGGAATCCAAGAGCCACTAATGGTTGAGGGGATAGATAGTCGTTGCAACTCAAAAATATTTCGGAGCTCCTTTTCTAAGGACAAAGCCATACCAATCACCTTGTCTGTGGTCCAATGCTCGTGAGGATGAAAGATCTCGTTGTTTCTCGAACACCAAATCCACCAGAGACCAGAAAAGAATCTAAAGGGGCGCTGTTTGCTATTATGTAAGAACCAACTCATCAAATCCACTGGTTGATCGGAGATCCCTAAAGCTTGCCAAACAAGTTGGGCTTTTGGACAATCCCGAATACAATGTAAAACCGACTCCTGACTTGAGAAACATCGTGGACAGCTATCCGTGTGCGAAATGCCCCTTCTAAAACGAAATGCAGCAGTAGGAAGAGCCTCCCGAAGACATAGCCAAGCCAAAAATTTGTGCTTTTCCGGAACATGTTGACGCCAAAGCAATTCGATTCAATTTTATTTAATTTCAAGTAGTTTAAAACTTTAAATTGTATAGGATTTACAGTTTTATAAATTAAAAAAAATAACTATATATAACAAGATTTTAATATTAAATCTTTAAGTCTTTAACAATGGCACAATAAATTGTAATATTATTTTAGAAAATCAACACTAATATAACAATAAAAATAAAATTATAAATTATTTAAAATAAATAAATAAATAAAATTTAATTTTATAAAATATTTATTAGATAATAATATATCAATAAAATAAAAAATAAATAATAAATTAAATATATTAAAATTCGGTGAGCATTTAGCCAGTAAAAAAAAATGAATAATCTTACGTCAACACTCTTCTATTTTTTATTTATAAAAAAGTCAAACAGCACTTACAAATATCATAAAAATATCAATTCTACATTGATAATAAAAAAATAAATATTCTATATATTAAACTATAATCTAATAATAAATACGATATTCGATTACTAAAATTGTTAAAAAGTAAAAATAAAAACAAATCAAAGTCATTTTTATTTCAAGATCTATATACACGTACTGCAATACAATAGGATACATTTTCTTTTTCTTTGTATAAATATGAATATTTCTTGATTCTAAAAATTTTTTTATAAACAAAAGTATTTTTTTTGAAATTTTTTTCTAATTTTAAAAAGATCTGTAACATCAAAATAATACCAACAACCATAAAAAAACCAAAAATACTACCACAAAAGAAGGAAAAAAAATACCACGAATAAATTATAAATAGAAAAAAAACTAAGAACGAAAAGCAAACAAATAGAGAAAAAATAAAAGAAAGAAAGATGCGGCGGAGTGGTGTGGTAGAAGAAAGAAGAAGGGAAAGGAGGAGAGGTTAAAAGTGTCATAAAATTACTCATCTTAAAGTTTAAACTGATATATTAATAATTTTATTTTTAACATTTTTTTCAAGAGTCTCTTTTGAGTTTGCTTGATTTTTGCGTATATATTTTTTTCCTTTATTTATCTTATGCTATTGTTTTACTTTTGGAATTCATTAAAAATCGAATTTTAAATTTTTTGGACATAAAACTCTTTTATCATATTATAAAACTATTTATCTTAAAAGTTTAAATGAATAGAAAAAAAAGGACAATATTAATAATTATATTTCTAACAAAAAAAAGAACAAAAGAGGATCATCGTAACCTAGACTGAGGCGACGACATCCTTCGAGAGAGTAGAGAATGTTAATTAAAGAAGGGTTTGGCTAAGTAGATAATGACTTTTGTAAATAATGTGAAAAATAGATTCTAAAATTGACCCACTAAAGTAAAAAAAAATATTATATCCCAAATTATCTCCTAAACTTTAATATTAGGATAACCATTTGCACACCTAGGTAGCGTTTGGTGGAGAGACAGAGAATAGAAAGACTGAGACTGAGAGACAGAAATTTAAATAAATCTCAGTATTCTGTTTGGTACAAAGTGAAAGACAAAAAATGAAACAAGAATAAAATTCTAATTTAATTTGTACAAAGCGTAAAATTAAAATTAATTAATTGAAATGAAGATATTTTAGGTATAAAATGTTATTAAAGTTTCAGTTTCCATCTCTAAAAGTTTTAGTCTCCTGTGTCCCCACTTTTTGGAGGTACTGAAATACTGAAATTTTGGGGACAGAGACAAAAATTTTAGTACCAGTCTCTGAACCAATAAACATGATACTGAATTTCAGTTTCCCAATATATGTTTCAGTATCTCAAAACAAACGCTACCTAGTGAATTGAACATCCAGTCATTATTAATTGTGCATGAGTAAATCGAATCAAAAGAAATAACCATCTAATTAAAAATAATGAACATAATCATCTACATACGATATATCTATTGAATTAAATATCTGACATATTTATTGTTCATATTGTTTAGTATTTTCATTGTCTAACTAATTTTTGCTATTAAAGAAACATTATTTTTTTTTGTTTTGCTTTAGTTGATTTGCATCTAATAATGCATACAATTTTTCGAGCACCAAATTTCCTAAAAAACATATACTATTTTAATTTAATATTCAATTTCTTTCTTAAATTTGTAAATTTTAGTTTAATTTTAAAAGTTATAGTTACTTTTATTTAATCTCTAAATTTTATAAATATAATTTATAATAGTGTCTAAAATAATTTTTAATGCATAAATATTAATACAACGCTGACTTAGACAATTAAATATTATACTAAAATTTATAAAATGATGAAGTTTTAATTTTAGTGTTCAAATAATTCAAACATTATATTAATTATTTTGAAAAAAAAAATTAATAAACACTAAAAAAATAAAAACGAAGTCATTTTATAAAATTTAGCATAACATACATCGAGAGTGATTCACTTTGTTAACATCTAGATATTGAAAATTATTTTTAAAAACGAATATAAGTCACAAAATTTAAAAATTAAATAAAAATATTAAAATTTTAGAAATTAAATTAAGAAAAGTGTAGGTAAGGAATAAGAATACTAAATAATGTGAACAATAGATATATTGGATGTTCAATTCAATAGGTATGCAGATAATTATGTTCATTATTTTTAATTGGATGGTTATTTATTTTGATTCGATTTACTCATATACACAGTTAACAATGACTGGATGTTCAATTCATTAGGCGTGATGGTTATCCTAATATTAAAATTTATGAGGTAAAATAATGTTCAATTCACTAAATGTGGAGATGGTATCATAATGTTAAGGTTTAATGAGGTAATATGAGAGGTGGAGTAATTTTTTACTTTGTTGGGTCAATTTTAAAGTATATTATTCACATTGTTTACAAAAATAATTATCTACTTAAAAGAACCTATTAAATTAAGATTGGGAAGTGTTAGGTAAATAATGACCATCTTGAACAATATGAACAATCACCAATCAAATAAAAATATAGAACATTATAATTTAATACTACTAATTAAATTTAGGAAAAGTATAGGTAACCAACAACATTTTTTAACAATGTGTGAATAATATGAATTAATAGGATTAAAAGAGTAAATTAATCTTAAATTTAATTAATAACATTAAATTATAATGTAGTATATGATAGTGTATGTGAGTCCACAATAACCAACATAAATAAGTATGTAGACTATACAAATTAGAAGAAGAGTTGTTAGGCAGTTAGGCCCAATTTAACAACTATTGGTTAGGTTTAGCTACTGTATATATACTCTAATTGTAACTGCACACATTGGCTTGATTCAATAACATTTCACACTCTTCTCTCTCTTTCTCTCTGATTCTTCCCTTCTCTCTTGCTGAAGATTTATATCAGTTTCAAGATCTGATACCTTTCAGTATATTTTTATTTGATTAGTGGTTGTTTATGTTATTTAAGATGGTCATTATTTACCTAGCACTCTCCTTAAATTTAAGATGAAAAAGTATAAGTAACCAATAAGATTTTTGAACAATGTATAAACAATGTGAATTAATAGAATTAAATGAGTAAATTTAATTAGTAGCATTAAATTAGAGTGTAGTATATTTTTATTTGATTAATAGTTATTCATATTATTCAAAATTTTTATTGTTCCCTAACACTCTCTATTTAAAATTAATTTACTTTTTTAACGCTATTAATTCACAATTATTCGTGCATTGTTAAAAAATATTGTGGTTATCTATACTTCTCGGTTAAGATTTCTTGGAACTTCACATTAAACACTCATGCAAAAAAACTCATGTAACTTCACAAAACCACCGTTACGTACCCAAGGAAACATATTGAAGAATTTAAATCAAAAGATACAATGAAAGAAATTGACGATCTTATAAAAAAATAAATGAAAAGGAAACTGGAAGGAGCAGATTCCAAATGGTCAAATCGATGATCTCATCTTCTTCTTCTTATTCTTCTTCAGTTCCACATCACTGCTACAAGAAAAGCTACAGCAACTGACACCAATGGTTTTCCAAAAATCGCAGCCGCAGATTTTTGCTGATCGGCGGGAGTGGCGTCACCGTCTTGATCGTCCGCGGCGGTGTTCTCTTTAGCGGCCTTAGGTGCCTTTGCGAGAGCGGTGGGAGCCAAAGCAGGAGGCTTAGCTTTCTGAAAGAAATCCAAAGGAAGAAGCACCTTATCCACTTTGTATATGGCGAGTTTGTTATCGGAGTACACAACTCCCACCACCGACGCATTCACCACTCCCGTTGATATGTTCACACTGTTCCCCAACGCATTCACGTTCAGCGGCAGCCTCTCCGGATCTTTCCCCGCCACCGTCTGCACCGGATTCGCCAAAGAGTCGAAGTTGTTGCTGGCCACAAACTCCGGCAGTATGTGGAACTGCACCAGCTCTATCTTCTGTTTTTCGTCCAATGAGTTCAGGAATCCTGCCTTGAGGTTCGAGAAGGCGTCGTCGTCCGGCGCCAGGATCGTTATGCCTCCGGTCTTGGCGGTTATGAGCTGCGAGTTGATGTTGTTCATTATCTCTGTTGTTTTCATCAGACGGATTAGGACGTTGAAGATCTTCGCCTTCTTCAGAATCTTTGTGATGTCGTCTGGTGCTGCATCTGATGAGTCTGGTGACTGCGGCAGTGTTGGCACTAATGGCTTTGGTGACGGTGCTTTTTTTGTGGTTGCCTTTGGTGGTGATGCTGCTGCTTTTGGTGCTGGTTTTGGGGACGCTGCAGGTGTTTGTGAAAATGCCTGAATGATGGTGCAGCACAACACTAGCAAGACAAGGTACAATCCTGTTACCTGCTGCTTCTTCATCTTTTTATATTCAGTTGCTTATTCACTTATTAGCCTTTAGTGTTTAGCGATAGATACACTCTTTGAAGAATTGTGTTGTGTGATGATTGGAATGAGTGTGTTGGATTGGTGGAGAAGTGTGTGTATATATAAGGGTTATATTATTGCTTTCAGGCATATAGGATTATGATTGGTTGGTGAAATGTTTATTATGGTTTTGTGAGATTAGATTTGTTGTTGTGTTGATTACTTGATTGTGATTTGTGAGGGTATATCACATCTATAAGTGATGGAGAGAGAAAGGATCTTTTATCTAATTATGGATTGTTATTGGCAACTTTGCCCAATCAACTTTTAGGTGAGAATAGGTTATGATGATTATAAGGTTGGGATATGGTGAGTTAATAATACATAATGGACATATGATATGAGATGCAAGGTGCATGGTTCTTGTTTCTTAACATCTTTGTGCATAGAATGTAGTTGAGGAAGCTAAGTGATAGATTGCAGAGGATACAGATTACAGAGGAAACCTTAAAGTTAGCAAGGAATTACTACTACAAGTGTAGTACACATAGTATCTTATGATCTTCCTTCAAAGATGTCACAAGAGGGACAATTGACAAATGATTTTTATTTTTAGGGAAAAGGACAAATAGGTCCTGACTTTTTGTCCCGCGGATATTTTTGTCTCTGACCATTTGAAAATACTTTTAAATCCCTGACCTTCACAAAACTTGGACGGATAAGTCCCTTCATCCAAATGCCTCCGTCAGACCCAACGAAAAAATCAGACGTGGGCACGTGGCTCCCGTTCTGATGACCTGACGTGACGGGTTGACAGGTGGACTGATGACTGAAAAGGGTACCTTCGAAAATTGGACAAATAGGGCCCTGAACCTAAAAACTTCGTCGTTTTGCATTTGATGACTGGAAGGGTACCTTCGAAAATTGATGACTGGAAGGGTACCTTCAGGGATTTATTTGTCCAATTTTCGAAGGTACCAATCTAGTCATTAGTCCACGTGTCAATCCGTCACGCCAGGTTATCAGAACAGGAGCCACATCAGATTTTTTTGTTGGGTCTGATGGAGACATTTGGACGGAGGGACTCATCTGTCTAAGTTTTGTGAAGGTCAGATATTTAAAAGTATTTTCAAATGGTCAAACACAAAAATATTAGCAAGACAAAAGATCAAGAACATATTTGTCCTTTTCTCTTATTTTTATAAGATTGAAACTTTTCTGAACTCAATTTGAACTTAAAAGATTAGAAAAGCGCAAACAGAATTTCAAAGGTCTTTCAAGCATTTTATTATTCAAAATGGAACCTATTCCTTATTTCTCTCGCATGATGATCCTGACAAAAGATTATTTATAACCATGTTGTTTTGAAAATGATAATCTTTTTTTACCATGGAAGCTATTCAATTTAGCATGTTTAATTTTTGCAGTAGAAAGATTTAGGTTGAAGAGAGGAAGTCCAAAATAATAGATTCTAGAAAATATGTTATGAAAGTTATCTATCATGCCATCATCCTCCTTTTTGCACTTTAGTTGATTTTAATTTTTCTATTACATGACTTATTCATATCATGCTTCAAGGGAGCCAAAACGCATATATGTTGCCTCAAAAGTCATAGATAAAACCATAAAAAGCTTTTCTTTCTTCTTGAATCAGTAGTTATTTTAAAAAAATCATATGCTATGTGATGGTAATCAATAGCTAAGAGAAAGAGGGTTGAATCTTAGCTATTCTTTTTGCAGAATATTACTTTTGTCTCGTAAGAAGTTAAGAGACATTTTCATTTTGTCTCGTAATAGATTGAGAGACATTTTTCATTTTGTCTCCTGAGTGCCAGAAGCAGAAACAAAGCAGAGAAGAGAGAATCACACCAAAATGTATCTTGGTTCAGCTGCTAAGTGCAATGCAGCCTACATTCAGTCTCCATCACAACAGTGACAAAATTTCACTATCTTTCAACAGAATTACATTCACCAATTCTCTCTAGGATCTACCCAATCCTATCTGGGACAAGTCCAGATTCTAACCCAACCTGAACTTGACTAGGACTCACCCTAACTTTCAACAGCAAAGTGCTCACCTAACTTGTAAGAGGACAATTCCAGATTCTAATCCAACCTGAACTTGACTAGGACTCAAACCTAACTTTCAATCGCAAAGTGCTAACCCAACTTGTAAGGGAATTCTCTCAGGATCATGACAACAAAACAGAAATACTTACAAAGAATTTCTAAGATAACTATGGCTTTTTCTTTAACTCCCTGTCTTTTTTCACTCGTTGACTTTTTCTTACAGAATCTCACATTTTGCCTTTTACCAATGAAACACAGACAGACTAAACTGAGAAAAAAAGTATTCAATGAAAACCATGAAGGAGAAGAATAAACAGCTCAAAGAGCTATGGGAACCCAAACGTGTGCTCTCACTCCTTGCCTTCAACCCTTGGCCGTTCACCCTTAATATAGAAGAGTGAAGCTTTCAAAGTTGAATCACGTTCAACCCTAGCACTGTCTTCTTCTCCAACATCAGAGTAGTGGTGGCTTCACCAAAGGAAAGAGATAGAGATCGTCCGAATCTGTTTCATGCATCTCTCTCATCCTTTTTCATCCATCTTCTTCAATCTTTGCCATTGATATTAACTTTGACCCCAAGAATTAATTCTGAGCATTGATGACCATCTCACCCAGGACAGCTTTTTTATTTCCATTTTTGCTTCTTTCTACTTGAGACTCATAGGCTATTTTCTTCTTTGATACACAAAAATGGAAATGAACTTTTTACCAAGATAGATTTGCTTCCTACCCGAAGCCAATCTCTTTCTTTCTTGGTAACAAAATCTTAAAGTCTTTCTCCAAATCCTTCATTCTGTAGTAACAATCTTTCTTAACCTTTTTTCATAGGCTTTTCTTCAGAGGCTTCACTTTTCTTCTATCTTCTTCTCTTTATGGATAGATGTGATCGAAGGAGAGGGGACAGAGAAAAGAGAAAGAAATAAAGCTTTTAGTGGAAGCATTAAATAGAAGTAAATCAAATTGAATTTTCACTTCCATTACCCAAGACTTAAAGTAACGTGTAAGACTTTTGGTTACTAAAGAATGAATTTAATTGAGTTGAGATTTTGGTTCCAATAACCAAGACATGGAGTAACGTATGAAACTTTTGATCACTTGAAGAGATTGCTTTGTGATCATCGAATGACTTCCTTTAAGACTTTTGGGCCACTTGTTTCTTTCTTTAATTTATGATGGATTTTGACGGATTTGGACCTCTTTGGATTTCTTTCTTTCTTTAACATTCAGCCACTTTATTTAATTAATTTTGCACAAGGCTGAATGATTAAATTGGACTTGTATTGATTGGCTCTATAAAAAATTAATTTTTCTTTCTGTACACTAACAAAAACATCAAACAAACTATTGAAAGCAATTTAAATACTTAACAATATTTTAATAATTTCTTAAATTATATTTTAATAATGTTTGTTCATCATTTCAATTTTCCAAACTCAACCCTATGTATTTACAAAAGATCAACTGCTAATCTATTAAAATATAAAATATATGTTAAAATACGAAATACACATTGAAAATGTATACAATTAACACATTAAATATACATAAACATATTGTACCTGATTTTTGGTGTACTCAGAGAATTTTTTATTTTCAATTACTAATACTTTTAATAATCATCTATTGAGTAATTTCACTTTAAATTCTATGCAAGACTGAACCAATGTAACAATGAGCTTTCAAATGAGAATCAAGCAAAACAATAATTTTCATCATATCAAAGGAAAAACATGTATACAACCTTCACATACATCTCTCTCAAACAACGCTCATGCAATCATGCTACAACAATAAATACATTAAATAATATAAAAAGAACAAAAAACCAACATATTTAGCTGCTGGCAAATGGATCCTCTCTCCTTCATTTTGAAATGGTTACAAATGCAACAACTAAAGCAACTCCAAATGACACCAATTTTGTTCCTTGAGTGCTTATCACCAAATGGATTGCTCCAGAGCTGTGCTTAGAAGTTCCAAGATCATTTTCATCGTCTATGGTTGAGTTATTAGTTTTTGGCGCAATTGCAGGAGAAGGAGCAGGAGCCGGTGGCTTAGGCTTGAAAAAATTCAATGGAAGAAGTACCTTGTCTACATGATATATTGCAAGCTGCTTATCCTAGTACACAATTCCATTCACTGTTGCATTAACCACACCAGTTGAAATGTTCACACTGTTTCCAAATGCAGTCACATTTAGTTGCAGCCTTTCGGAGCTTTCACCGGCTAGTGTCCTCACAGGATTGGTTAGAGAATCGAAGTTTGAGCTTGAGATGTAAACCGGAAGAAGATGGAACTGTAGGAGTTCCATCTTCTGGTTATCACCAAGAGAGTTGAGGAGGCCTGGTTTGAGTTGTGAGAAGCTAGCATCATCTGGTGCAAAGATTGTTAGGCCACCATAACCATTGTTTGTGGCGATGAGCTGTGAATTGATTTGGTTGATGAGTTGTGTGGTTTTGAGTAACCGGATTAGGACATTAAATGATTTCGCCTTCCTTAGAATCTTGATCATGTCATCAGTGGAAGAAGAGTCAGAGGAATCTGATGATTTTGAGGGTGATAATGCAATTGGTTGTGCTAATGTGGTGGTTGAGTAGAAGGAGGTGAAGAGGATGAGAAGTGTGGTGGAGAACAAAGGTTGCTTCATTTCCTTGAAGGCAATTGAAAGTTGAAGATTTTGTTTTGATGGTTTTCAAGGATTGCTAATCTTGTAAAGTGATAGTTTAGTGATTGGTTTTAGGATTTATATAAGTAAAAAGTTTCATTATGATATTGAAAAATGATTTTTAATTATTTTAGAGGAAGGAAAAGTCTAGGGGACCAGCAATTTTTGTGTTTTTTGGCCAGCATTTAACCATCAAAACAAAAGTGAGTAATCTCCCACCATTAGATGTAATCTCACACCATTAAAAACACTATTGATGGCCAATTGATAGTTACAAAACACCAAAATTGCTGGTCCCCTAGTATTCCTCTTCTCCAATAGCTGAATTAACTAACTACTATCATTTACAGCATTAAGTAAAAATGGCCACTTTCATACTCTAGTAGCTTCCATTAAGCCAGATACTTGAAAGTATTGGGGTTTTCTTGGTCTCTTTCCAGATAGTCACGAGTTATGAGATCTTCAATCCGCTTCTTAATTGCTTTGATGTCAGGCTTGAACATGCGGCCCAGTTGTTGAACACACTCCAAAACCAGTTGTTGATGGCCTAAAACTTTGCTGCTCTTCATGATGCGCACAATTGCGGCATCTATGGCGTATCGTCGGTCCTTGTCAACATCTTCAATCACCTTCTTCCTTTCATCAACCGGTGGTAGTGGGATCTTGATCCTTCTCATTTTGTCAGTGAATTTGTAGTTGAACTCAAAAGTATCATTTGGCCATATAGTTGTGGTGTTAGGCTCCTTGCTAAGAATCTTATATTTTGCACGTGACAGGGAATGGAGTAATCTAACAACATCTTCATGGGTTAAGTTCAGCTGCATCATAATCTCTGAATAGCTCAACTTATCAGCACTGTTGAATAGCAGCAAGGCAGCAGCCTGATAGGTTGACACAACTAGTTCAATAGTCTTTGGTTCAAACTTGCCAATGATGTGGCAAGTTCCAAGTGAGTAAATCCATGTAAGTTTTCTGTGTTTTGTCTTTGTTTCATAAAATTCTTTAAAAACTTCCACACACTTGACCATCTCCACCGGGAGGTTGAGATCAGAAGACTTGTAACTTGGCCAGAATCCTGTGGTAAGAACAGTAACACTCAGATCAATTACATGTGTGTTGTCCTGAAGATATTCCTCAAATTTCATCTGGTTATCACGCGCCAAAGTCAAGTCCATAACCATTCCCTCCATCTTAGATGTGAACTGGCCACCACACTGCTGCTTTAGCTTTGTCAAAATACACTTTTCATGATCCTCATTGGCACTCCTATCAAAAAGTAATCTGCGGGCTAGTTTTTTCCTGTAAAATTCTGCATAGAGATCCTTATCACTGATATATGCAAGCAGCTTGACTACCTTCTCAAGAGTTTCTTCAATTGCTTCATCACTTCCACCCTTTTTAAGGATATTGTCGCAGAATGTAGCTAATAGTTCTGCACTGGAACTACCAGCAACATTTTTATTGCAGAAAACCTCAAATGCCTCCTTTAAAGCCTTGTGGAACAGTGTGTGATTTATAAAGCAGTCATTAACATATGTCATGTACTTGTCATGGAGCTCTATGAATTTTCTGACAAGGCTAGAAGCTTCTTCAGCCTGCTGGACCAATGCTGTACCCTCGGCTGTAATATGCTGCTTGAATACATTCTCAACAGGATCCAAGCCTTTAGGTATTTTTTGGTAAAGTCTATACATCCGAGAGAGATCTTCCACCTTATCATCTCTAAGCAAGGCCCGGACACCATCAAGTAATTGATTAGCATGGGTCACCAACAACTCATGTTGCACTTTCTCTACCAATTTCTGCTCAGTGCTGGAGTGCAAGTAATGAGTCACTCTTTCTCTCTCCCTTCTCAAGCACTCCTCAGCCTTTAGCATATAATCTGGACAAGAGTCAACCTCAATCCACTTTGTAGCCTTACTTTTGTAGTAATTAGCAGTATCCTCAAGCATCTGAACTTCAAAATCCTCCTCATATTTATCCATCTCAACAAACATATCAACAACATTTTTCAGCAATGATCTATCAATCTGTTCGCCCTCACGCTCTTTGTCAATAAGAGTGATCACACCTTTCCTTGCATTAGCTCGTACCTCCATATAAACCAGATCACGGAAGCAGGTAAGGCCAACACCATTTAGTGGTGGCAGGTAATGAAAGAAGCGTGAAAGCCACCTCACCATCACCTTGTGAGTTATCCACCTTTGTTCAAGCTCCCTCAGCATAAATTCATCATGCGTCTCCCTTAGAATTTTCTTCAACTTAGTAATCCCCTTCTGCATATAGTCCCAACCTTGTTCCAAATCAATAGTCTTCCGCTCCATGGTGGCCTAACCCGATGGAGCAACAAGAACACGATCTGCTGGACTGTTCTTTTCTTTCTTGTGTTTTAAGAGCAAAAAGATTTCAGCTGATGAATTGATGAATGACGGACGACTGAAAAGAATTATTACAATAAAAGCAAATAAAGATAAGATAAAAACAACTAAAGATAAGATAAGGTAAATTGTAACTGAATTTATGTATTTTGTTGGGCTGTGGGCCACGAGACTTCTTTATTATTGTCATGGGCTAACGTGGAAGAGTAGTTTAATATATATCTTATTCAATTGGATGCACCACCTTAATTTACATGACACTCCTCTCACATAACACAAAATATAGGTAAGATGTTGCTATATAACAGCAATGGTATTTGAACATCTAAAGGTTAATATCTATATAACACTTAACAAAATTTAACTTTCACTAAAAAAAAATGTTTTACTCGATTTTTTTTCATTATTAATAATAAATAAATTAATAATTTTTTAATTTTGTTTTATAATCTTAATTTAAGGAGCAAAAACAACTCTTTTATGAGTGTCTAGGTGTCTCAATTATAATTTTAGAAGTAAAATTTAAAGATAAAAAAAATATGCAAGGTATTGGAAACAAATTAAAATGTAAAAATTAAAAAAGAAAAAAGGAAGAAGATAAAAAAGAATAAATAAGAATAAAGAACTTTAACTAAAAATATAAAATAAAATATAAATTTAAGTTTAGATTTTAGAAGAATTTTGATTTTCACTTTTATTCTGTGATGCTAGTGAGACTAAGAGTGTTTTTGAGTTTCTTAGTATTTCTAAAAAAGAATCGAACTAATTACAATATTTTGACAAAAATTTTATTTATAGACTAATTTAATGTCAATTTATAGTTACTCTTAAAATATTTTCATCAGTTTTTAAACTTTAATTAGTAACTATTCCCACAATTTTATATTTAGTTGGAGGAGTGTTGGAGCAAGTGTTTTCATTATATTTTAAAATATTTTTATGTAGTATATAATAATAACATTTATTTACTTTTACTATTATTTAAATTTGACCCATTATGTTATTGAATTGTTTTGTTAGATTTAATTTTACAAATATATAAAATTGTTGTGTTAAATTAATTTTAAACTAAATAAAATTATTTTATTAAAATTGTTTTAAATAAAATATTAGAAAAATAATATTTTTATTAATATTAGTCAATATTTTAAATAAATATTTTATTTTTATATTATTAGAATTTAAAATTTAAAATTTAGAATGTTGGCTGAAAATAATATATTTTATTAGTGGTAGCATTACTTTTATTTTAGTATTATATTTAAAATGACTAATATAACTATTAATACTATATTGATTATTTAATAAAAAAAATCAAAATAAATAAGTAACTCTAATCTTAATTACCCCATAGATCCAAATCCGATCCTCTGTTGTTATTATCTTTCTCTACCTTTTTACCATTCGTATTTTTTAATTTATTCAATTGTTCTGCATTTTGTTTAATAATTATATTATTATGTATTTTTTTTATTGTTTGATTCATGGTTATTTACAATAAAATTTTATTAATATTTTTTCCGCGATTAATTTGCGGTGTATTTTGTATTCATATTGTACGTTCAGATTTTTATGAAATTGTGAATTGTATTTTTGTAACAATATTATATTTGTTAATTAATTATTTAGGTTTATAACTTTTTTAAGAGTAAACTACCATTTGTATTCACGAAAGTTGAAAACGCTAACATATTTACCTATAGAAAAAAGAAATTACCATTTGTACCCATGAAATATAGTTTTTGCAAGTAAAATTATCCAAACACTAAAAAATTATCTAAAATCCCTAAATTACCCTTATTTTCACCACCATACCGCCTCTTTCACCCAATCACCTTTCTAACCCTAACCCTCTTCACTCTGCCACCACTCCTTTCCCTTTCTAATCTCAAATCCCACCACCACCCCTCAAGCTCTTCACTCAATGGTGGCTCCCACAACCGTCACCGGAACCCTCGTCCTCGTTCACAGATTTACCGGCGAATCCAGCTGGTTCCTCCAGCTCACCGCCATCTACTTCTCCAAGACCGGATTCGTCACCTGCGCCATTGACCATCAGGGTTACGGCTTCTCCGACGGCCTCATCGCCCACATCTCTGACATCAACCCCGTCGTCGACGACTGCATCGCCTTCTTCGACGAATTCCGCTCTCGCTTCGATCCTTCTCTTCCTTCCTTCCTCTACTCTGAATCCCTCGGTGGCGCAATCGCGCTATTAATCACTCTCCGCTGCCGCGACCCGCCGAAAAATGTCTCATCCGCGAACCGAGCGTGAGTTCTGATTATGGTGTCGTCCTCTTCGGGGGTGAAGGCCTGATGCTCCATCTGCGGGAAGACACCATCGGAGCCTGCAAAAAATGGGTTGGTTCATGAACCTGTAATGAAGAACAAAGCAAAAGGAAATCAGGGGAGAGGTAGATATAACAACGGCAGGGATCAGGCAACGACGGTGGTGGTTCTACGACGCGGAAAGAGGTGAAGAGGGTTGGCTATGGCGGCGATAAGGTAGCGTGAAGAGGAGGGTCTCTGACGCAGTAGGCTCTGGTTCGAGGCCTATGGTGATGGTGGCGAGGAGAAGCTGGCGCGGTGCTCCTGGGCTCGGCGTAGGTCTGCGACGTTGCTGGCGGAGAAGGGGGTGAACAGTGATGAGGAGGGTGATACGGTGGTATGTGGTTGATGTTGGAATTGGGTGGCTGAGAAAAATAAGAGAGAGAAAGAGAGAAAGGAGGGAGGAGATGATAGTGGTGGAGAGAAGGGTAATTTAGGGATTTTAGGTAATTTTTTAGGGTTTGGATAATTTTGCTTACAAAAACTATTTTTCATGGATACAAATGATAATTTCCTTTTTTTATGGATAGATATGTCAACGTTTTCAATTTTCGTGGGTACAAATGGTAGTTTACTCTTTTTTAATAATAAAAAATAATTCAAAAAACATGACAATTAAAAGTAATAATATTTTACAATAATAAAATATAACTATAAAAATTATTGATATATTATATATTTTGTCCATACTAATAAAATTTTTTAAATCTGTTGACAATAGTTTTCGCACTTTTTACTTTAATGCTCTATTATTATTCCGATCAATTATATTTTTGACCAAATATACCCAATAATAGGTACATTCCAAATATCATTAAAGAATTAACTTAATCTAATTGCTTATTAAATCAAATTTTTTTCTTAAATAATATTTTTTTTGTCTAACACATATACTTTAAATTTTGAATAGGAATCACACTAAAATATAAATAAAGTTTAATCGAAATAGAATGTAATATTTAAATGGAAAAATCTAGGGACCAGCAACTTTGTTAAATTCTGGCCAGCATGTAACCAGCAAAGAAAAATGAGCCATTGGATGAAATCTCATATCAATCTCACACCATTAAAACCATTATTGATGGCTATTTGATGACTACAACTCACAAAAGTTGCTGCCCCTAGCATTCCTCATCGGAGAAACTTGTTTACTAGGTATGCGGTTGTTTCACATTTAGATTTACATGGCAACTTGAGTAAGAAAATCAGTAGAGTTTGATAGTAACATTAGATAAAAATGTAAATTCATAACCTAGACACATTTTATACAAAAAAAATTGACCATAAAACTAAAATTAAATTATAGATTATTTTATATATGTTACCTAATTTAGGTACATCTACTGTGAAGAGCCATATAGGTTTATAAACTCAGTCATAGTAGAGTTCATGAAATATTTACCATTTGGACCATGGATTCATGAAAGATGCAAGAGAAGCAGTGAAATCCATTCCATGCATTATGCAACTCTGCTTTTATTGCTGTAAGTGAGTCTCAAATCTTCTTAAAGCATGGTCATGCTATAAGCAATATTCTAATTTTTTCCATCGTTTACTTTTTTCTTTAGTAATACCAAGAAACAAATAAGTAAAAATCTTTGCGGTAGAAATTCATATCGAGTTAATCTCGTGTGCTGTTAGATAACAATTTAGTCAAATTTGTTAAATCATTTAATGATTCTCAACTATCAACTTTACAATTTCACCTGAATTTTCACCGATCTTTGTTGCCCCTGCTACTAACTTAAATCCAGTTAGACCACGCATCTGGTTATGATAAGTCAGTCTTTGTAACGAAAATAAGATCAATGCCTTAAACTCATACTATTATTTAAGGAATATAATGTGCTTATTATTAGAACCAAACCTACATTGCTAGAATGAAAAATAATATTTTATGTTGAAAAACATTAGTAATTTGTTTATTTAAAAAAAATTGCTAAAGAATTTTACTTTATGATTAGTTTTTTGGCATTTTTTGGTCACTTGAAACTTTGGCATATTATATATATAGTTTTTTCTTCTCATGACATCCAAATATAACAACGTGCCCATAATCATTATGTTAGTATGATGAATGATCAAACAATAATTCTCTATTCAAAGTTCTTTAATGGAAAAATTCTCATATATAATACACAAGATATGAACTTATCTCTTATGAGGGGAACAAGGAGGAGTAAGAATAACAAAATCGAATTAAATTTTCACCACAAACTGTTTCATAAAAAAAAATGTAGACAGTAGCAAGAAGCACTTGAAAATAGTTCAATATATTTTTATATTAATTCTGCAAAATGTTGATGATGATTCTCCCCCTTCAATAATGAATCCACTGATCTCAATTTTTGTTATCTTCATCTTCTGATCTTCAAACAAATTGTGATTGTCACAATGCAAATGCTACAACTGCAATAATGGAAATACCAACCCCCCAAACCCCATTATTCATGATCATCACAGCAGAAGACTTATCATCATCTGCAGCTCCATCTGCAGGCCCTTCAGCAGACTTCTTCTTTGATCCCTTAGCCTTCAAAGGCGCCGGAGCTGGCGCCGGCGGCTTCGCCTCGAAGAAGTCCCTAGGAAGAAGCACCTTGTCCACTTGATAAACCGCTAGCTGGCGATCAGTGTACACTGTTCCTCCAACTGTTGCATTTACAATCCCTGTTGTCATGTTCACTTGGTTCCCTGTGCTTGTTACATTCAATGCCAACCTACCTTGCACAAATATGATTACGAGTTTTCAATAATCTTCATGTGAAGATAATATATGAGATGTGAAGATATGTTATATCAAGCGATTCAGTCAAATATATCAAATTATATAACCATGTTTCAGCTAATATCTTTATATTGACATTATTCTAACCATCTAAGATAGCAGTATTAGTGGTAGGGGTGAGCACGGGTAGTGGGTACCCGATTCCCCGTCCGAATCGAACCGAACCAATTAAATTGGTTCTGAAATCAACGGGTAATCGGGTCCAACCCAAACTAAACCAATGACTTTTGTTAGTGATTGGTTTGGGTATTGGTTTTGGGATGCGGAACCCGAACCAACCCGCGAACCCGATCATATATTACAAAAATAAAAAAATATATATGACTTTTTCATTTGACAATGCTTATTCATTATTAATATGTTTTGATTTTAATGAGTTTAGTTTTTAATGTATTTGGTATTTAACATGTTTGAATTATTTCTATTGATGTTACATGTTTATTGTACTTGTTGAATTTTTAAGATAAAAATTTGGTTTTTTTTATGAATTTCAAAGTCATTGGATACCCAATTATCCAAACCGAACCAATCTGTTCTTAATCGATTTGATTTGGTTCGGATACATATACAAAAAAATGTAAATCCGAATCAAATCAAACCAATTACATTTTAATCGGTTCGGTTCTAATTTTACCATAAACCCGAACCATACCGACCCATGCTCACCCCTAATTGGTGGTTACTTACACGAAGATACGGACATATGTTATGTCAAACAATTTAGTCAAATATGTTAAATTATTAAATTCTCATACGAAATTGCACACATGCATGCATGCATGTGCATCCATGAATGAGTAAAAATAAAGTATTTGTGCATGGTAGGTTCAAACCTATCAGGGTCTGCACCGGCTTGAGTCCTAACTGGATTGCTTAACGTGTCGAAATTCGAGACTGATACAAAAGAGGGTAACATGTGGAACTGGATGAGTTCATTCTTCTGTTGATCATTGAGGGAGTTGAGGAATCCTGGTTTGAGGCCTTGGAAGGCATTATCATTGGGCGCGAATAGCGTTATGCCGCCGTTGGAGTTTAGGAGCTGTGAGTTGATCTGTGTGGACACTTGGGTGGTCTGAAGAAGACGGATCAAGGTTGTGAAACCTCCTGCTTTTTTGAGGATTCTAATGATGTCTGTTGGGGGTGATGATGGTGATGGTGCTGGGGCAGATATGGCAACTGGGGCAGCAGGGGAAGATGCAGGGGATTGACCTGAAGTGTTATAAGGGAAAGTTATTATTAGTAAAAGTTGCAAAGTGATGAATATGAATAATGAATGATTCATCATAGCAACCATCTTTTGTTGTGTTTTTTGTGAAATGTTTAGGGTGGTCCTTGTTGTGATGTTGGAACTTGGAATGAATGAATATATGGAGAGAGATTATTGGTGTTATTAGAGAATAGAGTGTTAGGTGGAATGTTATTAACATGTCTAGAAACCTCAGTAGTTAGCATATCATTGGAAGGTGGTGTGACATTACTATTTGAGCCACTTGGATTTCATTGCTTTGGAAGGAAGAAAAAACAGTGAGATCTGGGTGTGGTTGCGTAGGTAGCATTTACTTGCAATTTGTAAATTCTTCTGAATTTTCAGGAGAATAAAAAATGAGTTTGCCTTTGTCTTAAGGAAACTAGTCCCTAATTTGCTTTTGAAACTCGGTTTAATAAGAGTTAAAGAGTGATATTTGTACATAAAAAAATTTAAGCGTTTATGGACAATAAACACAGTCTTAAGGCAGAAATCAAAAGTTATATGTACCGACATAAATTATGAGAATTTAGTATACAACAATCATTATTTTCACGATAGTTTGACAGTGTCGGAGGAGAAACGTGAATTAACCTAACCCCAAGGATGTTAGCTTCTGACCTACAATGCATTGATACTTGCTTGGTGTTGAATGGCAATGGGACAGTTGTTTATAATTATACTAACTACCTTCTTCAATGTTGATTAGAGAAGAACGATGGTTTTACATATGGATTACATGTCCCTAATCTTAGCATTAGGTCGCAGAAAATTTTTTCTCGATTTATAGTTTTTTAAAGTGTTACTTGAAAGTTTTATTTTGAAACGTCATAAATTTTCTCTTTCGCCCTCCCCCTCCCTTTCTCTTGACATGTACAAGGAGTAAATATCTATATTGATCCCTAAAAAAAATGTACAGATTAGACATTTTGATCCCCACTAAATTTTTAAGTCATCGAAAAATTACTCGACAAATGAATCCCTCCATTGTTATTTTTATAGACCTTCAACTTGAAACATGGTCCTCGTATCAATGTAGCTTTAATTGGAAGGAAATTATATAACCAACATGCATACATTAAACAGCCATTAAGTAGGGTAATGCTATGATGAAGATTGATGATGTTTTGGTGAAGAGTAAAAATTACATTTTTAAGTAAAGAAAAAATCCACCCAAAACAATTTGTCATATGCAATGCACATGTTTTTCCTAAATTTAGTAAAATATTCACTCTCTACCTAATTCTACTCTTCACCAAAGAAAGTCCCCGTTAAGTATTATATGTTTCAAAATGGATGGCAGATAAATTGGTTTCATCTTAAACAATGGATGCATCTGCAGAGCATAAATATGCATCTTACAGGGAGTTGTGAAAGTAACATACACTATGGAATGCAAAGCAGTGAATTACTCACTAGATACATACTTCTATAACATATTGTTACAACATTAGATAAAGGTATAAGATTGAATTCTCCACTTGCATTGCTTTACAGTTTCTAACTTCCTCCATTCCCTCCTGAATTTCTCTCTCATAATGCATCCTCAGCTTTCATTGTCTCAGGAACAAAATCTGAACAAGCAAATAGATAACCTTGTGGTTAGTTATCAGTGCAAGAGGCATACACAGTGGGAAATAACTATGAATGCTCCAATAGGAATTTGGATAGTATTAGACAGTTAAGACATTACCAGAAAGAAATTCATATCTCCGCTGCTTACTCACAACATGCGCTGAAACCGAAAGCATGGATCTAATTAGTAATTGGAAAATATTTCATGGTCAATGCACACACAATGATCACTAATCTTTTAATCCAAACTACCAAAAGAGGGTTTTACAACAGTGAATTTTGGAAATAAGAAATTAACAAAGGCATAAGAGTTACATTACAAAATAAATAAAAGCATCCCTTGAGTTCCCAAAATAAAACATATAAATATTAATGATAGGCATATAATCAGTTAGAAATCGTATTCACATCAATCTTGAAGATAAAATCATCAAGAAAATATTAGCATAATTTATCATCAGAATTCGTCATGAAAAGAGTTCCAACTTCATTGTACATACATATTGATAAAAACATATCATACATGACGACATTCAGCACTTCATTGACAATGTACTAAGCAGATATACAACATAAACACAGTGATAAGGAAGAGCTTACAAATTATAAGTTACAGCTATAGCACAACAGAAATAATTAGCATAGCATAAATCCTGAACAAAATTAAGGAACTAAAATTTTAAAGTTATCAAATATCATATATAATATAATGATATTAGCTATCTAAGAGGAGCACTATTTAGCAAGAAGCTAAACTTTACGAAATAGTTTTGACAAATCAGGCTCTTCCGTGGCCACACACAGAAGTAAAACTTTTGATTGTAACTGCAATAAAACTGAGAATGGCTCTGTCCAAGACATCAACGTTTGTGGAACAATACCAATCAGTGTTATGTTAATCTACTGAGCACAAAATAAAACAAAACAAAATTTCATTAAATTGTTACAAAATGGTTCGAACAATCAGGCTCCTTCCTGAATCATGACCATGTCTAGAAGGTAAAACATTTAGTTGTAAATTTGTAATGGCAATAGAATAACATGGAAATGATTATCCAACATGGTCGTACTTTACTTTCGCATAAAAACACTTAGTGTTATGAATTTATAAAAAGTTCACAGGTGTCGGCTTCTTTAACATTACATATCCTAAACACACATTCATCATTATTCTTTATCCTAATAATTGTGCCATATCCATGATCCACCAGCATTAGTATGTTAAAAAGCAAAAACTGATATTGCAAGAGACATCAGCATGTATCCATTAAGTGTTCGACAAGGTTATAAAATGCATTATTTGAAAACTATTTATTACAAGACAAGAACAACACTATTCTCACATGGATAAACACTACACACATCCTATCTTAAGGGAGCGTATATAGATACCACACTCTCACATTGATATACAATACTTATACTTTATCCAGCAAGACAAAACCTAAGCTTTGTTCCATAAGGTGTGATCTACTACATGTATCAAGGGTTGCCATCATGAAACATACTCATATTAAATCCATTTTCGTCGAAACGAGTTGCAGCAGACAATGCTTATTCTGTATGAGTTCAGGAGAACATTTTCACACAGATTTGTGTTCAACAACACCAATACCAAGAGAAACAAGGCCACAACTATTGCAAAAGATGTTCATGCTTCTTAGTTCCTAGCTAACACAACATATTATACTAAACAAAAACTCCAAATGAAGATTAATAGAATGAGAACCAGATTAGAATACCTAGGTGCTTGTAGCTCAGAGACTTCCTACGCTCTTGGACACACCGAACATAACCGTCCTGCGCAAATTGTTCAAGGAACTTCTCCTGCAAGCAAAACACAAACATTCAAGCACGTTGAAAACAGAACACAAAATGTAGAAAACGGAAAACCTAAATCTGAGAATTCGAAGAAACGCACCGCAGCTTTGTTGACGACGAAAATCGCTTCCTGAGAAACGCGCAAATCCGGATCTTCGGCCTTGACAATTGTTCTTATACGATTCATCGGAAACACGTGCGATTTCGCGTCTCCTTCGTCTTCCTCTTCCACCTCCTCCCGATTACGCTTCGATTTCTTAGGTTTTTTGCCATCGGTTCGTCCATTGGAGACTACAGTGCTATCTTCCTCTTCTTGTTCAACTGATTCTACTTCTCGCTTTTGCTGTGACTCGGAGATGGAGCTAGGATCAACCAGAGATTCACCACCGCGGTGCTTCGAGTTGCCATTGCTGTGTGTGAGCTTCTTCTTCTTGTTGTTGGTCTTTTTGTTCGCATTCTCATTCTCCCTCTTCTTGTTCTTCTTATTATCTGAGACGTTCTCCTTCTTCTTGTTCTTGTTCTTGTTCTCGTTCTTCGATTTGGTGATGGTCTTGGAATTTTGTTTGGTTACGGTTTTGGTGTTCTTCTTCTTCGTCTTGTTTTCCGTTTTGGAGTTTGAAGCCATTACTACCAACTAACTAACGAAGCTCGTTTTGCTCTCTGGGGTTTTGTTCCTTCTTACAGCCGAAGCGGGTCTTTAACTTAACGACCCGAATTTAATGGACTCAATTCGGGTCACAATATTGGGCCTTATACATTCATAATTCCCGTTTTCCGTATCAATTAAATGGGCCTATTGTCTTTTGTTTTCTTAAAAGAGGAATGTGTAAAGGAAACAACAACAGTAACAGTAAAGGTTCTCACTCAGTTATCACACAAAGGGTAAAAGCCCAGTCTACATTCTCTGAGTATTGTATATTATGTATAGTAAAGAAGCCCAAAGACAAAGAAATGGGTAGAGGAGCCCAACTAATTAAGATTGAAATCCTAGAGAGTTTGAGGGGTGTAGTTGAGAGTGGATATGAGATGGTGATGTGGTTTTTGTTGAACATGTGGTCAGGGTGGAGCTAGAGTAATTCTTAGAAGGGGACTAATATAAAAAATTATTTATGTATGGATAGCAAATTGAATTATTAGTTTAGTGGCACTTAGTATTTATTTAAATAAACGAGTAAATTAACTATTAAATTAACGGTTCATTTTTTTTGTATGGAAACCATAAATGTGTTGTGCTTGATTATGAATTCTTGGGGTGCTAGACCAATATGTGGGGCAGCTTTTTTTTTGAGCTGCAGTATGAAAAACTTGGACCATGCGAGTTATGTGTATGAAAAAGATGATGATTAAGTCGGAGGGTCCAAATTGTAAGTAGAGAAATTTTAAATCTTCGACAAAGCAAATTGGAGTGTCTGTGTTCTATGTATAGTTAAATTTTTTTTAGAAATCCGTGTTATTGGAGCAAATCGGACCATCTGACAAGGCCCCTCCCATTCGCACCGTCCGATTTCTCTTCTGCTGACACCACATGCATGTAAAGCACACTTAAACTCCATAACGAAGTCCTACCCCATCCTCACTCCCATAATAAAATTAAAAAGTGTTAAACTAACCTATGTTGGTTTAAGTTTATAACACTTAAAAATATGCAACATGGACAACAATTGTGGAGCCTTTTCTCCGAATAATAAAACCCAAAAACAAATAGATATTGTTAGGTACTTGCATTGTTGAGTGCATGGGGTTGGGTAGCTAATTGGTATTTGGTACCACTAGCATATATGAAATAATCATTTTAAGTTGGATAATGGTGATGATGATAATGCATATTATCTAAGAATATTAATGAATTTAATTGCATTACTAGTCTTATGAAAGGAGATAGAGGACCAGTTTTAGTGGCATGCAGCCAAACCTTAGCTTGGGATTTGGAATGTACGAGTGTCCACTACATATGCATTGTTGTCATTTAAATTTGATATTATGCTCAATCACAACTTTATTTATATTTGCATGTTAGTGGCTTGGAATATATAATAATGATCCATCCTCCTATAACTAGTTTGGTATTGATTGGAATGTCCAAGAAATTATTAGGATATTTTAATCCTAGGTTTGGTATTATATTGTTTTTATTATGTGTGGGTGCATACCACAAATGCCAATGTGTTCTAAAAAAATAAGGAGTTCATCACTTTATAAATTTTAAATCATAAATTATAAATTTTAAAGTTTAAATTATGAATTCTGAAATCTAAATTTTAAATCCTAAATTATAAACTATACTCTAAATTTTAAATCAAAGTTATATATTGATATAAAATATAATAAATAATTAAAAAAAAATTTCCATTTGTTTTCTTTAGTTAATTAATCTTGTATCAGGGTATATTATATGTATATTCATCTGTTTCTCTTTCCATAATCACTAGCAAGTTATTCTAAATTTACTCAAATAAATGAAGTGTGAATGATGCACCAAACCAATTTAGCAGCAGCCAGCAGCAACTTCTATGGAACCATTTTGAATGACTCAACCACCTTTGATGCTAATAACAAGCGATGATAATATAACATATACAAATAATATATATATAATTAAAATATGATTTTTTAATTTTAAATGTGTAAATTTTTTTCAAATGTATAAGTCATATACTATCATGGTTCGGCTAAATATGAATATATGTTATTCCAAATATTTAATATTAGTTATTTTTATTATTTAAATTAAAAGGAATAATTTGTCCTAAGTACGTATATGTAGTGATCTTTTATTTATATCAAGTAAGGTATTTTTAATCATTTAATAGGAAGAAAGGATAATATATTTAATATTCTAAGTTGATGATGATATGATTGTGGTTTAAATGATTGTGTAATTTGTTGAATATGAGGGTGGCTATGTGTGTTTTTTGTGTCACTATGTTATGACTTATGCGTGATTCTCTATCCCCTATTATTTGGGCAAAAGATAGAGACGTAAAATATGAAAATTGTATACAATTAAAATAAAATAAAATAACTAAAGCTGATATTACTTATTCTCCACGGGATACTAAAATTCTGAAATTGATCATCATCACCATATAATTTAGTGTCATAATTCATGGATACAATTAAAAAATTGAGATATAAATTTCATTGACAAATTTAAGATCAATCATAATATATATGAATTAATTTAGTAGATAGCTAATTAATCTGTTTAAACAAAGTATTGGGAGTTGAATCCCGCTTTGTTCACATGCAGCAATTTATTATCTAGCGACAAATTCTTAAATAAAGTGTAGACACCATAAAAAACCACAAAAAACAAATATTACTCATATGTTAAAGATTAGCACCAATTAGTTATCATATAAAAGATACATATTTAATATTTTATAAAAAAAATATTATTCTACTATAAATAAGTTCAAATATTTATTTATAACAAATATAATTATTTTATTATAATAAAATTGATTATTGAAAAAAATATATAAATCAATATGTATAAATATATTTTAAGTTTATAACTAAATAATTTGATATGTTTGATTTTTAATATGCACGTACCGATTTTATTCATGATATATATACTGTGCCACTTATAGATGCTCTTTCATTTAATATTAAACGTAATCCTCATGATCATAATCACAATATGTATGTAACTACAAAGAAAACAAACAACTAAAAAACACCACAAGAATCTCAACAAAGGCGACTATTATGACATGAACAACATATCTTCCTTTAAGATATTGCCAAACGTGGCATATACCCTTGTCTTAATAATAATAATCTCGATCTTAGATTATTAATAAATACATAGCATATCATTATATCATCGTTGTATTATTTTACGGTAGGGTGAGCACGGGTAGCGATTACCCGTTCGAACCCGAACCGAATCAATTAAATTGGTTCTGAAACTAACGGGTAATCGGGTACAACCCAAATCAAATTGATGACTTTTGTTAGTGATTAGTTCGGATATCGGTTTTGGGAATGTGAAATCTGAACCAACCCGTGAATCCGATCATATATTAATTAAATAAAAAAATAAAAATATATATATGACTTTTTCATTAGACAATGATTATTCATTATTAATATATTTGGATTTTAATGAGTTTAGTTTTTAATGTATTTGGTGTTTAACATTTTTGAATTATTTCTATTGATGTTACATGTTTATTGTACTTGTTGAATTTTTAAGATAAAAATTTGGTTTTTTTTTTTATGAATTTTAAAGTTATTGGATATCTAATTACCCGAACTGAATCAATATGTTCTTAATCGGTTTGGTTTGATTTAGGTACATGTACAAAAAAAAAATGCAAATTCGAACCAATTATATTTTGATCGATTCGGTTCTAATTTTACCATAAATCCGAACCAAATTGACGTGCTCAACCCTATTTTACACCCGGTTATATTTTGTCGTTAAATATATTAACGTGACAGATTTTGGTGTCAGCATGTTTTTTTTTTTTTTTGAAAAGTATTAATTTCAAATAATTATTAGAATTGTTAGAATTATTAAAATTATTGATTCACAAAAATATAAAAAAAATTATAATAATTATTAAAATTTTTAGTTTAGATGATTTAATCACTAAAAATATATATTAAAATGAGATTTTTATTTAATAGAGATTCAACAAAAACCAACAAATTTTAGCTAGTCCCTATCAATGATAAAAATCTACATAATTATGATTCATATATTTGACGTGTTTTTAGTTTTATTCCTTAATAAATTTTTGACTAATTAAGTCAAATAATAAGATGCATAAATTTTATTTGCAAATCATGTTAATTAATAAATTTATTAAAATAATTGATAATTAATAAAATTTTAGTCATTAAATATTAATTTCGTATAATTTTAAAGAATGGTCAACCGTGGAGAAGACTACAAGAAAAAAATCAAATGAGATAACATAAGATGAGACACCACATCTAACTCAAACAATTAAAGTAGTAAATTAATGGATCTCTCATCTTATAAACTTCTTACTCTTCCTTACTTTCTTTGATGTGGGACTAATTTCAACACTTCTCACACTTTAACAAACACCTTGTTAAAATATTAAGAGCAGAGAGTAGCATGCTTATTATTATTACCTTAGCTTAAGTTGCCTCCATACTCTTCTTCCATTGCATTCCATCCCATCATTCCCTCCAAGTTTATATCATCAACTTCAAATTCTAAGTTTGAAATGCTTATAAGTTTACATATATAATTATATTATATTATATACTGTGTTCACAAAGCGGCTAAGCAACAACAGTTCACACTCACACGCATGTGGGGGGAAAATAAAAATCACAAGAAAAAGAAAACATAAAGCCAACCATTCTCTTGCAAGCTTTTCTTTATTACCATATAAATATATATTTATATTTTAATTATTAATCGTTATTTTCATATAAGTAGCTACTTTTATATGACATTTGCTTCAAGACAGAGAACTTGTGCCTTTATATAAGAGAAGCAAAACCCAAGTGGGGAATCATCATTATACACACATATTCCCTTTGGTTCAAGGAAAAACAAAATAGAAATTAAAAAAAAATATTAAAGGTGCAATGAGAGAAGCTACAAAGATTCTAGTGTTCCATTTGGTTTGGTTCCTCTGCATTCATGTCCCTCCTATGTTTTGTGCCAATGTAACATATGATCACAGAGCATTGCTCATTGATGGCAAGCGTAGAGTCTTCATTTCTGGTTCTATTCATTACCCTCGTAGCACTCCTCAGGTATAAATATGTATACGTATATATATACACGTATCTACATGTACATATATAGGTATTGGTGTTGTCATTCTTTTTTTTTTTTTTAAGTTTAAACTGTTAGGTAGAAGCATGGGATAATTTTCTCTCTGTATATATATATTTAAAAGTCGGAATTTGTTGGATGTAGATGTGGCCAGACCTGATTCAGAAGTCGAAAGATGGAGGGCTTGATGTTATTGAGACTTATGTTTTTTGGAACTTTCATGAACCAGTTAGAGGGCAGGTGCTACTTTAATTTCTTGTTTTAATTAATTTTCCATATTCATATGTATAAATATATATAATAGTTGAATTTGGGTAATTGACAGTATTATTTTGAAGGAAGGGGTGATTTGGTAAATTTTGTAAAGTTAGTAGCAGCAGCAGGATTATATGTACATCTACGTATTGGACCTTATGCTTGTGCTGAATGGAACTATGGGTATGTAACAATTATTATTAATTATTCCTTTAATATTATTAATTAATATTCACATATATGTAAATTTTATTGGAGCAGAGGTTTCCCTCTATGGCTGCATTTTATTCCAGGAATTAAATTCCGTACTGATAATGAACCTTTTAAGGTAACCATTTTCCTATGTCTTCTCATTTAGTATTTTATTGCACCTAATTCAAAATATATTATCTGATTTTATTTTATTATTTTAGGCAGAAATGCAGAGATTCACTGCTAAGATTGTGGATATGATGAAGCAAGAAAATCTCTATGCTTCACAGGGAGGACCTATTATTTTATCTCAGGTTCTTTTTATCTTATGAAGTATAAACGACAATATTTAGTAAGCAAAATAAATTAGCCAAAAACAATAAAAATTTATCTTATTTAATATTTATTAATTATTATAATAATTAATAAATATTAAATAAAATAAATTTTAGTTGTTTTTATTTTTATTTTTCTAGCATTACGGTCTTATAAATTTTTATTAACATCATCATCATGCCATTCATGGCATCAATGTTATTATTATTTAGGAAAGTTAAAATATTGAATTTATTTCAATGATTATCTAGTTCTATATTTTCGCTCAGTTTGGTAAACAACTTACTTAAGTTACTTTTGAAGAAATAACTTAAATAATAAATGTTTATATTAAAAGTAGTTTTTTTTTTGTGACTATATTAAAAGTAGTTTATAAATAAGTTATTTTGTGTTTGGTTTTTTACTTCTAAAAGTACTTATTTTAAAAGAAAAGTGGTAAAAAGCATAGGATTCGGTGGTCCAGAACCTTTGGACCACTTAGTGGTCCAAGTAGAAAACATGTTTTTGGAGTTTTTTTTATTAATTATTACATAGTCTTTGAACTAATTTTAATTACAAATTAACTCCATATATTTTATTTAATTATAAAAATAATTTTTTATTTTATAAATTATTATTTTATCAATTATCTATTATATTTATTAACAATCAAATACAAAAATAACAACCAATTATATCCTCCATTCATCCTAATAATTTCAATTGATTAAAAAATTAACTTTGATCTCGTCGTCCATGGCTTTAATTTCGTCATGTAGTATCAGTGTATCACGGATTTAATTAATACTAGTAGAAATACATTTCCTTCGTCCAAACTAGACCAAACTACAGGATCAATGATTTAAGTTAAGTGATAAAAATTGTTCTTATGTTAATACATTGATATTGGTGCAAGAAGATAATAAGATCCTGATCATGGTGATTGAAAAAAAAATGGATTAATGAAGATTTGTACAACCTATTTGTGATCTATGAAAGTAGAATAGAATAAATGGTGCAAAATCCTACAGAATTCTGAAAAATGAGAACATTACCAATTGATTCATCACCTTCCAATCGATTGGATTACATTACCAATCGATTGAATTTGGCTAAAACTTCAATGTCATCACTTTCTAATCGATTGGAAAGTATAAACAATCGATTGGTTTAAGCTTTTTACCATTCTACCTTACAACTTTCAATCGATTATTTTGTGATATAGTGTAAACCAATCGATTGAGTTATCATTCATTCAATCGATTGTTTTGAAAAACCAATCGATTGAATTTCAAGGAAACACGATTTGGAAGCCATGGACCAACGTAATGAGATCAAAGTTAATTTTTTAATCAATTGGAATTATTAGGATGAATGGAGGATATAATTGGTTGTTATTTTTGTATTTGATTGTTAATAAATATAATAGATAATTGATAAAATAATAATTTATAAAAAAAAACTATTTTTATAATTAAATAAAATATATGGGGTTGATTTGTAATTAAAATTAGTTCAAGGACTACGTAGCAATTGATAAAAAAACTCCAAAAACATGTTTTCTACTTGGACCACGGAATCCTAAGCCTGAAAGAAGCTATTTTTTTAACTTCTCCTTAAGCACCAAAATAGTTTTTTAGAAAGTTATAATTTTGTTTCGGAAATATTTAGTAACCAAATAAAATTAACAAAAAACTGCCACAACTTGCCTTATTTAGCATTTATTAATTGTTGCGACGATTAATGAATGCTAAATAAGGCAAGTTATGACTATATTTTTTGTCTCCCTAACATTAATACTACACCTTTTCATAAGTTAAAAGTTAAAAAAAGTCACTTATGAACTTATCCAAACGGGCCTTTGTTATGTAACTGATTATTTTGTTTGGATAATGAAAAATAAAATAAATTTAATTTTGTATTATGAAATAATTACTTAAAAAAGGTGGTTTAAAATAACTATTTAATATTTTATACTTGGATCAATTAGGTGAAATCAAAATAGTTTGTTAATTTTTAAATAATTATCTTCTCCATATAAAGCATTTTTCCAACTTAAAATTATCATTTATTCTTAATCTCTTATTACAATCTACAAATTTTACAAAACAATAATATTTTTGTAGGATTTCACAAACTTGCAAATTTTTGTTGTATTTTTAGTATAAAATTATAACAACTTGCTGTGATGATGATGGATTGATGGCAGATTGAGAATGAGTATGGAAACATTGATAAACCCTATGGTGCTGCTGGAAAATCCTACATAAAATGGGCAGCATCAATGGCTACATCCCTTAATACAGGGGTACCTTGGGTCATGTGCCAGCAACCAGATGCTCCTGATCCTATGGTATGTTTTTGACTTTTCGTTGTTTAGTCCACGTCCACGTCATCAAGTATCTTAAGACAGAAGGTGAAAATTCAGGTGCAGTCGACTTCACATGAAGCACTTAACTGTACCTGAGTTTTCACCTTTATTTTAACATAGATATTGAGTATCAACTTCATATGAAGTCGACTTCACCTGAATTTTCACCTAAAATAAAACATGTTAATTTTTTGTTTTATTTCTTTCTTACACTATTATAAAAACGTTTATTACTGTCGAATTTACCGTAGCGAAAGTCTTGATGGAAACACATTATTATCGGATTTGCTTAGTTGAATATGAAGATCTTAATATGATGTTTTTTCCACTGTATGATGATAGATTAACACATGTAATGGATTTTACTGTGATCAATTCACACCAAATTCAAATGCAAAGCCAAAGATGTGGACTGAGAATTGGAGTGGATGGTAAGTGACTCAATTCAAAAATACAAAAACGTCCCTCACTTTTTAAAATGCGAGACTTTAGTCCCTCCGTCTAAAATATATAAGAACAAATAGGTCTTTTGGAGAGACTTAGATGTCTCACATTTTAGAAAATGAGGAATGTTTTTGTATTTTTAGTTAGCCAAGGACTTACTTATCTTCGAGATAAAAAGTTAGAAATCTATTTGTCGTTTGTGTCAACTTTCATTGAAGCTTTTTGAGTTCTTTGCAATTATGGTAGGTTTCTTTCATTTGGAGGTGCTATGCCTTATAGACCTGTGGAAGATATTGCATTTGCTGTGGCACGTTTTTACCAAAGAGGTGGAACTTTTCAAAATTACTATATGGTAATAAATAAATAATAATGATGATAATAATAATTTAAACTTATTATTATATGATTTCTTAAATTAGAAATCAGCCTTACAGAAATGACTCTTTTGGTTGATTGATCTTGAAACAGTACCATGGAGGAACCAACTTTGGCAGGACTAGTGGTGGACCTTTCATTTCCACTAGTTATGATTATGATGCACCCATTGATGAGTATGGTATGCATTCTTTTCCATTATTTTCCATTCTTTTGCACTAGCTTAAAAATGTTTTACACAGTTGTCTAATCACATCTGTTCTTTTGGATGACTATTCATGCGCGGTTAATGTAAAAAATAGTTATTTTTGCTGACGTGTTATTGTGTTATTGAATGAACACGGAAAACTCTTTTACATTGATAGTGCATCAAAATTAAATTCGTGAATCATATCTTGAAAACCATTTTATTAATACTCTATGAACACATGAAAACTTCTCTTCATTACATGAAAAATATTATACTATTTATGTGTAATTTTGTCCAAGTATATTATCTGAATAATGTAGGTATTATTAGACAACCAAAATGGGGCCACCTTAGAGATTTGCACAAGGCCATTAAGCTTTGTGAAGAAGCACTTATAGCTACTGATCCAACAATTACATCTCTTGGTTCAAATCTAGAGGTACAAAAAACTGCACTATTAAGTATAGAATTTTAGAATTATAACTTGTTCTGCATTAATACTTATTCTATATACTATGTTTTATGAGGGATTAGTCTCTTAAGTTGTACATAATATAAGCCTTGTTTTTTGCACTATTCAAAACTAGGCTGCAGTATACAAATCAGGAACTGTGTGTGCTGCTTTTCTTGCAAACATTGGCACATCAGATTCAACAGCAAATTTCAATGGAAATTCATATCAGTTGCCAGCATGGTCTGTGAGCATCTTACCAGATTGCAAGAATGTTGTGCTTAACACTGCAAAGGTATAAATATATATATTTCAAAACCAGAAGTGCAAATTATTATTGGTTGTGTGATTAAACTAAAGTAATTAGTACTTTTGTTTTGTTTGGTAGATTAATTCTGCATCTACAACTTCAAGCTTCATAACTCAATCTTTGAAACTGAAGGAGGATGGTGGTGGTGCTTTAGAAGATTCTAGCAGTGAATGGAGTTGGATAAGTGAACCAATTGGAATTTCAAAGAATGATTCATTCTCAAAATTTGGATTAGTAGAGCAAATAAATACCACTGCTGATAAGAGTGACTATTTGTGGTACTCACTAAGGTATATAGGCCTCTCAATGGTTGAAAAAGCTTTCTTGAGTTCTATCTGATTTGAAATCTATGCATGACCCTTTATTTTTTTATATTTGAAGCATTGATTTTGAAGATGATGTTAGTGCTCAAACTGTTCTTCACATTGAATCCCTTGGACATGCCCTTCATGCTTTCATAAATGGGAAGCTTGCAGGTAAATTGCATCAGTGACTGATTTCACGGCTTGAACCTGATCACGTGGAGACAACTCAACCGTTTCTCCAAGGCTTCCTTTCTTTCAAATAATATTAGTGAAAATATATTTTCAGGGAGTGGAAAAGGAAACAGTGGCAATGCTAAAGTCAATGTGGATATCCCCATCACACTTGTAGCTGGGAAGAACACAATTGATCTCTTGAGTTTAACTGTGGGACTTCAAGTAATTCCTCTTTCTCTTCTTCTTTTTTGAATATATATACTATATACTATATAAGCATCTTTAATAGATGAAATTTTGTTTCTTTTAAGCATTGGCCTTGTTATCTTTTCTCCCTATGTGATTTAGAAACTAGAAGTCATAATATTTCCATGCTATATATATAAGCTGATTTGATTCTTATACAAATCAGAACTATGGATCTTTCTTTGACACATGGGGTGCTGGGATCACTGGACCAGTGACATTGAAGGGATTGAAGAATGGCACTACTATTGACCTCTCCTCCCAGCAATGGACATATCAGGTTACACTCCGTTCGCTTTTGTCTGTCACTGTTGATTCTTGGTTGTATCTAGCTAGCCAGATACATTGTTAGAAGGATATAAGCTAAGAAATGACAGCAATAGATAAAAAGGAACATTAGATTCCATTACAAAATTTATGTCTTTGTGAATGCAGATTGGTCTTCAAGGTGAAGACTTAGGTCTATCTAGTGGAAGTGTTGGACAGTGGAACTCACAATCAAACTTACCTAAGAATCAACCCTTGACTTGGTACAAGGTAATCAATGAATGCATAATCTGTTAGAAAAATGCATATGAATTTGGTTCTAACTAATGTTGTATAAATTAGACAAACTTTGTTGCTCCCTCTGGCAATGATCCGGTTGCAATCGACTTCACTGGAATGGGGAAAGGAGAAGCTTGGGTGAATGGACAGAGCATTGGAAGATTCTGGCCTACATATGTCTCTCCAAATTCTGGTTGTGCAACTTCATGCAATTATAGAGGATCTTATAGTTCATCCAAATGCCTCAAGAACTGTGGAAAGCCATCACAAACATTGTAAGTACTACATTTTTTATGTTAAGAGAACTATAGATATGGTTCGTGATCAATTGAAATGTTTAGCTGTTAAGGACCTAATTGAGATATTGAGTGATATTAGACGAATCTTCGGAGTAAAGTAATCGAGTAGATAATGATTGACTCACTTATATTGTTCCTGCAGATACCATGTCCCAAGATCATGGTTGCAAACAGATAGCAACACTCTTGTGTTGTTTGAGGAAAGTGGAGGTGACCCTACACAAATCTCTTTTGCTACAAAGCAGATAGGAAGCTTGTGCTCACATGTATGAGTCTCACCCTCCACCAATAGACATGTGGAATTCAGATTCAGAATCAGGAAGAAGATCAGGGCCAGTTCTGTCACTAGAGTGTCCTAATCCTAAGCAGATCATCTCTTCCATTAAATTCGCCAGTTTCGGAACACCTAGTGGGACTTGTGGAAGCTTCAACCATGGTAGATGCAGCAGCAACAAGGCTCTATCCATTGTTAAGAAGGTGATACACACACAGCTTCTTTAAATAACATTTTCTTAGCTACCTTTGTTAGTTATTTTTCATTTCACTTTGTATTGTATCGTACGCCGAATCAACTCATAGTTTTCTTTGATTATATACACAGGCCTGCATTGGATCAAGCAGCTGTAAAATTAGTGTATCAATTGATACATTTGGAGATCCGTGTAGAAGAGTAACTAAAAGTCTTGCTGTTGAAGCTTCTTGTACATAGACATTGTTGCTTCATGAAGTACCTACCCTTCTTCATAGCTTGGACATGAAGGATCTTAGATTCTTAGTTGAAAGATCATGATTACTGATGATTGATTAGCCAAATGTAAAATGGTGAATGAAATAGTCTAAATAAAATAGTATATTGAATGTAATTCCATTAGTTCATACCTTATCTTAAAGTTTATATTATTATTAGATTATATTTATAAATAGCATCGGTTATGTCTTATCTTTTGTTTTTCATGAAGTAAGAACCATGCATGCAACGACATTTTAAGGTTCTAAACACACGTGACAAAAGTGCAATGCCATAGAATAAATCATAGCAAGCATTTAAAAGCTTGTTTTATATATGTGCTAATTGAAAATTCAAAGATAAGATAACAAGAAAAGCTGAGATTTTCACTCTTGAAGCCAATTTTGTCATTTTCTTCAACTTTTTATATTTGTATGCATCTTTTTCTTTATGTTTATTTATATACCAATAAGCTAAGCATATAGCAGTAGTCCATTATTGTTGGGATTGGTGTGTTCTTTCAGTTACTGGAAACAATACTAAAATGGTAGCAGCAATGAGTGTAAAGAAGGTTGATCAGTTCATTTTTCTTTGGTTCCTTGCCATTTATGCACCAGCAGCTACATTTTGTGCCAATGTGACATATGATCACAGAGCATTGATCATTGATGGCAACCGCAGGGTGTTGATTTCTGGTTCCATTCATTATCCTCGTAGCACTCCTGAGGTATCGAATTATGCCGACTCATACCTTATTCATTACTGGATAAGACGTAGAGAAAATTTAAATAAATCTTAAACTAAATCCTATTCAGTAATAGATAAGATATGAGTCGACAACTCGTTAATTAGTGAGTAGTATAAGGTATGGAGTATGAACTTAGAGTAAGTGAAATCTATCTAATTAGTAACTAAGTAGTGTGTGTTAGCTTAGGATACAAGAAAGAATAGTCAATCACAAATATCATATATATCTTAAACAAACACTTGAATGTCTATGAAATGAAACTATGAACATCAAGAACAGTGTTGTATATGTAGGAATTTATGTGCTTGTGTTGGTTGCAGATGTGGCCAGACCTTATCCAGAGATCCAAAGATGGAGGAGTTGATGTGATTGAGACCTATGTTTTCTGGAACCTACACGAACCGATTAGAGGCCAGGTGCAGTTTATTTTGTTACCAACTTAGTTACTATTTTGATATTGCTTCTTATGATCTAAGAATTTGTATGCAACTTTTTTGCAGTATAATTTTGAAGGAAGGGGTGATTTAGTCAAATTTGTAAAGGAAGTGGCAGCAGCAGGTCTATATGTTCATCTGCGAATCGGTCCATATGTCTGTGCTGAATGGAACTACGGGTACAAATTGTTGCATCCTTTAACTAATTTCCATAATCTTTTATAAGCTAAGCAAGTTTGATGCAAATTTTGTTTTACTTGTGACAGGGGTTTCCCTATTTGGCTGCATTTTATTCCAGGGATTAAGTTTCGAACCGATAATGAACCATTTAAGGTTAGTCCTTACATATATATATATACTTAATTCATGTGATAAGTAATAATAATTCAAAAATTTGTTCCTTCAGGCAGAGATGAAGAGATTCACTGCCAAGATTGTCAATATGATGAAGCAAGAGAGCCTCTATGCCTCACAAGGAGGACCTATTATCTTATCACAGATTGAAAATGAGTATGGAGATGTTGATTGGGCCTATGGTCCTGCAGCAAAACCTTACATAAAATGGGCAGCATCAATGGCTACTTCTCTTGATACTGGTGTCCCCTGGGTTATGTGCATGCAAGCAGATGCTCCTAATCCAATTGTATGTAATTATTAAGCATCCTTAATTTAAATCTATCTTCACTAATCTTAATTATTATACATGTTAATTGCTAGATTGACACATGCAATGGATTTTACTGCGATCAGTTCACACCAAACTCTAATGCTAAGCCGAAGATTTGGACCGAGGGCTATAACGGATGGTTAGTTACTCGAGCTAAGTTACTTAGATTCTTGATAATAGAGTGCGGATAAAGACCGAAATAAAGGGTCTAAGTGACTTTGAATTCTTTGATTTGCAATGGCAGGTTTCTTTATTATGGTGGAGCTGTACCTTACAGACCTGTGGAAGATCTTGCATTTGCTGTGGCAAGATTTTATCAACTTGGTGGAACTTTTATGAACTACTATATGGTATTGAAACCTATGATATCTTTTAAGTTTGTTATTATATGTATATGAGAAAGGAATTGAATTGATAGCACAAAGTTTTGATGTGAAACAGTATCATGGAGGAACCAATTTTGGTAGAACCACAGGTGGACCTTTTGTTGCTACTAGTTATGACTATGATGCACCACTTGATGAGTATGGTATGATATTTATTTATTTATCTTATTTTGGTTCTAAAGAGAATCTCAAATTTAATCAATATATCTTATGCAGGAATCATTAGACAGCCTAAGTGGGGACACCTTAAAGATTTGCATGATTCCATAAAGCTTTGTGAAGAAGCATTGATTGCTACTGATCCAGCAGTTACATCTCTTGATCCAAATATAGAGGTATATATGAGTAGCACTTTTTAAAACTTATATCATATTTTCTTAAATTTCTTCAAGCTTATCATTTTTATATGCTTTATGGTTTCTGCTCTTTGAGCTCTCAGGTTGCAGTTTACAAAACAGATAATGTGTGTGCTGCTTTCCTTGCTAACATCAATACTACAATTGATGTGACTGTGAATTTTAGCAGCAACTCGTATCGGTTGCCGGCATGGTCAGTGAGCATCTTACCAGACTGCAAGAATGTTGTGTTTAATACTGCAAAGGTTTGCCTCATACAACATTTCAATAAAATTAAACAATGTTGAGGGACTATTTTGTCAGCCGAGAGTTAAAATGGGGTGTACTTAAATTATTTAGATCATCAATTGATCAGAGTTAATAATCAATATTTAAAATGTGTACTAAGGTCTATATACTTTGTCCTGTTTTAAATCCTAAGAAATTATTATCATAGACTAAAGATATTTTTGTTGTGACAGATTAATTCTGCATCCACAGTGTCAATATTCAGAACTGAGTCTTTAAAACAAGAGGTTGGTTCTTTGGAAAATGATAGCTTGGGATGGAGTTGGATTAGTGAACCAATTGGAATTTCAAAGAATGATTCATTCTCAAAGTTTGGATTGCTAGAGCAAATAAACACCACTGCTGATAGAAGTGACTATTTTTGGTACTCATTAAGGTACATAGGAGAAAGCTTTCTTCTGACCTTCAATGCTTTACACCATGATGACATATTTTCATGATATTTTTTGTTTTTGAAGCATTAATCTTGAAGATGATGATGATTCTGGTTCTCAAACTGTTCTTCACATTGAATCCCTTGGTCATGCCCTTTATGCTTTCATAAATGGGAAGCTTGCAGGTAAAGTTATATATAATAAGTTTCGATTTTTCGCCATTATGTATACCTCAAACCTCTTTTGAAATGCTTTAAAATTGTTATAAGAAAATGATAATGTTGCAAAGTTCCAACAATCAAGGTTGATCTGAAATAAAATTAGACCACTTTTCATGGTTGTTCCTTCCTAGAATGTTCAGTTCAATTTTTTCTTCTCTTAATTAAATATTTCATAGATTATCTAACTATTCTTGTCTATTACACTACTG
Source organism: Arachis ipaensis (assembly GCF_059453495.1). Lineage (NCBI taxonomy): Eukaryota > Viridiplantae > Streptophyta > Magnoliopsida > Fabales > Fabaceae > Arachis > Arachis ipaensis. The sequence continues at coordinate 3,574,701 of NC_142438.1, read as the reverse complement.
AGAACTTTTCAGGGGGTGGAACTGGCAACAACACCAACGCCACTGTCAACGTCGACATTCCTGTCACACTTGTAACTGGAAAGAACACAATTGACCTCTTGAGTTTAACTGTAGGACTTCAGGTACAACATTTTAAACAAAAATGAAATTTTGATTTGCATTTTGCATTGGCTTTGTTAAGAAGTCATTTCTATACTATATATAGTAATCTAATGTGAACCTTGTACATATATATATATATATAAGAACTTTGGAGCATTTTTTGACACATGGGGTGCTGGAATCACTGGACCAGTAACATTGAAAGGATTGAAGAATGGAAGTACTATTGATCTCTCCTCCCAACAATGGACTTATCAGGTTATTCTCACCTTTTTTCTTAAAGCCTATTATTGTTCTTCTTCTGGTTTCCTTTTTGTTTTAATTTTCTAATCTAAAACCATATAATACGCATATTAAATTATTAAGATATTAAGATTCTGTATTTTACTGAATTCAGGTAGGCCTTCTTGGTGAAGACTTAGGTCTGTCTAGTGGAAATGCTGGAAAGTGGAATTCACAATCTACCTTACCTAAGAATCAATCACTAACATGGTACAAGGTAATCTCTTAGAAGATTAAATGTCCACACTTGACAATATAAGAGTAATTTATCAGAATAATCTGCAACTTGTTGTATATTTATGTATATCTTCATATCTCAATTCCTTGCTGCAATGAAAATAAAGGGAAAACTACTATTGGACAAAATAATAATACTGATATGTTTCTGTCAAGAAACCATTTCTTCCAAAAGTTTAAACTGATAAGAGGAGGCACACGAATAGTTGTATCTCTAACTGTTTCTAACTTAATGATCATATACATGTTGGTATTAGACAAACTTTGTTGCTCCCTCTGGCAATGATCCGGTTGCAATCGACTTCACCGGGATGGGGAAAGGAGAGGCTTGGGTGAATGGACAGAGCATTGGAAGATACTGGCCTACATATGTCTCTCCAAATTCTGGTTGTACCAACTCATGTGACTATAGAGGGTACTATTATCAATCCAAATGTCTCAGGAACTGTGGAAAACCATCACAGACATTGTAAGTTCAAGATGATTTGAAAGTAATCCTATTAGTATTAGTGTTAGATATTGATTGATTCAATGATCTTGCAGATACCATGTACCAAGATCATGGTTAAAATCAGACAACAACACTCTTGTATTGTTTGAGGAAAGTGGAGGTGATCCTACAAAAATATCTTTTGCTACAAAGCAGATAGGAAGTGTGTGTTCATATATATCTGAATCTCACCCTCCACCATTAGACTTGTGGAATTCAGACACAGAATCAGGGAGAAAAGCAGGGCCAGTGTTGTCACTGGACTGCCCTTATCCTAATCAGGTGATCTCTTCCATTAAATTCGCGAGTTTCGGAACACCTTATGGAACTTGTGGAAACTTCAACCATGGAAGCTGCAGCAGCAATAGTGCTCTATACATTGTGCAAAAGGTACCATCTAGCTTCTTTTCAGTTTGAGTTATGTGTACTCACATTGTATAAGACACTGCATCAGCTCATAATGTTTTTCTTTCGATTTAACTGACTCGGCCGAGCTTTTTTCTAACAGGCTTGCATTGGATCAAGCAGTTGTAACATCAATGTATCGGTTAATACATTCGGAGATCCATGTAAAGGAGTGACTAAAAGTCTTGCTGTTGAAGCTTCTTGTATGTAGACATGATGCTTCAAGATTCTTGCTACTTCATAACTTGGACTTGCTGAAGAGCATAGCCCAAGAATCTTAGAAGAAAATGATTCTGATTAACTAGAAGTAAATTGTTATTAATATTTTATAAACAAATCCATATTGATGTCAGTTTTCTCAGTAGTAAACAAGAGTAAAGAATGACAAATTAAAACATTATATTGTAACTTGAAATGAAAAGGAGAGAACTAAAAGAAAAATGGTTCTTCATATTTTTAGCATACATAGAATTTATGAAAATAATGATCATGGGCAACATTGTTCTTAGGCCCTTATTTGTCTATAGAAAAATACAAGCACAAACCAAAACAAAACAAGTATGACAGCAATTAGATCATGTTATTTTTGTCTTCATGATTGATTATATGATATCAGTACTGAGCAATCAATCCTTCACTTGAAGCAATCTCAGTTGGCCTCTCAAACCGGCAGAGTTTGCAGGTAGTCGAATAGAGAGTCCTAGTCTCATACTTGTCCTCTCCACCCATCATGGGCATAGCAACCCCTTTCTTGACAGTGCTAACATAGTTTGGCCTATAAGTCTGTCCCAAAATACCTTCAACAGAATCTGAAAGGTTCTTGAACCTGAATTGTGTCTCAAGATGAGCAAAAGCATCATCTGATGGCAATTGATAGTTGTGAACCTTGTTCTCTTTTTCTCCAATTGGCCTTGCCCTTATGTCCATTTCAACCAAACCAGAAACTTTCACTCTCAAACTGTTTGTATCATCAGTTCTCTCAATGATCACTTCCCTGTCATCACCATTAGCCCTCCATTCGGCTTCTCCATCGGTTGGAATGCTAACTAATTTACCATCCCACTTCACTATGAGAGTGTCAACTTTGTCATCCCATTGAGATACTCTCCTAGCTGCAATGTCAAGAGTGTGTGAGTCAAACATCACAGCAAGAGCCTGCACCCATGTGTAGTCGCGAGTCCTTCCTTGTGGCCGAGTTCCAATGAAGTGAGCATTGATTTGGAAGTCATGATCGGATACTATGGCAAAGTTTCCTCCCTTGGCACCATGGAAGTAGAACATAACACCATCACCTCCAACGAAGCGAGGATCATAACAAAGAGAGCCATATCCATCACAGTTAGCTTTTCTATCTGCCAAAGAAACAATCAAACTCAACATGAATTCAACACACTTCTTGTTCTAACTACATACATATGTTACTTCTTGATCAAGTTACCAGGTGATAATTAATGCTTACATCTATCTAATCAAAATTAAACTTCTTAGTAAAGTTAAATTTCATTATAATCAAAATTAAACTAAATAACAGATTCTTCCTATGAATTAGAAAACTTACACTTGCAAGTGGCTTCACATTTGCTGCTACAATCCAAGAAACAACCCTTCTGCTGCTTGTTCTTCTTTGGCTTCCTTTGGTTACACTCGGCCGGACACACGAGTGTCTTGAACTGGCAAGCAGTTTTCGCCTTACAGAAACCTCGCTCTTGTCCGGTTGGCAGAGGTGAAAGCTTCTCATAGTCTGAAGATTCATCATACTTCTTCTTTGGAGGCTTCTCTTCCCCCTTCCCCTTGTCCTTGTTCTTGTCCTTGCTCTTGTCCTTGTTCTTGCCCTTATCATCTTGCTTTCCATTATCCTTACCATTCCCTTTGTCATTATTCCCTTTGCCATAGTCACCATTGCCATTGCCATTACCTTTCCCTTGAGCATTCACAATGGCAGCTTCCATGGCTATAAGCAATATGAAGAATGCCACCAAGATGGTCCACTTTCTACTTGCCATCTTGGTGGATATGCTGATGCAAGTTTGAGCCTTTTTCTGCTTTCTTTCCACCCCTTTTGGTTTGTTTTTCAAATGCTTCAATGTATTGAGAGGTGTTTGGATGAGCATAACAAGCATCAAAGAAAGCATATATATATATAGAACTTTGGTTTTGCATAATTGACTTGAAGTTCGGCTTAAGCTTTGTTAACCCTTTCCCTAAGATTTAGAAAAAGCTTGTGATTGCTTAGTTTTTTTTTTCAAGAATGAAAGATTCCAAAGTGATTTGTTGACCAAGTTATTAACACACAACACTAACTTAATGCTCAAACATTGTTCCCCCCATACTCAAAGGGAATGTTACATTTAATTTAAGAGTTTAATTTTGATGCACTACATTTTATACAGTTGTACAATCACATCCGTTCTTTTAAATAACCATTTACGCGGTCAATGTGAAAAATAGTTATTTTTATTGATATAGGGTTACGTAATTAGATGCACAAATAAAACTACTTTATACTAACAGTGTATCAAAATTAAATTCTTAATTTAATTATTAAATTTTGTATTATGAGTGTTGAAACATAAATATAGAGATAGAGAAATAGATAATTTGTATCTTTTAATATCTATTTTTTAAAATTTTGATGAACCATCACAACTGTTTTTTGGATAACCATTCATGCGGTCAATATGAAAGATAGTTATTTTTGCTGATGTGACATTACGTAATTAGATACACGTATAAAACTACTTTATGCATCAAAATTAAATTCTTTCTAAAAGAGCAATAAGTCCTTTTCTTTTCTAAAAATATTATTTCTAATTTTGTTAGAGAACTAATTTTTCTTTGACCAATAATCTGTCAATAAAGTAGTAGATGAATAAAAATTAAGAAAATAGAAAAAGAAAAGTATTTATTGATTATTTATAAAAAAAAATATAACTTTTTTCTATAAATTCCATATGAATCTCTAACTTAAAATATATTTTACGTTTTTCTATTTTTTTTTATCAATTTTAGTCTCAAATTTCAAAAATTTAAATATATTTTTGTTTTTCTCTCTCTATGTGAAACTCAATCTAAAAGATGATATTATAATAACTCACTGTTATCTAATATTAAAAGGATGAAAACTTATTTTAAATGAGATTTATACCTCATTTAATAGTAAATGATATATAAGTTGCCATGCAATATTTTACACTTAGTATGTAAAGAAATAGCTTTTTTTTTTCCCTATTGAAATGAAAGATAACTTGAAATTGAAGATTATAGAATCTTAAATCTAGTTGTATGGAATGTAGCTATCTTTTTATTTTTAAGCTTCAATTTGAAGCTACTTATCAACTTTTGGTTCACCTAAATGGAGTAGCTATATAGTTTGTGAACGACTACGTTATGTGTACACAAAAATTAACTACTAAAATTAATTATTAATATAAAATATATTAAAATATAAATATATATTAAAAATAAATTAAATTATATATACATTTATACACTAATATATTAGTAGTTAATTTTAGTAGCTAATTTTAGTGTACGAATAGTATTTTTAATTTACGAATTAACCTAACTTATTTGAATTAAAACCTTTCAAAGTAGACAGCATTGGCAATTAAATTAGCTGTAGGCACATGGTTTTTACGTGTGTATAGTTGATATGAAGAAACTTAAATTGATGGCATTGATATTTTAATCATTTTATATTACATGGAACAGCTCCATCTATCAATATTTTTATGTAAGTCAACTCCAATGTTGATGCTACTCAAGCCACCCATCCTTGTCTCATTACCTCTTATTTTTAAAATAAAAAAAATGAACGAACGAAAATGAAGAACACAATCTGAAGTTCTGAACCTTTGAGGTTTTGATAATGAGTACATATATAAGAAAGTAGGAAAAAAATACAAATACATTTAACTAAATTATAATAAGTACTATACATTTGAGGGATTATTTTAAAATTATAATTTAATTTAAAAAATTAAATTGAGGCTTAATTCCAGTTTAAAAAAATCGTAATTAGAATATTTTTTTATAATAATTATTTTCTCTAATATTTATCTTTTAGTTTTTATTTTGAAAAAAAAAAAGGACATCTCACTCGAATGTGTTTGGCAAACCTGTATATAAGCATATTTTCAATAATTATATCTTTATATAATCGAATATGAGAATTAGTTTGTGTTTAAATATTTTAAGTGAAAATAATTTTAACAATAACATGACTAATAATAAAATAACAAGATTAATGATTAAGAATCTTAATTAAATTTATTTATGTGATTATTAAATGAATAAAAGTTCAAACATATATTATTTTGGGCTGTGAATCGTTTTTTTTTTTAATCTTTTTGTTCATATCCTGAACCGAGTTCTAAGACTCGAGTTGGATTAAAATAGATCGATCGACTTTTTTAAGGTTGGTCCGATACAGACCTCTTCATAAAGAGCTCAGAAAAATCATCACAGAGACCCAAAAAGGTCTAAAGTAAAAGGAACCACTATCCGCTAAGATAAGATAAGATGACAAATTTATTTTAAAAGAAGGTCATCAAGCACTACTATAAATATACTGGAGCACCCAGGTATAACACACATTCCAATTCTACAAAAAATCTTAAGTATCGGAATTTCTTGCAGATATCATCACTCACTGGTAATAGCAACTCCGTGGCTACAAGTCGAACATAACAGTTATAACCAGACTAAAAGGTCTCACACGAGATCGACCACTCCGTTTTAGATAACCTTAGAACATTTTTCAACTTTAATAATCATAAATCAATGAGTTATATATCAAATGTCATAATACGGGAGTTTAAGTCTCCCTACCTTTAACTAAAAAAAAAAGTTTAGTAATCATAAAGTTTTTTTTTAATTTCATATTTTTATCAAAATTTCAGAAACTGTTTTTTTCATGATTGCCAAACACGGCCTAATGCTCCTAGCCTTGTTGTCACCATCACAAACCCTATTCGAACAAAATCATATTCTTTTCTTCAGAAAATAGGGATCCCGTTCCCAATCGGGTAATCACAACTTCCTTGGACGCGGATCCAATTCATTTTCCTATTTTTTTTAATATCATCTCTCTTCAATTTCACTGAATCGCCGCTTTTCATCACTCACCGTTCTCAATTCCTTCCCTTTGCTTCATTCAATCGATCGTTTCCTCCATCTAGGGCTTTTTCTATCGCGTTCTCATTTCATCTCCTGCGGAATTCAATTTCTCAAATTAGGGTTTCTGAGCCTCTCCCGCTTCCAAAAGCCCCTCGATTTCGTCCTGGAATTTTTAGGTTTTTCGAAACTGGGGGAATAGGGCACTCCCAGTTTGTCGTTCTCGCCCATAAAAGGAGGTAACTTTTTCAACACTTTTTTTCTTATAATTTAATATTTTGTTAAAAGTTGCCCATTTGAATGAATATGTCGTTTTCGTATATTGAGATGGCGGATTGTGATTGTTCCATGCATAGTTTTCATCTTTATTGTTCCTTACATTAACCAATTTAAAATTTTTTATTGATGGGCATTTTTATTTTCATAATTGTTTATGTAATAATTGTTTAAAATTTCATCTTTTTTATGTGGAAGGTCAACGAGTTGTTCGTGTGGGAGTTGTGGGCTGAGCCTGCAAGATTGGATATAAGCTGGAGTTATCACAATGCTGGGTTTGAATCGTAGTGGGTTTAGTATATCTTGCCGTTTTCTCCATCTAGCTGAATGGCATCCATTGGAATAGCAAAGCTTAGTGGGGCCTGAAGCCCTCTTTTCTCCCCTTAATCTCAAATCAGGTAAGAACAATTGCAATTCAAGTGTCCTATCCAGATGTTGAATTGGAGATCTAAGATGTTTCTTTTGAATTGGGGCATACCAAGATTTTTTTTTTTTCCTTCAGGTTTTCAATTTTTGGTTGAGAGATACACCAACTACCTTCAAGGTGCTAGCTCCAAATGCTAAGTAAGACTCTTTCTTTTGCCACTGCAATGGGCTGCTGTAATTGCTTCGGCTTCATAAGGAGTCAAAGCCGACAGAGAGCTAAGCCCCGCCATGTTAACCGTAATCCCTCCCAGGAGCGGTTGTTGGATGATGACATGGATGACATGGATGACGATGATGAGCTGATGTATGGTGACAATGTTGCTAACTCCAGTAGTGGAGATGATAGTGATGGGCAAATTCGCCCCAAGCGATCCGAGGATATTTTGAACTTCAGAGCAGAGAATGACTTGGTTTGTAGGAAGTTTCCTGTTAAGGAGACTCACAAAGTTATTCGATCAGAGGTAATTGTTTGGTAGGACCAGCTTTGTATGTTTTGCTGTAAGGGAAATTCTGATGTATAGCGAAAAACCAAGACCAGGCTGATTAGTGGTATATAGTGTTTGTGAATGTTCTTGAGTACTGCAGTGGTTTTAGGCTTTTAGCTGTCCCCCTTGTGTTTTGAATCATCGATGGCTTTGAGATCCTTTTCCCCTTCATGATATACATATACATATTTATTAAGCTATTTATATATCGGTATAATGGAACTTCTACTTGAATGAAGTCTAGATGTAGTTGGAAGTGTTTGTTTTATTTCCGACATATACTCTTTTTTACTGATTTGATGTGAAGTTGTGGCTAGGTATTGATTTTTTTTTCTAAATAAATTGGTTTGTTTTAATATTTTCTCAGCTATTTTAACCATAAATTGCCAGGATTGTAACCATGTGCCTTTTCTATAACTAATGTACCATCAATGTATCTGCTCCTTTCTGAATGGTTATTTATATTCAGGATAAAAATTGTATCGCATATCTTTTCTATCGTAAGCTTTATCGAACTTTTGTTTTTCTTAGGATGACAATGGGACCAAGATGATTAATCAGTATGTTCGTGAATATAAGATCGGTTCTGGTAGCTATGGGAAAGTGGTAAGCTTAGGGTTTCATTGTACTATACTGTCTCCCAATGAATGTGGATTTCCTGAGCTTCTTTCTTTACATATATGGCAGGCGCTTTATCGAAACTCCATTGATGGAAAGCATTATGCAATTAAGGTAAGGATAGTTTCTGGTATGAGTAGGAAGACTACTTCATCACGGCAAATAGGGTGCAGTTGATCAGTTATTGAGCTAAAAATCTTTGACTGCAGTCCTTTCACAAGTCTCATCTACTGAAGCTTCGAGTTGCACCCTCTGAGACAGCCATGTCTGATGTTCTACGTGAGGTATTCTTCTGTTGTATATCTTTGACTCTGCCGGAGGATTAGTAAAATGTGCACGTTTCAATTTTTTTATCCATACATGTCTTATGTCATCTTTTTTCACCTATGATCCTGTTTATACAGTGCTGCACATATAGTATTTGCATCTTATTTTTCTTCCTAGTTGATGCCTTTATGTATATACACACACACACACACATAGCATTAGGATTACATTTCCTTCCTTTATTGTTTTAGCTGTTGTTCCACCGTCTCTGCGGTAGGCTAAAAGGCAGACATTTTTTATTTCAGGTACAAATTATGAAAATGCTAGGGCATCCTAATATAGTCAATCTTATTGAGGTGATTGATGATCCTGAGTCAGATCACTTCTACATGGGTATTTATGATTAGATGCTTCTTTTTGCTTTTGCTATTTGACGATTGAATGCCAATAATCAGATTCCTGAAAGTTTTGTATGACAGCCTTAAGTTAATGAACCTTTTTTGAAATCCTTTGCTTGATTGCGGATTTTGTTTCTTATACAGTACTTGAATATGTGGAAGGCAAGTGGGTTTGTGAGGGTACAGGCCGTGCTTGTGCCTTAGGTGATGAGACTGCTAGGAGATACTTGCGAGATATAGTTTCTGGATTGTCATATCTCCATGCTCATGTAATGATTCTCAACCATTCTTTTTGAAGTTAATGTTGATTAAAGATCCCCCCCCCCCCCCCCCCCCCCAAAAAAAAAAAAAAAACCAAAAAACACCCCTCTTCTCTCTCTCTCTCTCTCTCCACACTTTTTTCTTACTAATTGTTGGTTTTTGGGCAACCTGTTTTTTTTTTTTTTTGGGGGGGGGGGGTGTTGGGTTGGTTTGTTTCATTTTTTATAACAATTATTTGAAGGTTACTTTTGGTTTTTCGAAATGCAGAACATAGTACACGGGGATATTAAACCTGATAATCTGCTGATTACACGGCATGGAACAGTAAAAATAGGGGATTTCAGTGTCAGCCAGGCTGTTGAGGTACAGTAAATTACTTAGCTCAAATGTAAATTTGATTACTAGGAACTTATGAAAGCTGATGAGTTTACATAGGGAGACTAGTGTATTTGGAATGTGCTTAAATGTGACCACCGAAAAGATTAGAAGTTGATTAATATACTTCGTAAGTACTTGAAATATCAAATATAACTTGAGTGTTAATTGTCTGTAATATACCTTGGTCTTTTATCCTGAACTGGAAATAGTTAACATGGGATCATGTGATTGGTCATTGCTTCAGTGACCTAAGGGTAGAGAGAGACTTTCTTTTTTCTTTTTTCTTTTTTTTTTGTTTTTGGGGGGGGGGGGGGTCTTTTTAGGTTACTGTACCACACAAAGCTTTGATTGTTTGCAATCGGAGTTCCTGCCATCTCGTCTCCTGTTCTGTCTTATTTCTAATTATATGATTCTGGCATCTCTTTATTTCCTTAGAAAAGGAAGCAAGTAGTTGTCAAGAATATATTATTACCTTTGGAACTTGTTCCTTTCTGTGTGTGGTACATTGACAAGATCTATGCACACCTCTTGATAGAGATGTTGGTGAAATTGTGTGCGCATTAGGATATGTCCTTGTAACTAATGTGGTATCCCGTAATTGGTCTCATTTTGTAGGATGATAATGATGAGCTTCGCCGTTCACCTGGCACTCCCGTTTTTACAGCACCAGAATGTATTCTAGGTCGGTTTTCTTTACAATCTTATTTCTCTTGCCCCTTCCAGCAATGAAAAGCTCTGTATCCCACCACTGTTTTGTGTCTGTTGATATGTTCTATGTTCTAGGTCTTACCTATCATGGCAAAGCAGCTGACACATGGGCAGTAGGAGTTACTTTATACTGTATGATATTGGGTGAATACCCCTTCCTTGGGGACACACTTCAAGATACATATGACAGAGTAAGCAATATATAATATATATGATCACCCCCCCCCCCCCTTCTTATTCCCCGGGCTACATCATGCTACATCTGTTCAGCATGCGTAATGAATGTTACTATTCCATTTTCTGTGATCCCAGATAGTCAATAATCCAATAATACTCCCAAATGATCTGAACCCACATGTAAAGAACCTAATACAAGGACTACTTTTGAAAGGTATATGAACTAAGCATTTTGGTTTTCCTCGTAAACCAACACAATTATATGTGGTTCTCAATTAAAACTTGTATTCTGCAGACCCGAAACTTAGGATGACTCTGAGTGATGTTGCGGCACATAGCTGGGTCGTTGGAGATGATGGGCCAATTCCTGAGTACCTATGTTGGTGCAGAAGGAAGCGCTTTGGTCAAGAAAGCAACGAAAACAATACTACTGACTAAATATTCTTAGGTTTTTGGGTTTGGTTTATGTATAGCATAAATAGCCCAGGAATTAATCGCCTTTTAACTCTTTTTCTGGCATGTTATGATTTTAGCAGGGTAGTCTTGAAGGAATCTTTGTCTTGGAATTTAAGAAAGGCGATGCGATGGTAAGCACGGAAGGAAGGAAGAGAATGTTGGTTTGTGTTTTTGTGTGGAAGAATTTGGTGTCTAGGGACTTAGGAGAGGAGAGAATGAGATCTTGTATCCGGCTCTTTACAATGTTTGAGTTTTTGAGTTCCAAGTTTCTAGGCAATGTTCATGTGTATTCTATGCATTTTGGTTTAAAGATTCATCCTTTTCACAGGTCTTGATCATCAAAATTCACAAGTTATAGGGTTGTGGTGAACTGGAGCCCAAGGAATTTAATGGGTCTTTGTAGATTGATGATTTTGTATTGGAGTGGAATGATTAGTAATGCTATGGATTTTATTTTACTATTTAATCACATATATTCTCTATTAGCAAATAGCAATCCACACATATTTTACTGAAGTTTAGCAGATTGCAGAAAGATGAATATTTTACTTTATATTTTACTAATGATTGACTAGTTTTATTAGTCTGATATTGTTGTGATCATGAATTTTTTTACTTGTTTAATGAATGTAAGTATACATATGTTATATCTTTATATTACATCTAGAATCTATCTCTACTCAGTTTGATAAATTGTAAGCCAACTTGGTTGGTCAAGTGGTTAGCTGACTTAGTTCGTTCGTTCGTTTAAGCAAGTGTCGAGAGTTTGAATTTTAGCGTATGTATACGACACTTAATTGACTAGTAACAAATCTTAAATGAAGTTAAGATTAGTCATTGGCTTGCTAGTTATATCAGGAGAAATTTTAAAAGAAGTTTGATAAATTGTAAGTAACATTGTATCAAGTAATCTAAATTGTTGGTATTATTATTATTATTGAAAAGGTTATGTAGGGCCAATGAAGTTATCTCTTATAGATCTGTGAAGTTTGTTATTCACAAAATAACAGGAAGAAAGAAGCATGACCCCAAATACTTGCATTGGTCCTTTATTGCATGTGCCTTATCCCCTACCTTGTTTACTTCATCCACCAAAAGAGACAAATCAGTGGCACACTTTTGTTGTGCTATCATCATCATTCATCACCCCACCTAACCAATGTTTTCATATTTCTGTTCTCAAAATTACTAACACCGAATTTGTCGAGTGGTCGACAAACTCGTAAATTTTTCAACAAGTCTCGAGTTTGAACTCTACAAATAGGAACAAAAAGTTGCAAATTCTTGATGATAAAATTTAGATATCGGCAAATGGAGTTCAGTACCGCGGCGGATTAGTCCTTGTCTTGCCGGGTTGGGGGGATACCGTGAAAACCAAAAAAATTTGGATATCGGCGACAATTCTTGCGACTTTCGGTCAAATAGGGTTACCTAAATTAATAGAGAAAATTATCCAAGTGTATATCACTCTTGGTTGATGCAGTGCCAGGGTGTGCAAGCATCATGATCTTGCACCATTTGTGGAAAAGGCAAAGAAAATTGCTTTCAAAGTAAAGTTTGTTGTTAATAGAAAAAAAAAAAAGCAAGGAAACGTGCATTGGCAAAATAAGGAGCTTCCTTCCTTTCATTCTTTTCAAGATTTTGGAGAAATAGAAATGGAAAAATAAAAATATTTGGAGAAGTTATATATAAGTAAAGCAAACAATTACAACAACAATGTGGTTTGCATACCAAAAAATGAGTTTTATTTTGTGCCAAAAAACCTTCTTACATGAATAGTTGCAATTTAATTTCCATACTCTTTCAATCAATGTAAAAAGAACAGATACAAATATTCAGTAGGAGTTATGTTATAATGAAGAGCCTTTTTTAATAAAGAGTAAATATTTTTTTTTTATAATATATAAAAAAAATTCGTGTGTAATGTAACATTTTTTTTTTACCAAAGAAGTTTTCATTCTGAATATCAAGTGTTGTTGATTTAATTTATTTATGGGTATGGGTGGTTAACTTTGACTGGTGGGTTCACTATTTATTATTTGTTATTGTTGCATTGCATGTATCATGTATGTAACTATTATTACTTTTTTTTTTTTTACAGAATGTATGTAATTATTATTTACCATATACAATAGTGAGCAACAAAAAAATAATATTTCAATAATGAAGATAATATGTATGGAAAAAAATTTAAATATATCAAATATACTAATATTTTAATAATTTTAATTGTTAATTCTAATTATAAAATATATATATTAATTAAAATTAATGATTAAAATTATTGAAATATAGGTGTTTTGGTACATTTAAAAACTTTTACTATATATGAACAATTTTCAAGTGTACTGTCATACCGGTATTTCAGTGATTTTTAACCGTTGATCTTAATTATAAAAAATATATATAATATATAATTAAGATCAACGGTTAAAAATCACTGATACACCGATACGACGGTACACTCGAAAATTTTCATATATATATATATATAGTGAGAAGGGGGTGAAGTACAGAAAAATAAAAGAAGGGACCACATTATAAGAGATGGTGTGATTTTTGAAGAACATGATATATTAGTAACATAAAATAGGCATGGCCTGTGTCAGCCATCAAACTCTGAAATATGAATAAAAGCCACTTGGATTTTCTGACACACAAAATGAAATTATAAGAAAGAATGAATCACCACCACTCCCCCCTTCCAAATATCACCCTAATGAATAAAGCTTGATTGAATCACATGCTCTTTTTTTTTTTTTTTTTTTTTTTCTAGTTTCTAACCCTTAAAATAAAATAATGAAAGAATCTAGTAGCTCTAGATCTGAGTGATGACGTTACCAAAAGAAAATGAGACCAAATATTTTCATAAGTGAAATGGTGACCATTTATAGAATATGGCAATAAACACATTAATTAACAAGACATGTTAGAGGAATAGTAGAATTTATTATTTTTTATTAAAAATTAATTATTAATATTTAAAAGTATGAATTAAAAAGTATATTATTAGATTACTAAATTAAAAAATTTAAATTAATGACTAAAAGTGATAATGATATAAATTTGTATAAAAATAGAGAAAATTAGAGATAATAAAAAAAATAATAAAAAAATTTTAAAATTAAGGTCAAAGAGAGAAAGTAAAGTTTCTATTATATTATATTTATCCTACATTATTACATCATACTTCTATTTACAGTATAATTTTCTAATTAAATTAGTCCATTAATTTTATCAAATAGTAAAAAATAATAAATTTCAATGATTTTTAAATATTTTTTTAATTAATCATGCATGTATTTCAATAATTTTTTTTTCACACTTCTTATATAGAAGGACAACATTTGATGTTGACGACAATTTAGAGGACCTAAACATATAATTTAGGATAAAACATCTAAACAAAATATTTTATTTTTAATATTACATGTTTGTTCTTAATTGAATTCGATTATATATATTTTATAGAAATCCTTATGTTATAAGGATTTAGTATTGTAATAAATCGTTTCTATCTACAATGATTTAGTAATAAACATGTACATTTATATAATATGCACGTTCATTACTAAATATTGTGGGTAAAAAAAAAATTTGTTGTCACTTACAAATATATATATATATATATATATATATATATATATATATATATATATATATATATATAATTCAATTCAATTCAAGACAAATATGTAATGTTAGAAATAAAATATTTTATTAAAGTGTTTTATTCTATATATTATTATTTATAAATAGTGAATGGTTTATTAATTAGGAAGAATTTTAAATATATTGAATATATCGATATTTTAATCATTTTAATTATTAATTTTAATTATAAAAAATATATCTAATATATATTAATTAAAATCAACTATTAAAATTATTAACACTATATTTTGAATATATTTAAAAACTTTTTTATTAATTAAAAGTTAGATGTGATTATATATGACCGTACCTGGTGAGTAATGAGAGGTGCATTTTGTAGGCACATGGGAGTACTAGACCTATGATAATGATATTATTGTGTCAAACAAATGCTATTGTACTAAACCACCTAGTATAGTAGATGTTATTTATGGAAATTGTTAAATTCTTCTCTCTGTGTATATATAATATAAACTCTTAAAAAACCAACTTGGGTTGGTCGAGTGGTCAGCTTACTCGTCCGCTTAAGTAAGTGTCGGTGGTTCGAATCCCGCCTTATACATGTAGCAACCCATTGGCCAGCGGCAAACCCTTAAATGGAGTTCAGATTTGCGACGAATTAGTCAATTAGTTCTTGACCTATCGGGTTGGGAGATACCGTGGGCAACCAAAAAAAATTTAGATATAGTTAATTTTATGTAAAGTTAATAGTTAAAAATCGTTAAATAATTTGATAAATTTGACTAAATTATCATTTAATAATTTTTAATTATCAATTTCATATAAAATAATTGTACTTGAATATATATATATATATATATATATATATATATATATATATTGTCAATCGTCTTTCATATATATTGTGTGTACTAACAAGACGTTGGATAAGTGTTAAACAGCAGCAATTGTAAGAACACAAACTTTATGTTTATACATTACTTAACCTACTAAGTACTAAAATTTAGAGTAAATGGATAAAATTTAGAGTTGTATATTGAATGAGAGACATACAATAAAACAACAACAAAGTCTTACTATATTATTAAGTTGGATCAATTATATAAATCAGACAACTGAGACAAAATTATTGAATCTTATTGTATATTATATTTATAATAAGATTATTATCTACGTATAAATTTTATTTGATCGCTTTAAATATAATTTTTTTAAATATTTTTAAATTTTTATGTACTTTCTTGTTTATTATTTTATTTTATTTATTTTTTAAATAGATATTTTATCAATTTTTTTTACATATTATTTTATTTGAACAGACGAATGAATTGATAAAACTATTAAATTAGTTTTTTTTACATGTTCAAAAAAAAACATCTTTACTCGCACCTAATAAACATAAATATCAAAGTTTTATATCTCGATGTTTTTATTTTATCTTCTATAGTTTGTGATTTTGCAGTTAAATACTATAGGAAGAGTTTTTAGTATATTTAAAACACCAGTATTCTAATTGTTTCAATTATTGATTTAAATTATAAAAAATATATATAATATATATTAAATAAAATCAATAGTTAAAATAACTAGAATATCGGTGTTTCAGATACACTTAAAATTTTTCTATCTTATATAGTTGATTTTTTTACGCATTTGTTTTGTGTTTTTTAAATTTTTTACGTTGCCTTTGACGATAGAGATGATAGCCGAAACCCCCACACTCACTCGTCAAAACACGTCATGCTAGGGAGAGGTATCCACACCCTTATAAGACATGCTTCGTTCCCCTCTCCAACCGATGAAGGCCTTACAATCCACCCCTAAGGGAGTCCAGCGCCCTCGCTGGCACATCAATCCGAGTTCTGGCTCTGATACCATCTGTAACAGCCCAGACCACCCGCTAGCACGATATTGTCCGCTTCGGCTATCATCCCTATCGTCAAAGATAAAACCGTGAAGTCTTGTGTGTCAAAGTGGACAATATCGTGCTAGCGGGTGGTCTGGACTGTTACAATCCACAGCGTTATATAACTTATTTTTCTTAATTACACTATAGTAGTGTTTTTTTTTTTTCTTAAAAGTTTAAATTCTTGTGAGTTCGACAAGTGGCACATTGGAGTGTTGCTTGGCATTTTTATTACCCCCAATCAAATATATATATATATATATATACACTTTAATTTCACTTTGGCACATTCACAAATCACATGGCTCTTCATGGGAATAAAGAAAAAGATAAAACGTATTGGATTCTTTCACCTTTTCTCATTCTCCTGCTGCTTTGATTTATTCTCTTGTGTTACGTGTACTTACTAAATGTGACATGTTATATTAATTTATTTTTTATTTATTATTATAAATGTGTACAATAATATAGAATTTCATTTTATAGAATATTATGGAGAATTTTTTATATTTAACTATCATATATAAAATACTCAATCTATCTATATCACCTTTGCATCTTTAATTTCTTCCCATTTATAATTAGTTTAGTTAGATGCTAAGCATACTTTTTTCTTAAAGTGGGTGAAGTTACACATGTGAACAACACGTGGGCTTGTTTATTTATGATTAAAAAGAGAATAAATTTTCTTATTACTTTTCCCCCCAAAATATGGAAGGAGATCCAAAGTGAGTGGTCAGTTCTATTATCGTAAAATAATTAAATAAATAAACAATTTTGTTGGCTTTTGTTTTATACATGTTGTATTTTTTTCTTATAAAATAATCATTAGGTTAGGTTGTGAGATATACGAGTATTTTTGTATTCATGTGTGACATTGGTAAATAAATAAATAAAATTATAATAAAGTTATAAAGATGATGCTTATTTCAGTATAATGGTTAATTAATACATATTGGTACGATAAAATCTTAAATGAATAAAAAAATGAGCAATTATTTTTATTTTAAAATTATTATATTGCTATATATATTAAAACATTGTCCGTGTAAATGAATTTAATTTTAATGCATCCAATTATGTAACGTCACATCAGTAAAAATAAATGGTTAAGTACGATTCTGGTTCCTAAAATATAAACGTCTCAAACTTTTTTTTACATACAAAATCGTTCCTAAGATTTAACTTGATTTTAAAATCGTCATTTGGACTAAAATACCATTCTTCTTTTTCACCAAAATACTTAGTTTCTATTCTTCTTTTCCATCACAACAGCATCTCTTTTTCTTTTTTTTTCTTCTTTTTTAACAACAACAACAATGAAGCAGAAATAATGCAATAAACATAAAAAAAAACAAAAATAGAAACAGAATCAGAAATAGAAATAGAATTAAAAACATAATTAGAAACAGAAAGAAGAAACATGAACAGAATCAGAAACAGAAGAAATAAAAGCAAAAGAACAATGAATTAACAAAATAAAAAACAGAATTAGAATTAGAAACAATGGGTTAACAAAATCAAAATCAGAAACAATGTGATTAACAAAATCAGAAACAGAAGTAGAATTAGAACACTAGGGAGGAGCAGCGACGCGGAGCAGTCGCCGTCGAGCACCGTAAGGGAGACGAGAGAGTGCAAGTGAGAAAGGGCAGAGGAAGAACAGATCGGAGAATGAGAAGGGGGCCGCTGCGCCATCCTCGAGCTTCTGACGTTGTTGTCGAACCGCCGCCACCAAAAAGAAGGACGACAAAGACACGAGTTTGGGAGAAAGGAACTGGGGAGAAGACCACATCATGACATCAGTGTGGGAGTTGCCTCCATTTTTCCTTTTTCATCATCTTCTTCTTTCTTTCCATGTTCTTTCTCCCTCTCGTCCGTTCTTTCTCTTTTTTTTTTTTTATTTTATAAATTTGTTGGTTAAGGATAATTTGGTCAAAAATTTTAAGATTTTGGCAAAAGAACGATTTTAAAACTAAGTTCAACCTTAGGGACGATTTTGTATACAAAAAAATGTTAGAAACGAAAAAAAATTTCGGCTTATACCTTAGGAACTAAAATCATACTTAACGCTAAAAATAAATACCCCCGTAAATAATTATAAAAAAAAACGGATGTAATTATACGACTATATAAAATATTTTATAGTCAGTATATCAAAATTAAATTCTAAATAAATAATTATAAAAAGATAAAAATATTTTTTTGAATATTTTTTTTAAAAGACTAAATAATTTTATATATAAGTGTTGGCTACTTTCAAAAAGAAAAATTAACAAGGAGAATAAAATTTAAAATAAGAAATTGAAAGACAGAAGTATTGAAGTTTGTGTTAGTATTAAAATAAGAAATGTATGTGTATGTATATGTGTATGTGGTTGTACTTGTACTTGTATACAAAGGACGAAGGTAGTAGATATTTATGTGTACTTTGTCAGTTCTTAAATGAGATAAATCTTGTTAACTAACAGTGACAGTACTGTGCTGTCTTGTAATTTATTTTCTTTCACTGTTTCTGTTTCTTGTTTTTCTCTTATTTCAAATATGATGCAATCACACAAAAAGAAATTGTTTTTGCAGTGCATTCATTGGTCATGTACCTCCTTTGCAGTAAACCTAACTCCAATAATACATCTCTCCAATAACAAATTTGGCCAATTTTACGGTTCCTATCAATTTTTGCCTAAATTTTGTCTAATTTATTTTTTGTAATAAATTTTAATTTTTTAAAAATTATTTATTTTTATATTTTTTAAATTAATAAATATAATAATTAGACACCATAACATTTATCAATAAATTATTATTTCAATGAATTAATAAATATAATAATATATTCCGAAAGAACAATTAACATTCTAGTTTTAGATATATTAATTTTTTTAAATACGTTCTTAATTAATTATTACAAAAGTATAATTAAATTTTTATTTTACAAATATTAAAATATTCTATGAATATTATAAATTAGTTGTTATGATTTATGTATGTTTACATGTGACATACTGTTTTTAGAAGAACAATTAATTATTGAAATAATAAAACTTTTTTTATTGTAGATCATTCAAACTTTTTTATAATAGAATAATCAATTTTTTTCAGCAAAAATAAAATTTTCAAAATTTTCAAAAAAAAAAAAGTCAACATTCAATAAACTAAAATTGTGTTTTTTTATTTTTATTTTGATTATAAATATAATCTAATTTGATTATATTATTTGTAAAATTTTATCATTTTTTATTTTGATTATAAATATAATCTGGTTTGATTATGTTATTTGTAAAATTTTATTATAAATCTAAATATAAAGTCATTTTGTATTTTTATATAGATGATCGATTAGTATGTAATTTTTAGTGTATATATATATATATATATATATATATATATAAGAGTTTAATTTTGATGCACTGATATTCTGATGGTGTAAAAATCGTATATCACATCCATTTTTTTATGACTATTTATACGATTAATGTAAAAAATAATTATTTTTACAAATATAACATTACGTAATTAAATGTATGTGTAAAACTACATACGTAATTTTCAAAATTAAATTCTATATATAATATAGTTTTTTTTTTTACCAAAGATAGGAGACTCGAACTCGCAACTTCTTAATTGAATATGAAGAGACTATGTCATTTGAACTATAATTTATTAACCTATATATAATATAATTGATTATTCAAATAATGGATTTTGAATGGTAATAAATATTATAATATAGTACATCAAAATTTATTGTCCTAATATTGGATCGTAACATTGAGAAAAAAAGAATTAATATAAATATAAATTGATTATGTAATTATATAAATAATATATGAAATGTGAAATGGTTGTGTTTTTCCATTTTAGGAGATTGAAGAAGGCAGCAAAGGACGGCGCTGTGTTGATGTGAAATTGTTGGTCTCTGTGTCTCCCAATCATCTCAAATAAATTTATCATCACTTTCTCCACTCTTTACCTACTTTTATTTTTCCTTTTTATTTTTTTAATAAACATATTCTAAAACTGAAAAAATGGTTGTTATTTGCTAATGCGGTGATCCCTTTTTTTCGGGTAAGCGTTTTTTCATTTTTTATTTTGTAATGGAATTTACGTGCTGTCACATAGATATTATAAAAACTTTATTCTTAATAAATATAATAAGATTTCAGTAATTGATCTAATCAATGGTGGTTAAATCTAGGGAGAATTAGCAAGAATGACATTAACAAAAGCCAATTAATAAAAAAGATCAATTATATTATTATTATTATTAAAAAAAACTATTTAAATAAAATGTTAAGTATAATTTTGGTCTTTAAGGTATAGGTCAAAATTTTTTTTTCTTCCTCAATATTTTTTTTGCATATAAAATCGTCCTAAGGTTTAAAACCAAATTTTAAAATCATCATCTTTTTTTAAATCTTAAAATTTTAGATCAAATTACCCCTAACAAAAAAAATTATAAAATAAAAAAAATAAAAGAAAAATAAGAGAAACAAAGTGGTTCTGCTCCTGTAAAGGGGGAAGGAAAGAAGAAAAAGAAGCAGTCTATGATCCACTTATGTATGATTTTGGTCCTTAAAATAAGGACGATTTTAAAACTAAGTTAAACTTTAGAAACCATTTTGTATGTAAAAAAGAGTTAGGAATGAAAAAATTTTTGGTCTATATCGTAAGAACCAAAATCGTACTTAACCCTTAAATAAACTTATAAAAAAGAATTAACGTATTGTTTTAAAAGAACAATAATACTATTAGTCAATTTTTAATAATATTGTAAATATAAATTTTTTTTTTTACTTTTTTCATTTCAGTTCATTATTCATTTTTTTATTTTTAGTATAATTTTAATTTTAATTTTTTTTAAACAAAAAAGACATCACATATCAAAATTAATTATCAAGGATAATTCAAGGAATAACCATAACCAAGCCCCAAGACAAAATAAATTTATATAAGAAAAATTATTCTTAGACTCTCTAAATTAGACTATCCTAGTAAAAGTTTACTTTATTAATTGGTGATTTCTCTTTTTTTCTCAATAAATTCCTTCAGTTGATCCTTTATTTTTAAATATAAATAAGGCCAGAGACTTAGATGAGTAATATAAATTAAAGTCAATTTCTGAAATTCGATCAGTAATTAATTTTCCATTCCTTTTTCTCTTAAAAAATGGGATAAACTCATAAAAATAAGTTTAAATTTTATTTCTAATATTTAAATTTCTTTTCAAGCATAGTGATAATAACTAGCACCAATTTCAAATTGCTCTTGTTCTTTTCATTTGTATTTTCCTACTTTATGAAGCAAAAAACTACGATCTTCATAAATGGCTCTTACTTTCTAGGAAGTTGCTGCAAACTTGGTCAAACTTTTCTCCTTAATTGTTGAAGCTCTTTTTTTTTTCAAGACGATAATTTATGAGATCAATTTAAAATATATATATATATATGAAATAATCTATTTTTTCATATATGACTTGTGGTCTAGTTTAATGTCAACTATTGATCAACAACAACAACAACAACAACAACAACAACAACAACAACAACAACAACAATAATAATAATAATTGTTGTTGTTGTGACAAAAAAAAAAATCTATTTAAACTTTTCTCTCAGTTAATATTACTAAATATAATCTTTTATCCTGTAATATCTTTTTTAAGATAATACTAGGGAGACAAAAAAAACAGCCAGAACTTGCCTTATTTAGTATTCATTAATTGTCGCAACAATTAATGAATACTAAATAAGGTAAGTTATGACTGTTTTTTGGATAATTTTTTTTGTTACCAAACATTTCCGTCTTTTTTTTTTTTTTTTTCTGGTTCACTATGGTAAGATAATCCATTTCTCCCCGGGGTTACTATTACCATAGTGTTATGTTATTTTATTGGTTTAGAGTAATAGAATTTATTGTTATCTTCTTGTATATATATATATATATATATTTTTTTTTTTTTCTTTTTTTGAAGTTTTGTTCCTTTGTTGGGTTTGTATGGCATTTTATGGATGTTTTGATTTTCGTTTGTGGGTATTTTGTTTTTTTCTTGTGAGTGTTTTGGTTTTTATATGTTTTTATCCACCACATAGTTGTCTAAATCTACTTTAGAAAGAGATATAGTAATATATTTTTCAAGTTGTAGTGTTGTTTATGTTGGTATCCAATGGGGAAAAAAAATTTAGACATAAATAATTTTTTAGTAAGAAGTGTTGCTAAATATATAGTTTGTTAATCTATAATTTGGGTTGTATTTATTTGCTTTTTAACATATTAAGATATGATATATAGCTTTTTGAGTTTAAATATTATGTATTATTATTATTAATATGAATGCTTTTATATTATTATTAAATCAAATGTTTGGAGTTTATGAATTAGTATGTGATTCCATACTAAATTATTGAGTCAAACACTTTCACTAATATGATAAAAGATGTGAATACTCATATAATTAAATTTGTTTAATACTAATAATACTTATAAATTAAGTCTTATTATTTTGATTTATAAGTTCAATTTAAGTTATTCTGAGTTAAAAATTAGCAAAACAGAAATTATAGTGATTAACTATCAAAATAATAGATAACTTAAATTTTTGTCAATCAATAACAATGTGAAATCATTTTATTATTACCTATATAATTTATAAGGTATTAAATTTAAGAGAATCAATATAGTACCTTATATAATGAAATTACAAAATATCAATTCCATTGTAGTATGTATGGTTGAAAAATTAACATGTTTTTCTCGTTAATTTAAATTAGTTATTTTTAAATTTAAAAAATTTAAAAAATATTAAATAATTAATGAAATCAACTATATTATGTATATACAAAATGCAGTTTGCAAATTAGCTACCTGTATTGAATATATATTAAAATACAAAATATAAATTGACACAAATATATAATAAATAATTTAGTAGTTGATTTTTTATATATATGTATTATTTTTGCATTTCAATAAAAAATACCATTATCTTTATGGTTGAAACTCATATAGAGTTATTAATTATTCTTATGTGAAGTTAATACTCAATAACGGTCACATAACTATTAACTTCATATAAAATATTGTATCTAAGTCTTCACTTTTATATGATAAATAATTTAACATATTTTACTGAATTATTTAATATAATATATATAAGTATTTTAACTATTATTTTCGTATAGAGTAATATTAGGTATTTTTTTCACTAATATCACTTATTTAAAAAATATTTTAAATCTAAATCTTAAATTATAAACTCTTAATTTTAAATTTTAAATTTTAAATTTATATTTTAAAATTATTTAATATTGATTAACTATAAGTTAGTTCCATATATTTTGTTTTCTTAGAAGTGGTCAACTTTATATAAAGAAAGGAATAACTTGACAGATCCCAAAATATTTAAATCTAAATAGGAAGTGGACTATGTCTAAAAAGAATTTATTTTTCTTATTAGAGTAAATCCATACTCCAAAAGAGAAAAAGAAAAGTGAAAGTGTGGAATACCCTAAAACGTAGGGTGAGGGCAACAACAACAATAAGCACCATTTTGAGAAATTAGATTATTTATAAGAAAAAATTTCAAATGTACTGAGAATATCGATGTTTCAATTATTTTAACCGTCGATTTTAATTAATATATATTATAGGAAGAGTTTAAAATGTATCAGAAACATTGGTATTCCAATTGTTTTAACCGTTGATCTGAATTATAAGAAATATATATAGTATATATTAATTGAAATCAACAGTTAAAACAACTGAAACACCAATATTCTTGGTACACTTAAAATTTTTTTTATATTATATATATTTTTTATAATTCAAATTAACAGTTAAAACAACCGGAACACCGCTGCTCCGGTTACACTTGAAACTCATCCTTTAAATCACTCTTATATTGTTATTTCTCAATTTTCTACTTATTATTATTAGTTTCTAGTAAGTAAAGTTTAGTATCAAACTCTCTCTCTCTCTCTCTCTCTCTCTCTCTCTTCCATCACATCACTTTCTTCCCTTTTTCTCTCACTTCCTCCTTCGCCGGTTTCCGGCCGAAAAACCATGTTTTGACGGCGCCCCAATTCCGGCGGAATCATGCGGCGGTTCCACCCTACCTTAGATCCGCTCCTTTTCTTTCATTTCCAGGTACCTCGCACGCTATTTTTATTTTAAAATTTTTCTTATCTCTCTGTTAATTGTTTTTGGAAATTCGTCTTTTTTGGTTCCGGACTTGTTTTTTTTATTCTTCAATTGGATCAGAGCTTGCCCTTTATATCAAAGTTTGATTTTTTTATTTTTATTTTTTTGGGATGTTTTGCCTTTGCATGCAAATTGGTTCACTTTGTTGTTGTTGTTGTTGCTGTTATGAATTTGCAGATGATTCTGCCCCTTTAGCTGGAAATTCAGAAAAAAGGAATAAAGAATATTGCTGATTTTCTGGTATTTTCAGAATTTCTAGTATTTATATTGCTTATTGATTTGTTTTTGTTGTTATTTTATTTATTTGTTTATTTTTGCATTTTAGTTCCTATTTTTATATGAGGTTATGGTTTTCCAGTTAACGTGCAAATTGGGTGAAGACCCTGAAAGGGATGATTTTTTTTAGCATAAGGTGATTACATATTCTAAAATGGAGTTTCTGAAATTGATGGAAAGAATAAAGAGATAGAGATTAGCGGCATGCCCATATTGGGATTTGGGTATAAGCTGCATGTGAAAGAATTGTGCAGTTTTTGGTTTGGAAACAGTGAAGAGTTGTTAACATGACAAAGAAATTACGGTCTGATTCTTCCATACAAGAGGATGATGAGAAAGTGAGTAGCTTTGTGAGGATGGATTCAAGGGAAGGAGTGAATGATGGTTTTTCTAGGAATGGACCAAGTGATTCGCTTCTCCCTGGTCTTATTGACGATGTTGCGCTTAATTGCCTTGCTTGGGTTAGTAGATCTGATTATACTTCACTATCATGCATAAATAAGAGGTACAACTTGCTGATTAAGAGTGGCTATTTATCTGAGTTGAGGAAGAAATTGGGAATTGTTGAGTTGGAGCATTTGGTTTATTTAGTTTGCGATCCGAGAGGGTGGGAGGCATTTGATCCTAAGAGAAATAGGTGGGTAGTGCTACCTAGGATACCTTGCGACGAGTGTTTTAACCATGCAGACAAGGAGTCCTTGGCTGTGGGCAGTGAGCTGTTGGTTTTCGGCCGTGAATTGATGGATTTTGCCATTTGGAAGTATAGCTTGGTTTGTCGTGAATGGGTGAAGTGTGAGGGCATGAACCGACCTCGCTGTTTGTTCGGATCTGGCAGTCTTGGTTCGATTGCTATCGTTGCTGGTGGAAGCGATAGGTATGGAACTGTTCTAGATTCTGCTGAGTTGTATGACTCTTCATCGGGTACATGGGAATTGTTACCACACATGCATACGCCGCGTAGATTGTGCTCTGGTTTCTTTATGGACGACAAATTCTACGTGATTGGTGGAATGTCGA
The DNA here is from genome assembly GCF_059453495.1 of Arachis ipaensis. Taxonomy (NCBI): domain Eukaryota; kingdom Viridiplantae; phylum Streptophyta; class Magnoliopsida; order Fabales; family Fabaceae; genus Arachis; species Arachis ipaensis. The sequence goes on along the minus strand of NC_142438.1, from coordinate 3,548,607 downwards.
GTCCTACTGCTTCATTGACTTGTGGGGAGGAGTATAATCTTAAGACAAGAAGTTGGCGGAAAATCGAGGGCATGTATCCGTATGTCAATGGGGCTGCTCAAGCACCTCCACTTGTGGCGGTGGTGGATAATCAATTGTATGCAGTTGAGCATCTAACCAACATGGTGAAGAAATACGACAAGGACAGTAATTCATGGAGCGAATTGGGAAGACTTCCAGTTCGGGCCGATTCTTCGAACGGATGGGGCCTGGCTTTCAAGGCTTGTGGAGAGAAACTTCTTGTTGTTGGCGGACAAAGAGGTCCAGAAGGCGAAGCTGTTGTACTGAATTCATGGTGTCCTAAAACAGGTGTCAGCAATGGAACCATCGATTGGCAGGTACTTGGCGTGAAGGAGCACGTCGGAGTGTTTGTGTACAATTGCGCCGTTATGGGTTGGTCCGGGGAGATGCGTCTAGATTGACTCAACCGTGGTGCGGGTAACTTAGCTTTGAAGGGGGTTCTTCTATGTTCATTCATCTCATTTACTAAGTTAATTGTTGATGGGGTAGCATTCCCTAGATGAGAATTTCGGGTTCTTTTCTTTTTTAACATGGCTTATTTGGATGTGTTTCTTACTTTCACGGTCCATAATTTTTATCTGCTTTTGATGAGATTACTGAGTAGGCTTACACAGATATGTTCTGCTATCCAACTTATGTAAACCAATAAAAACAAGGGAGTTTCACTGTTTAATGCTTTGATGCTCATTCTTTGCTGCTTCTTTTATTAGTCTTGCAATGTATGATAAACTTGTCAAAAATTTATGTCCACTAATCTATGATGTTATACACCTTGTCTTGTCCACATTTCCAGCTGTAATTCCTGAATTTAGGTATTGTTTGCATTTTCCTTTGTGCAAGTTGACCCAGAAATGATTCTCATCATTAATCATGATAGATTAAACAGGGAATGCTCTTGGGACCATTCTTTTTTCTTTTATCACCCTATTAGCCTGCTTTACCAACTATTTTTGTAACCCAATATTTAATGTTTCACTTCCATTATCTTTAGTTGTTGGTGTATTATAATAGTAGTATATACATACTCTTCATCAATCGTTTTACCTAGAGTCTATGCAACATGTTTATGAATTATGATTCATCAGAGGGGGCTCCATGTCAATGTTATTTGCCTATTATCTACCCACTTGTCTGCTTCTAAATTCTTTATGACAAAATCAAATGTTTCAGGGTTAATAAGATAATATAGTATATACACCTACATAACCATATAATAAATAAACCAGATGACTTTTGTGTGTTGCTATTGTTATAGTTAGGATCCATCTTTTTCACTTTTGTTAGTTATGTTGAGAATGAAATCTATCTTTTCATTCAATTTGAGCAAAGCTTATTCTGCCAAGTGTTAACCATGTTGTTGGGAATGCATTGGTGAGTGGTGACAGCCTCCAATGTGATCTAGAATTCCTTTGCAAACAATGAGATACAAAATCCAAAAGTGTTTGTATTTCGAGGAATTAATGACAAATTTAAGCTTTTTATTATTTAACTTAATTCTTTAATCTATTACTACGAGAGTACCAGTAGCATTTCACTTGGTTCAGCTTTTAATATCTAATTATCTTTTTCTTTTGGTGTAAAAAATAAAAATTCCTCACTAACACATAAAAAATCAGCTATTATTGTATATTTGTATTTTTTTTATTTTTCATAATATCTTCAATTCCACGTGTCAAAAATTAATTCATCTAGCTTCTGATATTTGTTTAAACAAACAAGTGAGTTACCATTTAACCAACACAAGTTGGTTATACTTTTGTATATTTATACGTATTATATTACATATTTTTCTAACAAAGTAATCAATCATCAGAATAATCAAATAATTTTAAGATTTTTAATCACTATCAAATATGTATCTTTATACAATAATAACTTATGGCTAAATTTTTATATCCATAAAGCATGGTTGAAAATAAAAGTCATAATATAATTAACATTTTCGAAGAAAGCAATGCTTACTTATTAGTGAAATTCCAAGGAGTGGATACGAGTTAAATCTCAGTTTGGCCCCTGAAATTTGGCCCGATACTCAGAATGACCCCCACAATTTCGTTGGCCCCAATTAGAACCCCCCAAATTTGCAATCATGACTCTGTCTTGCCTCTGCGATCATCTCCGTTACCAGAATACTGATCTGGCACAATTACATGATATGGTGGACACTACTTAAATGATGACGTGTTGGTTTCGCGCCCAAATCCTATGGAAACCACGTCGTTTCTATTTTTTGTGGGTTAATACAGTGAGAAGAAAACAGAGTTTTAACCCACAAAAACTGAAACGACGTGGTTTTCATTGGGTTTGGCCGCACAATCGTTTAAGTAGTGTCCACCATGTCATGTAATTGCACCAGATCAGCATTCTAGTGACGGAGATGATTGCAGGGACAAGACAGAGCCATGATTGCAAATTTGGGGGTTCTAATTGGGCCAACGAAATTGTGGGGTCATTCTGAGTATCGAGCCAAATTTCAGGGCCAAATTGATATTTAACTCGAGTGGATACAGGCTTTTTTGTCTTTGATAATGGGCTTAATAATGGGCTTTTGAGGATTTATGATGGGCCGACCTGGTGAACGGCCCAAATGAGTAGACCAGGGACTGAAAACAGAAGCAGTTACTCTGACCAAAAAAAAAAAAAAGAAGCAGTTACGGAACTTGGAAGACAGTTATGATTTGGACCCAAAGAAAAGAAGACAGTTACCATCACCTTCGCAAACACACCGCTGGAAAGAATGGAGGAAACTAACACTGAACTCTCCCCTTCTAAAACCCTAAGCCCAACCAACGGTCAAGATTCCATCATCCAATCGAATCTAACGGCTACGAACGAACCTGAAACCCACACTGAAAATCAGATCCCTGAAGCTGAACATCAAAGCGACGTCGTTGCAGGGGAGAAACGCAAGAGGGACGACGACGAAGCTGGAGAAAGCGTTGACGGCGGCTCCGGCGCCAGCGGCGAAGATCGTTCGCTCCATCCGCTGTGGAAGACCAGCCTCTGTTCCTACTTCAGGCGCCATGGCAACTCCTGCAGCCACGGAACCGCGTGCCGCTTCGCGCACGGCGAGGAGGAGCTTCGCATTCGGCCTGACAACACGTGGGACCCGACGTCGGAGCGAGCGAAGAAGGCGCTGAAGTCCGAGAACGGCGAGAGGTGCGGCGTTTCCGAGGAAGTGATGATGACTGAGGCAGTCGTTGACGACGACGATGGTGGCGATGAAGAAAACGGCGGTTCCGGCGGATCCAACCACGCGCTTAGCAAGTGCTTGGTGCATTTGCCGAGGAAGTGGTGCTCTGATAATCTGAGGAGTTTTCTCAATGATGCGGTGAAGAATTCACTTCAACAATTTTTCCTAGTTAGGAGTTAGAACTTTGATATTTTGCGTAGTGAAGCATTTGATTATGTTTTTATGCTTCGGTTTCCAGGGTATACGATTTAAGCATGCAAAGAAGAAGAAAGGCATGATGGTAGGTTTCGTTAGTTTTGAAGATGAAGAACAAATGCAGAGTTCATCAAAGGTAGTTATGAGTTTATGAACTGTGATCATTTTACTTTTTATTGATTCCTTGGTATGTAGGAATCAAACCAGCTACTGGTAATGTTGGAATCTACCAATTTGATAGGATCTAGAAGGAAAATCAATTGGGAATAAAAGGTTGAAGGTTGCAGATGTTATTCCTAGATCGTTTGAAAAGAACAGTAACTCCAACGCTGGTTCAGTTGCTACATTGAATGAGGAGAATGCGGGGGTCGATGTCGATCCAAATGTGACGGTGGAAGCTGGAGCTAACAGTGATAATTTGGCAGCCAATGGTTCATTGTCAAAGACAAAGAGTTTGCGAGATGTAGTGACTCCTCTAGCTCATATGGCTTATGCTGATCAGCTGGAGCAGAAAAAGAACTCTATCATGCAGATGCTCAAAAAACTTGTAAATCATGATTATTTATAGTTTTTCATTATAGTTTTATCAGTTGTACTCAGTTCTTATTTGAACCCCCATTTTTAATTTAAATGTTTTGGTGGCAGACTAGAAATGCTCGCAAAGCTTGTCCAAATGGTGTTTCTTTCCCTGACTGGATTGTCAAGTCTAGGGAAATAGGTACAGTTGTCTCTGAAATTACCTCTAAATATGCAAGAAGAATTTTCATTTCTAGTTCTGGAGTTCAAGGTTGGATGAAGGTGTTATTCTGGAAAAATAGGAGTATATAACAATGATGTTTTCTTCATAAGTTAATACAATACCCAAAGATTTCACTTAGAAGAAAGATGGATTATATAGAAAATATATACACATGCACACTGCAGTTTAAATATTAATGGCTCATCCGTTTTCCGTTTTCCTTTTCTTTCTCTCACTTTTGCAGGTGGTCTTCCGTGCAACCTAGAGGGTATTATTGCATCACCTATTGTAAATGGATATCGAAACAAGTGTGAATTTTCGGTTGGTTATTCTCTTGAAGGCAAAGTTACAGTTGGTTTCATGCTTGGAAACTTCAGGTAATATTTTATTTATGTATTTTTCTTCTGTTTGTGTAGTGCTTTGCTTGTGAGTTATATGCTAATATATATTATTACAGGGAAGGTGTAACTGCAGTTGAAGAAGCAGTGGACTGCCCCAATGTTTCTACAATTGCTGGCAAATACGCTACTATCTTTCAGGAATTTCTGCAGCAATCTGATTTACCAGTCTGGAACAGATTTAAAAATTCCGGATTTTGGCGTCAATTGACGGTATAATTTGCCGGAGTTCATGTTGAGAATCTTATGTTGATGTTACTTATTATTTTCCAATGTGGTCTGAATATCTGATTTTATAATTAATTATTTAACTTATAAAAGCTAACTAATTTTCGTGTTTCTCTCAAGGTTCGAGAGGGGAGGACAAATGGGAATGTTGCTGATGCTGACAGTTTTGGTGGTATTGCAGAGGTCATGCTTATTGTGCAGGTTAGTTTCTATCACCTCATAAAAATGATGTTGGTATTCATCCTTTGTGGGGGCAGGGGATAGTGATAGTTTCTTTGTCCACAATTGACATGTGAAACAAGAACCCTGGTTACATGAAGGTTATGGTATAAGTAACCTGCTTTTTTTCCATATCTTTTTAAAATAAAAATGCCAACCATAGCTTCTTGCCTTGATTATAGGTTTCTACTGCTGGTTTTGATGACACAAAAGTATCTGGTGAATTTAAGAGGCTTGCTCAGGCATTTGCTGTGGGAGCTACTTCACATGGTCCAACGTTGCCTCTCACAGCTCTGGTTGTACAGGTAGTAGCCCTTCCCAAGTTTCTGCTGTCAGACATTGATAAATATTGACTACATATGCATATCCATGGTGTTTCTGTTCCATTGTTTGCTAGATAGTAGTATATATGTTCTCTCTATCTGAGCATCAGTAGATTAGATAATTTTTTTCTTCCAAAACTGTTCTGATGTGATAATTGGTTTTACATGTAGGACCACCAAGGAATATCCAATGTAGCACCAGCTGATGCACCACTGCGTTTGCTTCCCATCCGTAAAACAGGTGACCTTGAGATGGATGAAAATGCAGATGCCATGGATGTAAGAATCCATGATTATA